>NC_041383.1:795512878-795514125 GCF_002162155.2 Triticum dicoccoides | reverse complement strand
AAAAAAATAAGGAAAATGCGGCTAAGAAGGAGTACAATCATATTATGGGGCCAGGAGGGTATCGCCTTTGGGAGCCTAGGTGGGAGAAGATGGAGAACGAGCTGAGGGCGCGAGGAATCCGTCCAGGTACGGAGGGATGGGACCCAAGGGCCAAAAGCTGGTGGTACGGGCATGGGGGAACGCTGAACCCGGAGACAGGGGACTGTGTTTACCGGGGCAAAATAATTAAACCCACCCAAGCCCTTATTGACGCAATGAGGGATGCTCAAGAGGGGAAGATCAAGTTCAACAGAGAGAACGATGCGCTGACAAAAGCCCTCGGGAATCCTGAACACGGAGGACGTGTACGAGGCATGGGGCACATTCCGTGGAAAATAGGGTTCCCCCAGAACGATGACCCGTACGGTTACAGAAGCCGGAAGAGAAAGATGGATCGGGAAGCAGATGTTGTGGCGCGGTTGGCATCGGAAATGGATGTGATGAAGAAAACCGTGAGTGTACTAGTAGCCGAACGAGATGCAGCTCGGGCGCAGCATGAAGATCATCCAGCGGATCTCAGAAGCCAGCAGCGGAGAAGCAGTGTGGCTTCCACGGAGGCCCCACCGGTTGGTGCAGATGCACCGACGATCGAAATTACTGCACCTGAGCCTCTGGTGGTCGAAATTACTGCACCGGAGCCTCTGGTGGTCGAAATTACTGCACCGGAGCCTCCTCGCTACCCCGTGGACGATATAAAGGAGATGAAAGAATGTCATCTGTATTATCCTATCGGGAACATGTCCGTGAAGGTAGCCATCGGCAGTGCTTTACCATGTTTACCTGGAGCACTCCACCACAACACCCCCATTCAAGATGGCTATGCTCGTGTCACGGTGGAGGACATATTCCAAGGGTTTGAGGACCTGGAGATTGACATTGCTACACCTGAAGGGGAGAAAAGACTTGGAGATGTCAAGCGCCATTTCATTCTATGGCAAAAGAAGTTTATCAAGTTTCCAGGCGAGGCGCCAAGGACAACAAGTCCACCCCCCTACGGTGGTGGCGGTTCACCTACACCTCCGTCACGTCAGCCGACGCCCCCCAGTCCACAATGTCCGGCGGGTGATCAGACGCCGCCCCCCAGTCCTCGTCCGGCGGGTGATCAGACGCCGCCCCCCAATCCACCTCCGGCAAAGAAGCAGAAGCAGTCCTGGATTATTAACCCGGACCCTTATGTACCTAAGACCACAAAGGTACCGGAGCCATCA
>NC_041383.1:795508260-795510742 GCF_002162155.2 Triticum dicoccoides | reverse complement strand
GGGGGCTAAAACCCTAAACCTGCGGCGGCCTTTAGTCGCGGTTGGCCAGAAGAACCGCGACTAAAGGTCCTCCGCCCCGACGGCCACCTGGCGCCCACGTGGACGGGCCTTTAGTCGCGGTTCTTAAGCAATCGCGACTAAAGGGTGGGGCCTTTAGTCGCGCCCGTTCGGTCGCGGTTGCGCAACCGCGACTAATGGCAGTTGCGAACCGCGACCAAAGGCCCTTTTTCCACCAGTGAATGAGCGAAACTCCCGGGTCTTCCGCCACAAGAGCGCTCCGCCGACAATCCTTCTCAACATCATTACAGAAGAAGCAAAGCTTTGGAGCATAGCGGAAGCAAAAAAACTAGGGGCACTACTTGAACGCGAGTAATCGCCATGTGGATTTGTCGTGGGTTGATTGTAACAAACTCTATTCTCTCTTCTTAATTAATGAATGAGGCAAATCTTTTGCCTTCGTTTTGAAAAAAAATTAGGACCGAGGGAGTAGGTATTAGTACTCGTCGTACTAGTACTAAAAAGGAAGTGGCGTCGAGGGCCATGAGTCCTCTGCTGCGTCCGCACAGCACTCACTCCCTGCGCCTGCCAATTGGACTTGTGCTCTCTCTCTCTCTCTCTCTCTGCACGAGAAGCTGCAGCGGTTATGCATAAAATCAAAGCAAGACACGCCGTCATCATGCAAAAGCCATCAAGCCACCAACGGGTCAGACAGGTAACTAGAGTGACTTGCTGTGCGGTCCCGTACTACGTACTGACCAGCGCCACGTTACAGACGGAACAGAAATACTGCGTACGTACGCACACGCCATTATCAATCGTTCGAGACTCGACTCGACTCGACTCCTCCTCGGATGAACCCTGCCTGCCTGCCTCACAAATGGTGCGGAGGAGCATGCATGCATGTGACGCCCAATCCAATCCATGTGCCGCGAGAACAAGTGCCACACACTAGTCCAATCTTTCTGGAGCCGGACGCTAGCTCCATGCGAGGAGAGGACCCGTCCGTATCTCACTCAGCGTGACACACACACACACTTACCAGATGGATCGATGTGGACGTGTGGGATGGCGACCGCGCGCAAGAACGCCGCGACCAAGCTACCTGCCACCGTGCCGATCCTGCGTACGTGTGCTACTCTGCGACGCGATTCCATCCGCTTTTTTAGCTACTGGTGTGCTGACTGACTTGGTGGCTACTCTGCTCAGTACCTTCCTGCAGCCGGTGCTGCGAGCCTATAGTGTGTATTCCTTGCCCATCTTTATCTCAGGGAAAACGTTGGCTTCCGGCGCACCGGCCGAAGCTCGGGCCGGTCGCCCGCGAATCGTTCCATTACGCCCCATCTATCGGCCCTCGTTTAACCACAGCCACTCAATCTTATCTCTTTTCGTCCTTATCTTTTTTGAGGAAGCCGTCAACCTCTTCTTCCGTTCCTCTCGTCTCTCTCGCCCATCTCCTCTCTGGCTCTCTCGCAGCTGTGCAGCCCCCAACCACCGCCTGCTGGGATGCCGGCCCGACCACCGCACTTGGCAGCCTCCGTGCCACGAGCACCTACTCCAAGCTCCTCTCCGTCAATCTCCTCTTCGTCTGGGCGACTAGACCTCGATGTTGCTACAACCACAATCTCGTCGCCGGCGTGGGATGTGCTACAACCATGCGAGACAGTGATGCGACCGTCGTCGCGTGCTACTATGACTGAGATGACGTGGTACTACAACCGTCATGCACTCGTGCTGGAACCGGCATGCGGGGATGCTGGAACCGACGCCGGAAAAAGCTGCAACCTCAGCGTGCACCCGCGCTAGAACTAGCACATGGTGATGCTTTTACCGGCCATGTGGTCTGCTGGAACTAGCTATCTGGTGTGCTGGAACCGGCAACAAAAAATGATACAACCAGCGTCACCCAAAGCTTCAATCGAAGGCAAACAAATTTTTTGGGTGTTGGCACTGCGCAAACACGGAAGCTTCAACCGGCGACGAAAAAGTTTCAACAACAGACGACGAAAGTTATGGATGACGACGAAAGCTGCAACTGTTGATGAAAAAAGCTACATCCGACAATGAAAAAAGCTTCAACCATTCATGTCTCGGCTTAACCGGCGACGGCGGCGATGACATTTTTGCTGCATCCGTCGTCCTTTTTTTGCTACTACCGGTGAGGTAATTTGGTACATCCTTCATGGCGAGCTCATGGTGCCATGCCTCAGCGGATGTTTTTCTTTTGCTGGAACCGGCTACTAGCGGAGCTGCAACCATGTGATGCAGATGCTGGAACCGTTGCCTAGGAAAGGTGGAAGCGGTGCTGAGACGACGACGGCCGCTGCCTCGGCGAGCTGCAACCGGCATCAGCAAAAGCTACATCCGTCTTTTCGTTTTGCTGCGATGGTTTATAGTGGGTGGAGCAGTGGAGTCCAGCAGATGACGGCAAGGGAGGCAGCGGATGGAAGCCACCCACACGTCGAGCGATCTCGGCGAGGACGAC
>NC_041383.1:795496530-795507930 GCF_002162155.2 Triticum dicoccoides | reverse complement strand
GGGGCACAGCGCAACCCGATGGTGCAACCATGGGGCCACGTGATGTGCACCTGCCCGGCCGGTGCTAGGAACGTCGCTGCCGGAGCAGCGTCCATGGCCATGGCCAGGAGATGCAAGACGGGATGGGCATGGCTAGGGAGGCGAATGGCGAATGGCGATGGCGAGGTTGCAAGCAGACCAACAACGACAGAGGGCGCGTCCATGGCTGGGAGCGGGGCGGTCGACGACGGCGCTCGCCTTCGCTTGTTCTGGGAGAAAGACGACACGAGGGGAAGGGGATGAAACGAAAGGGCAGATCGGATGGCTCTCGCTCGCTGCATCGGACGGCTGGGGCTGGACCGGACCAAAGTATTGGGCCGGCGCACCGGCGCCTAGTGCTGCCCCTTATCTTAGGCCTCTTTGTCTTTTCGTTTAAATCCTGTCCTTGGCGGACCCAGAGTGTGTATTTGGTATATCCTGGACCTGAACCTTGTCGCTATGAGCTACAAAAGCAACGGTTGTCGGCATTGCAGTGTCGTATGTCCCGTTTGTTGCGGCGCTGGACAGCATTGCAGCATTGGGCGGTAGGCTTTGTTGCAGCAAAAAAAATGATGTTCGACCCTACAGCGTTGTGTGTCCTACACTCCTACTTGCATCATGTAGTGTCGCGTGGTTGGCTTAGGAGCATCACATCATCGTGTGTCTGGCCCTGCATTGCGAAGCACCTGCCTTGCAGCATGCACCATCACACAACCATGCAGTATGACAATCCTGCTTTGCAGAAAAAACATCAAGAGCAATGATATTATACGCATGCAATATTCAAACCAAAAAAATCAATTGTTGCAAGCACTTGCAGCATGGAGCAATGTTGTGGCAGACACTCCAAAGTGGTCGCAACAACACACACACATGGTACACAACATTTTCAAGATGATTTGGCAACTAATACCATTACTCATTTTTTTGCCTTCCCTAGTTGAATTCATGTGAGTAATGGTGGTGTCATTTTTTTAGAGTATCGGTCTTGTCCTGTAGCTACCTATAGCAGCAATACACTAGCCTTTTGCAGCGATTTTTTTAATGTCAACCGCATGTATGATTAATCACAATAAGGTGAATACAAGGACACACATGGAACCGACCAGAATGGGTCGAAAGACAACATGTGGTCACAAAACTTTGCAGAAGAAACTCAGGTACTCCTGCAACTGCCATTGCCGCTTAACCATCGCCGGACTCATAGGAAAGCCATAGCCCATAAAGGCATTGTGAGTCGATGAAGAGGCCCACCGTCGGCATGGCCTTTGTCGTGGTGGTGCGTCGACCGGGGATTGTCCGCACCCTCCTCGAGTCCCGGAGCCAGCGTTACCCGTTGACGTCGTCGAGGCCAAACGTCAGATCTGCCGCCATCAATCCTCAATCCCACATCTGAAACCGCCATTCTCTCTCGCCCACCAGTGACACCGCCTGGGACGACGACCATCGGGTGAAGACCTAAACCCACAGACCAAACGGGTCTGCAGGAGACTGACCCATCGGCTCCTCGACGCTGCCATGGACGCCGTCGAGACGAGATTGGAGCCGACGCATTATTCTTGGATGCGGCGTTGTTGTCGCCGTCAGAAGCATCACTGCCGCACACCCGAAGCCTACCCTATCTACGGTCGGAGCAAAACCCAGGGTTCCCACTTCCTATAGTCGTCGAAGCATACGCCAGAGGAGGCAGGGACCAACGACTTTGCCCGAAGGAAGGAAGGAGCAGGGCCGGGCCGACAAAAGAATGGGGGCCATGTGCCAAACTCTAAAATGCGGCCTGTTTCACTAGTGGAAGAAATCTAACTATAATCAACTTATGTACAACTCCTTTATGGTATTGAATTAAATCCTATAATTCTAACTTGCTTGTCATGTCTCGTGAGTAGATTCATTTCTCTAGAGAGATAACTTAGATATTGAAACACAACGTCTAGACGAATTAATATATAATTTTTATATAAATGGCGAAAATAATAACAGAACGAAATTAAAGGGATATACACGTCAAATAGTTAGTAGGAAATTATTTGTACAGTAGAAGTGAGAGAGTGCGGAGGTGACAGGCATGAATCAAACTTGGCCGTGTGGAAATGATCCTGGATGGAGAGACGAGACAGTGTCACGCACACCGAGACGGATCGATGCATGAGACGATCACGTGGACGAAGATGTCAGAGCATCTCCAGCCGTTGTCCCCCCAGGAGTCGCCCCCTGGGGCGCACCGGCGCTAAACCGCGCGCTGGGGCGTGATGCCCCCTAGTCGCAACGCCCACGTTTTTTTTGAAAAACTTAAATACGGCGTAAACATGGATCAAATTTAACGCAAACATTGGCGAGTTCGTTCAAATTTAAACATATTTTACAAAAAAAGAAAAAAACTACTAGGGGCTGCTCCTCGCCGCTCCCCGCCGCCCGCCGCCCGCCCTTGCAGTTCTACATGCCGAGGAGGCTGTAGAACCGCGTGTAGTCGCCGTCGTCGTCGTCGTCGCCGCCGCCGCCGTCCCTGCTGCATCCTTCCCCTGGTTGGCGCGGCGGGTTGGACGGTCCGGGGGCGTCCTCGTCGTCGTCGCTGTCGAGGATCACGATGTCGTGCTCGTCCTCGCGCCCATGCTTGCGGGCTTCTATCTCCTCCAGGGTCCGGCGCTGCCGGACCATCTCGTCGCGGAGGTAGTCGTCCCGCGCCCACTGTAGGGCGTCCTCGTCGGAGAAGCCGCGCCGGGCTATCTCCTCGTACTCCGCAGGGAGGCCGGGCTCCGGCTTGGGCTCGACAAAGACGAAGCGGCCGGAGGGGGGGAGGGGGGTGGATTCGCCGATGTGGACGCCGGAGCTGCGGGTGCGCGCGCTGACAGGAGTGTCCTGGGGCTCCGGCTTGACGGGGAGGAGACAGGGAGAGCCGGACGAGCGGCTGGACGAGGAGGAGGACGCCTCAGGCCGCTCCATGCGCCTCAGCGTCCAGGAGCTCCCACGGAGGCGTGAGAAGGACGAGGGAGCGGGGTACTCGAGGTGCGGCGTGTTGCCGCCCTCGATGTACTCGAGGACGACCTCCAATGTGCGGCCGGGCACGCCCCACCACCGGCACCGGCCCTCGGAGTTGAGCCTGCCGGAGGGCACGACGCCGTTCGTCGCCTCGAGCTTTTCGGCGTGGCGGCGACGGAAGTAGGGCTCCCAGAGCGGGCTGTAGGGGGTGTACCGCGGGCCTTCCCTCGTGGGCCGTGGCAGGGACGCGCGGATACGTGCGATCTCCGCATGCCGCGCCGCCCCGGTGGGTGGTGGCGGCACCGGCACGCCGCCGGCGCTGATCCTCCACGCCCTGGGCACCCGCATGTCCGGCGGGGCCGGGTACTCGGCCTCGAAAAGGAGGCGAGCCTCGTCCTTGTGAAGATGGCGGCGCCCGAAGCCATTCGCCGCCGCGCCATCGCGTGGGAAGCGTTCGGCCATTCTTCTGAGCTGGAGATGGCGAGAGGAGGGGAGGGAAGAAGGGGGAGAAATGGGCGCGTCGGCAGTGGAGGAT
The DNA here is from genome assembly GCF_002162155.2 of Triticum dicoccoides. Lineage (NCBI taxonomy): Eukaryota > Viridiplantae > Streptophyta > Magnoliopsida > Poales > Poaceae > Triticum > Triticum dicoccoides. Next base: position 795,504,401 of record NC_041383.1, on the reverse strand, counting down.
CTGTGCGTGTCTCCGGCGCGCTGGTGGTCGGCTTATATAGGTGGAGGCGCCGTGTAGTACGCATGGCCGGCGCGTTACGCGTGGCGGGAGGCGTGGCGGGCGAGGGGACGCGCGTCGCCCGGCCTTCACTGCACCGCCCGTGAGGCATCAATGGAGGCTGACCGGCTCGGCAGCGCGCGCAGCTTTGGCATTGATTCGCCGCGGGAAATGAGGCGATGAGGACGACGAAACGGCGAGAAGAGAGTCGAGTCGCTGGCAAGGGGGCCCCGCGGCTTTTCGCGCCAAAAACGATTCGCCCGGCGCCCCCGAGCGCCCCCCTAGCACGCCGGGTTCGGGTTGGGTCCGCCGGCGCCAATTTCGGCCCGAGCCGGCGAAAACTGGGCCCTTGGGGACGCGACTGGGCCGATTTTTTGGCGCCGGCGGCCGAAAAATCGTCGGGGGGCCTTGTTGGGGGCGCGGCTGGAGATGCTCTCACGCCCTTGATTAGTTATGAAGTACTCATCATATAATTATAATTGTGAGGTGGATTATACTAGAAAGGAAGGAAGTGACAAGGAGGGAGCGAGCTAGCACCTGTCACTAGATCAGGATCGCGCCTTGGCGCGAGGGTGTCGGTCCCAGTGTTTTGATCAAGCAGGTAATGCCAAGATGGAAGCCAAATTATTAATGTGATACTGTCGCTCCAATATACTTCCTCTGTAATAACTTAATGTATAAGGAGCTTTTTGGTATAAAAAAGGTCTTATAAGATACAGAGGTTTGTAGCTTTCATAATTTCATCTGAATCTCTTAAATAGAAAGAACCACACATACATTTACTCATTATGTTCCAATCAATAATGTGTTAATTGGAAGGACTGGCTAAGAATAAGCCACTTCTAAGAAAAAGTGGCCCTTTCATGCCTGATCATAAGAAAAATGTACATTAATAGTCATATTATTTTAGCACCCAAAAAACAAAATTTATCAAATTACAGTACTCAGATCCCTAGTTGCCTGATCTCCTTTTCCATTTTGAGAGCAGGAGTAGGAGAGGCCTGGTTCTTGATGTATTGAGCAAATAGTTAACTCAAGTAGTCCACGATTGAGTCTACAGTTCTTCCTTTCTGCTAGTGCTGCATTCCACTGTTTTACATGCCTTGCAAAAAGTTTGGAGGGCTCAGCATACACAATACTCACTCACCTTATATTCCATATTGGCATGCTGATTCTTATCAAACATGTTTCCGTATGCATCACTTCGTCATCACTAAACATGGTGAGAGATAGAGAGAGAGCAGTAAATATTTAAATTGTTGCATTCAAAATAGGCGGTTTCAATACCCAATTGTAGTAAGACAGAACAATGGAGTGCACAGCAGAAGCATCTATGTTCAGGCAGAACATAAGATCGTATCCGAAAGGGAAGAAATGGAGCTCATTTGCATGCTAACTGATCATTCCAGTAACATGCATTGCCGACTCCATAACTAAAATAGCACTACATTTTTCTCCCTTATGATATCTGGCATTAGTACTGTAAAAGAGTAACTACATGCATATGTGTATTTAGAAGCAATATCAATATAGAATGGGTGGAAGAGGGATGTCATAGCTGGTTTGAAGCATAAACATGGTACTACATGAACTATAAGCGAGGCAAGGGGACCAGTAATAAATTGTTGCAGACTGGAAGTAGCATATCATCCCTACTATTTCTAATAGCCTCAAAGTATCAAAGTGTATATTGCTGTTTTTCACATCCAACATATGCAAGTGACCGGCAATATTTTGTGGAAATTATAAGCACGACATCGTGTCAGATCTAAATGGAAATTAAAATTGGCAAGCGAAGTACATCTGTACTATGTTTAATACAATATTTACGTTTTCCAGTAAATTAGCTTTCTTGCCCTGAATTATTCATCCAGTAATCATATCATAATCGTCACTCATTATTATAGTTTTGACTTTTGCTTGCAAAACTCCACAGTATGTCTGTAAATGGCAAGGCAATGACGATAGATGCTATCGATGCAGATACATAGTAAAAGATCATGGTGAAGTATAAAGCCCAAAACACATTATCTTTCAAATAAATTTTGAAACATAACAGCTTGCTACTTGAAGGTTACTCATGGCTTAGCTGTGTGGATTTTAGAACGGCGTACCACAGGTGGAGCATAGGCGGTCGACGTTCTGGCGAAATCAGTAGAACAGGGATAGTGGATGCTTCCCTAGAGGGGCTTGAGTCTGTCTTCTATGTATCAGACCATCTCATAGTAGTATCCTGCAAAAGAGGAATAAGAATTTACGATTTAGTGAGGGCTTCAATCTTGGAGGTAAATAAAAATATTTAGAGTTCACAAGTGTCTTTCAGTATAAATTCCATGAAAGACTACAGTGCTACTCATTGCATCACTTATCTGAAGAAACATTAAATATCTGATGTGAAAACATTTACTCTTTGGAAGGACATGTTTCCAATACAACCACCGCTTGAGAGAAATTTCTAATTAAGAATAAATCTGACACTAATTCAGCCAATTCTCTGAGCAGCTTCTGTGAAAATATTTCCACCACATAAATATAATTTATGTAGCTGAACAATTGAACAAGAAATAGAGAAGAAGGGAGGAACGAGCTGTGGTGAGCTAGCTGTACCTCCTTGAGCTGGCCCCTCCTCTTGGAGAGGACAACGACCGTCCTTCAAGCGGATCTCGATGATGTCGATGGCATACTTCCTGCTGCCAGCACTTCGCCGGCCAAGTGGCACCCCTTCTCCCTGGGAGCGAGCAAACTACATGAAGACATGAGCAAGGTAGTCCATGAATATCAAATGTGTTGGCCTATGTATGCATGGTGTATGAACCTAGCTAAGGCCCTGTTCAGAATCTAGCCACTCCGCTCCAATCTGCGGAGCTGTGGAGCTCCCTTTGAGCCGCTCCGTGAAAATGAGTTGCAGTCTGCTTCGCTCCGGGAGCACAGTCGAGGGAGTGGAGAGGAACCGAACAGGCTCTAATAATTTTATTTCCGATATCTATCATGCCAATGAGAAGACCATGGTCTGAAACATAAATAGATGAGCATTACCTGCTTGAAATGTTGACAACATATCTCCAGTCCAAAAAATAGGCGGTGTGGATCCAGAGGAAACTTCTGGTCGGCACGACGGCCACATCAAAGTCAACACCTTTGGGTGCCTATCCCCTCCATGGAGGCTCCGTTGAGGATCCTCCCCTGTCCATTAATGAGAAATTAAGCAACGTGAGAACAAAAAGAAAGGTTTGTACATAGGTATGCCAAAAAGCACTGGACAAGTTATCTTACCCAAAGATCTAGAATGCTAGCTCACTATAAAATTAGCAAGGGGACCTGCAAAACAAACCACAGTCAACACGCCAATTTTATAGCTTCTCATATTTTTAATATTTGTCATCTCAATCTTTGATTTATGTTAAACAACATCTACATGTTATATCTGCTCCAGATTAATCATCCAAAATACACCCTATACAATGGGGCATAAAAACCTGAAGTATTTGACAACACCTAGATCAATTAAGAAAAGTATGCCTTCCCCGGCCACCAGAGAGGAAGGGAAGAACCTGGGAACCCGTAGATACAACAGATTCCGAGCATAGGCATCCACACCAATCTGATGGAGCACCAGCGGCATGCCCAAACCCCGCCACCGTGCAGCAGCCATAGCAGTGTTCCCCATCAGCTACAGTAGCAAGGAGCCTGGCACTAAACCTGATCGCCTCGAGTTGAAAACAAAACAAACACGCTGCAGGCATTCGGATCAATCTTTTACTGTGTCTATATGGGCCTACTTGATCGCCTCGAGTTGAAAACAAAACAAACACGCTCCAGGCCTTCATATCAATGTAGAGAAGCTGAGCCTAGGTGCATCAATTACGAACGTGTGTTCTGCTACATCTAAAATAGAAGGATCAGTATGGTCATGTACTTGGAATTATAAAGGCAAATTAATCAAGTATCTGCTGCTGATAAAAAAACTATAACAGGATTTGGTGAAATGTCAGTAGGCTCTTAGGATCAGGGCAGTAGTCTTCGCAACATTATGATGGACATTATGCAACTGACAAAGACAGTTGTACTTAGATGCAATAATTAGATGGATGATTCATTTGTAGGAACAATTAGAGAGAAGCAGTATAGGATCATGGAGATTCGGTTGTAGGAACAAATCTGATGGGAAGGATAAACCTACATCATCATTCCTATCTTAGCATCTTACAGCTACAATCAGCAGTGCATGAATAGAACATTTTCCATGGATTTGAATAAGTATTTTTCAAATGGGTAAACTACAGAGTACTCGCTACTATGCAAAGGGAAAAGGGACATAAACAGTGTCTAACCAGCTGATTTCTTTGTTCGAAATGCCCTTCTTCCTTGAATTCCACACCGGTTGCATCTGACCAGTCCATTGGAAATGAAAGCAAACATTATAAGGAAAACTGCTGAGAAAAGTGGTCCTCACAGAAGTAAGTACAATTCTCATTAGTGTTCAGTTTATAATAGAGATAGCGTTACCATTTCGTAAGGAATCATGCATTAATAAAAAGAGTAGTGTAAGAAACTTACAAATAGGACCAGGACCAGCATCAACCTTTCCCTCCACCATGAATACCTTAACGACTATCTTCAAGTTCACCATAAGCAAATAGTCACATATACGCACATGAAGCCTGCACCACCACAACCAGGATAACCCAAAATCATTTACTGATTTATGCATCACAAATCCTACTGAATAAGTTTGCTTGACTGCAAATTAGGATCACATTTGATGTGAAAACTGAGAAAGAAAGCACTACATTTTGATATGCCCGAGCATCTCCGGGCTGACCTCGTTCGCCCGGTGGAGCTTGTTCACGGTTATCACCCCGCACCATAGGATCCCCTTGGCCACGTTCTCGGCACCGAACGCTATGGCCCTGGCCACGGTGCTGCCGCACTCCTCGACGTTGAGCATGGCGGTGGTCTAGTACGTGGCAGCCTCGACCTTAGCCATCACGCCAATATCAATCAAACTGTCACTTAGCTCAAATCGGAAATGTGCTTCAAACGAAAAGAGATTATGCGCAAGGAGACTTGCAGTTTTTATCGCCGACCCATTCCAACAATGATAGAGAAGTTGATAGCAGCAACAAGCAACCATGCGGAGGTGTAGAGAGAGTAGGTCTTGCTTGGCTGATCGGCAGCCATGCCACCAAGTTGCCACAACCTCGTTGCCCCACCCCGTGTGGAAATTTACTTCACATCAAACAAAAAAGGCACCATGGACATGAGAATGCGTGGTAGACATAGCATTGAAAATGGAAGAGAAAACGTAATCAGGAAGAAAGCTAACTAATCTTACCATTTGATCTGTTCAATATATTTACATTTCAATACTGCAACGAAATCTGCCAATGCCATCATTGCATAGCAGACTACCCAGAATTTAAGAAAGCAATAAAGGACACCTTATAAGTATATATACTTAATAACCACAGGTAGAAAACAGATTTCAAGCAATAGCTATTGGAGTGCTGGTATGAATTTGAACATATCTTTAGTAACCGTTAAAAACAACAAGCTATAATAGCAACCAGAAGCCGGAAAAACAAAATTGAACAATACCAATATCAAAGGAAGTTACCTTCAATGGAATTAACCCTAGAGTCTTGAAGCTTGGGATGAACTTCTTCTGTATGTTGAGGGACACAAACAGGTCAGCATATCTGCGGCGAGCAAAGAAAACACTTAGTAACTGCTAAAACAACAAGCTATAACAGCACCCAGCAATCCGACAGTCAAGACTCAAGATCACCAGTAGGCGGCGATGACTTTTGGATCCAGCAACAAACACTAACCACATCCATAGAGGAAAATTAGTGTAGATGAGCAGCAGGACGACAGAAAACCGACTTCCCTGACGTGTAAACAGATTGCAGAACAATACCAGCAGTGTATCTGAAAAATGGATTAGAGATGTTAACAATACGGGCATGCAGTTCCCAACACACACGTCATAACAGTACGGGCATGCAGTTCACAAATTGAAAATCGTAATATCTACAAACCTAATAACAAAGTTAAGTAACCAACAGAATCTAGCAGATTGGAAGAGCTTATGCTAAATAACATATTTGGTGTGTCAACTGCAGATCTTACTCATCTTCTATGAGTATTTTCGAACATTTTCACTAACTGAGTAACCAACAACAAATATTTCACTTGTTTACCTGTAGGAATATCCATAGCTTTCGAGGGTTGTATCCTCACATAATCAGTTCTCTCTAGCTTCTACACCCCTTAAAAACAAAGATAGGAAGGATAAGTTTCCAAGAGAGATCTCCATAAAATGGAACACACCAAACTGCTAGAAAGTTAACCTTGCAAATTAGTGTTCCTACAAAAGTTAACCTTAGAAAGTACTGAACAATATGGGCTAGTATATTCGAAGTGTTCAAAGGTGAAAGAAATGGATATTAGATAAATCACAAAATTGGCACAACTATTTGCCAACAAAAATATAAATATCCTAGGTATGCTTAAAGTTCCCAACCCTGCTGCTGCAATCAGCTTATGATCAACGATGTTTTTCAAAGCAAAAAAGGCAAGGAGATGCTATAACAGAATTATGACTCCAGAAAAAATATTGGCCAATTAATAGAAATCAGAGGATAACTGTAAGTGATGCATCTAAAGAAAATATGACATCAAATATTGGCCAATTAATAGAAATCAAAGCATGTCTCAACACAATAATAAAAATCCACTCGTAGAGTTTGATGCCAACCTAAAAGGATTAAGATGTCATACAGTCGAAAGAAAAGCGTACAGTTTTGCAATGCAGTTTTTTTGGTGACTCGCGACATAATGATACATGAAGCTCTAATGTAAGTTCAGAACATATTTGTACCTCAAAGCTACAGCATATTTGTGCTTGTCGCTGCCTCCATTATCATAGACGCCTCTCGCTGTCGACACCACTCTCGAAATTAGCCACTCAAATCACCAATCCTAGTACCCTACAAAAAACAATTCCAATAATTGACCTAAGTAAATTAAGCCATTTTGTCTTGACGTAAAAGATTTGTCTTTATTGTATCACAGAGTGTGCATACCTATTGATTCATGGCACATTTTTATGTACTCTTTCCACAATATTTCCAACATAAAACTTACCGGAGAATACATAAATAATTCATTTTATAAATAAAAAAGTAACTCAATGCAGCATACATGCTGCCTCTGTTACTTTTATCCAACAGAATAGAGTTAACATCAGAGAGAGAGTGTGAACTGCAGTGTCCATTTAAATAGTTTATTTGCATATGATCTGTAATATGGACATAAATACTGAATGTCACATGGCATCATCTTTTTAACCGAACTAAACCTCTAATTAAATCTGGCATTAACCAAAAATATGGCCTTAACTAAACCATATCAGTACCCAAAACACAGCCAACTACCTATACACAATCAGATAGAAGCAGAAAGGACAACGTGAGATCTGACCAAGTCACAAAATTATATATTGTTCTCATCCAAAATGAGTTGCTTCCTGAGCCGAGAGGATGAACAGATCAACATATTTAATCGAATAGATCTGAGCGGATGAATAGGTAAACCCACAAAAGAGAGAGGGGGATGGGGAAGTGGACAGGGCGCTCACCGACCCAGAACCCAACCGGTCGCCGCGCATGATGCAGTGGACGGGATGGATGTGGCACAACTTCTCCTTCCCTTCTCCTGTTCCTCCCATCTCCTTCCAAACATCCCTCTCTCCATCTCGTGTTGGGTACAGGAGGATCTGACAGGGAGAGTCGATCTAAGAAGGGGAACTACGAGAGAGAGAGAGAGAGAGA
>NC_041383.1:795493656-795496080 GCF_002162155.2 Triticum dicoccoides | reverse complement strand
TAGGCGAAGGAGATTGCGGCGGCGTGGGTTGGATTTGGACGGCAGCAGGGCAGGGAGGCGGGAGCGAGGCTAGGGTTTGGAGGGAGAGAGAGAGAGGCGAGCGGGAGGAAGAGGACGAGGTGGACGGCGCAAGTGCGCGAGGCGGCTAGGTTTTCTCTCCACAGGGGCCACGGCCTTTATATGTCCGTGTATGAAATGATGAGAATACCCACGGCGGGGCGCAGAATTTACGCACGATGGCACGGGATCTTTACAGCAGGCGGTAACTATTCATTCGTACAGGAGCTCATCTTCGATCCGACGGCCCAGCTCCTTCCACCTCTCGATCCAACGCCCAGAATCGCATCAAGCAAACCGATCGGACGACCGAGAGTGCCTGATCGCTGTGGGAGCTCGGTGGAACACTCCTCTCTTATTTCTGGATGTTTGGTCCTGTCCTCCCCGCATTGAGGTCCTCTGCTGCGCCCAGGCCTGGGAAAGGAAGGGAAGGAGGCACTTGTTTTGGTTGGTCTTCCCGGTACACGTCGCCTCTCCCTCCCTCTGCACAAGAAGCTACAGCGGTTATATATATAAGGATAAGGTCCATTTTAAACCTTGAACTTGTAGACGTTCGGTGAAATAAACCCCCAAGTTGAAATCCCGGTCGATTGCACCCTAAACTATGCAATCCCGGTCTAAATCGAACCTTCGGGTAGTTTGGATGACCGGGATTGGTGGGTTTTCGCTAAGGGCGCTGCTGCGCGCACCCCTGCTCCCCGCTGGGCCGGCCCGCTTTAGTTTTCTTTTTTTAGAAATAAAAATATGCAAAAGGCACTACACCCTGCTGGGTCAGCCCGCTTTTGTTTTTCTTCAAAACAAAAAGAAACGAACGCTGTGGCTCGAAATCGAGACCCGTGCTGGTGTTGTTGGAACGACGCTACTCACCATCAGGGACACTACGTACATTGTGTTATCTTCCTCCCTTTTTCTTATTTTCTTCTTTCTTTTCTTTCTATTTTATTTTTTAGTTTCCTTTTTAAAATAATCATGATTTCTTTTGAAATTAACGAACCTTTTTCCAAATTTGTATATTATTTTTGAATCCCGTAAATTTCTAATTTTTTTAAAGTTCGAGTTTTTTAAACTGTATAAAAACCGGTGGCCGTTTTACTAGGAAATAGGAAACGAAAAAAAGAACCTTGTGAACCAGAATTTCAAAAGATTTTTTTATGAATTTGAACAAAATGTTCACGGATTCGAAAACATCTATGAAAAAAGATGTTTATCACAAACGTCAATGAATGTTCAATGTTTATTCGAAAATAGTTCAACATATATTTAAAAAATGTTCACTGCGTATTTTCAAAAAAATGATGCATATATTCATATTTGTTTTCAAAAATGTTTATCACATAATACAAATGTTCAATGCATATTCAAAAATTGTTCAACACACATATTTATAGTTTTTCCAGAATGTTCAGTGCATAATATTACAAAATCTTCAGTGCATAATATTCTCGAATGTTCAAAAGAAGTTTGAAGCATAATGTTTCGTGCCGTGAATCTATCAGTTCAACTCACTAGTTTGGTTGGCAAATTCCAGCAAATAACAAGACTGAGGTCGCGAGTTTGAGTCACTCCTATAGAACTTTTCCAGATTTTTTTTTGCGCGCCTGCTATTCAATAGCTCCAAATGGGCTGGTTCACGAATTTAAGAAAGAAGCAGAAAATGAAAAAGAAGAAGAAACAAGAAAGATGAAAAGGAAGAAAAAGGGAGAAAGTGAACACAGCGCAAGTGTTGTCCTCGTGGTTTGTTCATTCAATCAACCACAAGTGATCTTTGGTTCGAGCCACCACCGCGTGCTTTTTTTTAACGAAAAAAAAACTAAATTGGGCTGGTTCAGCGGAGAGCACGGTGCACGCCCTTTGGAATTTTTGTTCTTGGACGAAAAAAATACTCTAGCGGCCCGGCCCACCGGACGTATCCGAGTTCAAATGATGCCAGGGTCTAATTTAGACCAAAATTGCATAGTTTAGGATGCAATCGACCAGAATTTCGACTTGAGAGTTCATTTCGCCCGACCTCTACAAGTTCAAGGTTTAAAATGGACTTTTTCCTATATAAAATCAAACCAAGTCAGGCCATCATGCAAAAGCCATCAAGGTAAGCTAGGGGAGGGGAGGGGACCAGCAGCAACGGGTCAGATAGGTAACTAACTTGCTGTGCGGGTGCCCCACAAGTCAGAGGCGACATATATCATGCATGGACTACTCCTCGGATGGGATGGGATGAACCCTGCTGCATGAAGCCACCATGCGATGTGAGGAAGCCACCACAAGAAAGCCGCGCGCGAGGCAGGCAGATGGATGGGGACGTGTGGGATGGCCACCAACAACAAAGGTCCTTGCCCCACCGTCAATGACGGAGCTATGTGTATAGCT
>NC_041383.1:795486849-795493242 GCF_002162155.2 Triticum dicoccoides | reverse complement strand
CTACTAGAGTAGTAATCCAATCTTGGATGTAGACATGTTGGATGGCGCGACCACAAGAGACCGAGCACGTCACCACATGCCGAGGACGACCCTTGCGTCATCTGCTGATAGACGCGATTCCCTCCCTCCCTCCCTCCCTCCCTCCCTACCTTGTGCTTTTTTAGAAGCTAGTGGTGGTTCGCTGACCTTGCTGGCTAGCTCTACTCATTAGCCTGCTTGCACCGGTTGTGCGCTTCACCGCGTGGATTGGATTGCACAAAGGCACCACATTGACTTCTAGTTTTGCAGAAAACATCCGTTTACCAATTTTTGCCACTTACCACTAATTCTTGATCTAATCTTCAGCAGAAAACACCGACCGATCTCTTTGGGCATTCTAACTTCAATTATGACATGTGGGGCCGCATTTGAGACGTGGCGTAATGATAAACAATAGACGAGGTTGGACTGGTCTTTTCCCCAGAAAACCCTTTCTAAAAAAAACTCCCTCCCGCCTCCCTTGCCCCGATCCAGATCGGGATCGACCATTCCCTCCTCCTGCCCAACTGTCGTTGTCGTGCGCGTGCTCTGCTATATGCTGGACATGGTGAAGCGCGTCGCGCGCACTGAAGTGCCGCTCAACTCTTTCCTACCGAGCGTCGAGCTGCTCGCCGCCCAATAGCACCACCACTGTGGCCTAGGCCAGTGGCGGATCTAGGCCCCAGGCCGCGGGGGAGGGGGGGGGGCAGGCCCAGGGCGTGAGGCCCGTTTCCTTTGTAGAATTCAGCAAAACACTGTAGCAATTGCTACAGTGCACAAAGGAGGCCCGGGGCGCTGGGCTGGGCTGTATCCACCCCTGTCCTAGGCCAAGGTGCTCGCCGCTCAACTGCACCGCTGCCGCTGCCCGGGTCAGCTTTTGCGGGGCCCACATGCCATAATCGAGGTTAAAATGTTCAAAAAGACTGATCAGTTTTTCCTACAAAAGAGTAGACCGAGAACCAGTGGTTGGTGACAGAAATTCGTAAATGAGTGCTTTATGTAAATCTAGACATCAATGTGATGGTTTTCTATAATTCACTCCGACCACGTGCGTTGTGTATAATTATTGCCCTGCAATGTGTGTGTCTATATATATACATACATATATATATATATATATATATATATATATATATATATATATATATATATATATATATTTTTACCTCCACTCTTGCTGCCGTCTGATCCCGTCCATGTACGAGCGTTGATTAACGGGTTCGGTTTTGAAAGTGGCCAGATTTCTCTACCAGACTAAAAGGTCCAGCCCGTATCCTCCACCTTCGCTCCCTATTTACGTGGCTAGATGATTACCTTATATAACTGCCTGCAGTCAGAGGAGCAACCTATATTTCAAATTATATCCACTGCAATATTTCACGGGAGGTGGCCATCGGAGGTATTACTATTACTGTGATCCAATTCATTAATCCATCTTGTTTTGAATATGCAAGTTAATCATTGGATCCATCCTTCTCTAGTTTTCTAGATTTAGCATATGCACATGCATACTACTCCGTAGAATCGATGCATGTAGGCCTTAGATTGTTAATTCAGAAGACATGCATGCGTGCATTGACCGGCGGCCATGCATCACCCGCCGGCCGTCGCTGCAGGGCTACTAGCGTGCTAATATATATTTTTTACTGGTGGAATTTTTTCAGCAGTTTGGACTACGCCGCCATCCGATCTATGGCCGTGGCCAACGCCGACTACATCCATCAACTCTGTTGGCTTTGCACTTCACCGCCTACTGGGCAGTACTAGGGACGTGACTGCTCCAACACGGCGGCGGTGGTTGCGCCGACGTACATACGGGCGACCACAAATTTATTGTTGCTAAAAAAACTCTAGGGATGAGAAGATAGGCACATGACCTGATGGCAACAACAGAATATACTGTATATGATCATTTGATCTCATGTATAAGTTCATGAAATTATGGATGAACTATTTGCACCGTCTGTATAGTACTCCCTCCGTTCCCAAATAATTGTCTTTCTAGCCATCTCAAATGGACTACAACATACGGATGTATGTAAACATGTTTTAGAGTGTAGATTCATTCATTTTACTCCGTATGTAGTCACTTATTGAAATTTCTAGAAAAACAATTATTTAGGAACGGGGGGAGTACATCGATGTGATAGATATGGTATCTTTGTTGTACCAACAGATAATAGTACATACTACCTTTGTTCTAGCAAGAGATAATACTACATACTACATTTGTTCTAGCAAGAGATAATACCACATACGGCCTTGCTTATTATACTCCATACTACGTTTCTTACATACACTTTAGTACTTGTAATCTACATACTCCTTTCATCTAATCTACATACTATATGCAGGCACGTGAGAGTGCTTGATATGCTCTCTTTTTAATTCCATTGACACACTCAATCCTTCTTTTGATACCTAGGTTAAACATCATACTCTATACTTTAGTCGGCCTCACAGAAACGTTCTTTCTCTTGTTACCATTGGGATAAAGAGTGATTTCTAAAAATCAATAAGAGCGTATATATCCATATGAATGTGAGAAGTACTAAATACTTTTCATAATCTATATGACTGTGAGTATATATTCTACTTTTTCTGGAGTATATTGTATGTATAATATAGCTGCGAGAGTATATACAGAGTATGGAGTATGTAGTATATTGAGACCATTCATAGGGCGATAGAATAAACACCATGAATTTCTTTGGTGTATGAAGTAGGTATACAGTAGGGTATGCGTGGAATATTTGTTGGTGCAGTACGCAAGTCACGCTAGTTAACCATTATCCGCTGCTTAAAAAATAAGCTAGCACTTATCCACGTAATGAGATGTGGTGCATGCGGCCGGGCTACTAGCGTTTTGTTTAACAAACTGTGTATGAGCAAGACATTATTTAATTAAAAGTTAGTTACACAGTGAAATGTTTTTTTTTGAAACTTACTTGAAACTTTATTTAACCGTCCCACGCAGGGATTTCGTCCGAGATAACACTCAAGATACAGTCAGGAGGAGATTGTAACCAAACCATACATAAATTATTGGCGACACTCTCCCTAGCTAACAGATGTGCCGCTTTATTTGCAGATCGTCGAGCCCAAGTAACCCTCCATTGTCCCCGCGTGCCCAGCATCTGCTTCACTTCTTCAATGACTAGCCCCATCAATGACATGTCCTTTTCCTTACTCTGAAGCTTGCAGACGACCTCACGACAATCCATCTCTACATGCAGGTTGTGTATATTCAGCTCAATGGCCAATTGCACAGCCCTCCTACATGCACTAAGTTCCGCTATTGCTGGCTCCTGGCATCGTGGAAAGATTTGACAAGCACCGCCCAGGAAGGCTCCTTTCTGGTTTCGTAGCACAATGCCCGCAGCACCCCCCTCTCCTGTTCTGGAAATAGCAGCATCGACATTAGCTTTCACCCATCCCTCCTCAGGCGGATTCCATTTCTCGCATGGTGCTGGGTTAGATTGTTTGCTCTTGCGGCCATAAACAGCTTGCCACTCGCCCATCAGGTGGAACACTCTCCTGGCAATCGCCTCTGCTTCTTCTATTCTCTGCCCGTCTCTTGCGTTGTTCCGTGCCAACCAGAGCGCATACACCCCCTGAGCCATGACTGCCCTCTCATCGTCCGTCGCCACCGCAAGCCAAGACAGGAGCCACCTTGATAATGCACTTTGAGGGCTAACTGACTCCGGTGGGATCGTCACCGGTACCCCCAATTCCGAATGCATAATCTTCTAGAATTTCAGTGAGTGAGAACACTCCTAGAACCTATGAAAGATGGATTCTTCTCTGCCGCATGCCACGCAGAACACTCCATCCTTGATCTTCCTGCGACGGAGTTCCATCCCCACCGCCAAGCCATTACGTATCAGCCGCCACATATGAATCTTAACCTTCCCTGCCGCGACAGTGTCCCATAGGTTCATCCATGACTTGTGCTCCTGCACCGCCGAAGATGTTTCCGACCGGCCAATTTTGAGTCGCTTCTGTTGCATACGCAGATGGTAGGCCGATCGTACAGTAAAGACACCATTTTTGGTGTAGTTCCAGGCCATATAATCATCCACATTTGGTCCCCCTATAGGAATCCGGAGTATCTCGTCAGCATCGTCCGGGGAGAACATTGCACGTACCTTTGCTGCGTCCCAAACAGATCCATTCGCTGCTAGCAGGTCGCACACCCGATTTATCCCTTGGATATAAGTTTGGCCCAGTGGCCTTAAGCTTCCACTCCTTGGTATCCAATTGTCATGGTGCACTTTGATCGACGTTCCATCCCCAACTCTCCAGATGAGTCCCTCCAAGAGCAGGTCCCTCCCATGAAGTATGCTTCTGAAGGTGAAAGAACCCCCACTCGGGCAGGTTGCATTAAGAATCGAACCATCCACGAAGTATCGTGCTTTTAGGACACGCGCACATAGAGTCTCCGGTTGCTGTAGCATTCGCCACGCCTGCCGCACAAGCATAGCTTGGTTGAATACTTCCGGGTCCTGAAATCCAAGGCCTCCCTCCTGTTTCCTAGTACACATTTTGTCCCAGGCAATCCAGTGCACCTTCTTCTTCCCATTTGCTTCCCCCCCACCAGAAGTTTGATGAAATGGTTGACAGATTCCCGCACATTTTCTTTGAGAGTTGGAAGCAACTCATGGTAAAAGTCGGCGTTGATTGGAGGCCCGACTTCACAAGCACCTCTCTGGCTTTTTTGGACAGCCCTTGTCCCTTCCATCCAGATACCTTGCCTCTTGCGCATTCCTTTACATACCTGAAAGTACCTTCCTTTGATTTTCCCACTATAGTTGGCAATCTCAAGTACCTCTCGCTAAGAGCTTCCTCGGTGATGCCACTCACCTGATGCAACTCTATTTTCCTCCCATCAGAGATTCCCTTACCAAAAAAGATAGCAGATTTTTGTAGGTTTACTTTTTGACCAGATGCCGCTTCATAGTCCTGCAAAATAATTCGGAGTGCATCAAAGTTCTCAGCTGATCCCTCAAGGAATACCACACTGTCATCAGCAAATAAGAGGTGTGTGACAATCGGTCCTCCACTCCCAAAGGACACCCCTTTTATATCCTTTTTTCTTTGTGCATTCTTGAGCATTGCAGAAAATCCTTCCACACAAAATAGGAAGAGATATGGGGAGAGTGGATCCCCTTGCCGAAGCCCACGAGAAGGGAGGAAACCGTAGGACAGGCCCCCATTTAACTTCACTGAGAAGGATGTTGTTCTGACACATCTCATGACCATCTCCGTCCAGTGACTAGAGAAGCCAATTTTCATCATCATTTGCTCCAAAAAACTCCACTCAACTCTATCATAGGCTTTCATCATGTCAAGCTTTACAGCACATAAGGGTTTCTTCCGCTTCCTCCTTCTAATCGCATGCACACTCTCATAGGCCACCAAAACATTGTCCGTGATTAACCTGCCAGGTACAAATGCGCTTTGTTCTTCTGAGATCATGAAGGGTAGAACCACCTTTAGCCGGTTAGCCAGTGCTTTTGCGGCGATCTTATATAGAACATTGCACAAGCTAATCGGTCGGAATTGCGAAAGCAACTCCGGTGAGTTTACTTTAGGAATCATCACAATGACCGTGTCGTTAAACCCCGTCGGGGCTGCCTGCCCAGCCAGGAACTCCCTGATCGCCACACACACGTCCTCCTTTAATAAAGCCCAATGTTTTTGGTAGAACATGGCCGGAAGCCCGTCAGGCCCCGGGGCCTTCGTGGGACCCATTTGGAAGAGAGCAGGCTCTATTTCCTCATCAGTGAAGGGCGCACACAGCTTGGCGTTCATTGCATCTGTCACAGCAACTTCTATGTGATGCAACACTTTCTCCGTATCCCGCGTGCCTTCCGATGAGAACAACTGTGAATAGAACCACGCCGCCATTGCCCCCATTCCGTCATCATCCTTGCACTTGGTCCCATCATCTCTGAGAAGAGCTTTAACCGTATTCTTCCTCTTCCTGTGCGAAGCTCGGTTCTGAAAGTACTTTGTGTTTTGGTCCCCCTCAGTGAGCCAGTCAACCCTCGTTCGTTGCTTGTAGTAGATCTCTTCTCGCTCATAAATCTCATGCAACTGGTCCTCGATATCCTTCACCTCCGTTCTGTAGCCAGACCGCGCATCCCTCTCCTTCGCCTCCACTAGCTGCACTTTTAGATGGGCAATCTGTTTTTTGATGGATCCAAAGACCTGATGACTCCACCTTTGCATGTCCTTGGACGTAGATTTAATGCGCCTGCATGCATCTGCAAGAGCACCAGCCCCGTGGTTGGTTGCATGGGAATCGGCCCATGCAGCAGCCACCATCGTTTCATATCCCTCATGCCTTGCCCACGCCGCCTCATATGCAAA
>NC_041383.1:795483727-795486747 GCF_002162155.2 Triticum dicoccoides | reverse complement strand
CCACAATCGCCTGGTGATCCGACTCTTCAGTCATGACATGTAAGACTTCGACCGCTGGGAAGATCTGTGCAAAGTCGGCGTTGCATGTAGCCCGGTCAAGTCTCACTTGCACATTGTCAATGCCATCTCTTTTATTATCCCAAGTGAATGGATATCCCGAGTAGCCTAAATCGGCGAACCCGCAGTCGAACAGGCAATCGGTGAAATCCCCCATTTGGTTCAAACTCCTCGGTTTACCACCCAACGGTTCTTTCTGAACCAAAACCTCGTTGTAGTCCCCAACACAAAGCCATGGGAGATTATCCTGGGCTCGAAGGTAGCGAAGCACCTCCCAAGTTTTCTTTGTTTTCTCCACACATGGCTCCCCATAGAGTCCAGTGACTCTAAAGGTGATACCATCCATTACAATTTGGGCGTCGATGTAGTATTGGCACCACGGCCTCACCGTCACCTCCACATGATCTTTCCACCATAACGCCAGACCTCCACTCTTTCCCTTACAGCTAACGGCAACCCCGTGCCTGAAACCTAGACTCCACTTCAATCTTTCCATCGCTCCTGCTGTTTTTTTAGTTTCTGATAAGAACACCACCGCTGGGTTGTATGACCTAACCAGGTCCCTCAGTTCGCCAACCGTCGGGTCCAACCCCAGTCCCCGACAGTTCCAGGCCAAAATGTTCATTGATCCCGGCGGCCCTGCGCCCTAGCAGGGTCCGCCGATGTACCTTCACATTCGGATATGCGTTCAAAGACTGAAGCTGTCTTCTGTCTTGTGTCCCCGGATGAAAGTGTCATGCCTATCCAGGCTATCCCCTCCCTCCTTTGGTTTCCACACTTGCCTAGGTCTCCTCTTTCTTGAGTCAGGGGGGGGCATGAGAGCTGTCTCCCCCCCCCCATATTCATCATTGTTCTGCCTGGGTTTACAAACATAGTAGCCCCTTCTTCTCGCATTAGGGTAATGTGGGGCATACCCATATTCCCCCTCTTTTTCCCTGGAAGTATAAGCATCCTCCCACCGTCGGCGCTCTTCGTGTTGCTTCTTCTCAAGCTCCCGCTGCCTTTGCTGCATCTTCAGATTTTCCCTAAGATCTCTTTCCTTCTTCCATTCCAGATCATGCCGCAGGTCCCTCTCCTCTGTCCATTCTCTCCTGCCACTGTCCTTTCTTGGACTGTTTACCTCTCCTTGGCCCGGCCTTCGCTCCAGCCAGTGCGTGAGCATGCCGGCTTATCAAACTCGCTGTTGAGGTTACGTTTAGTCGGGATGTCCCGGACGCGTCCGGTTGCCTTGCATTCCCGCTCTCTCTTGCTACCCTCCGACTGCGAATTCATAGCGCTGTTACAGTTGCTCGTCTTCCCCTTCGCCTCAAATTTGGAGCCAGTGCTCCTACCCTCTTAACCAGCCACCCCATTGTGCAGATTTGTCTAAGGCAGGATCACACCGTCCATTCACATGGACAAGTCTTCCACATTCAAAACAAAAATGAGGTATTTTTTCATAGTGGAAATCAAACCATGTGCCCACCTTGTCATCCCGCGAATTCTAGAGTTGAAAACACCGAACCAGCGGCTCATAGATTGGGATCCTTGCTCTCACCCTCAACTGGTTCCCTCTAGCTAAGCCTTCCTTGTCCACATCTACCTTGACAACCTCGCCGAGCCAGTTACCTAGTGCACGCCCAAAGGCCTCGGTCCTTTTCCCCGGAGGCAAATCATCTACTCTGACCCAAACATCCACTTTATCAAACACCATCTCCGAGGGCCGTATATTACTCTCATACTCCTTGAGCACGAGCACATTGAAATCATACTGCCATGGCCTGTTGTTCATCGCATGCCTCCAGTCGCCCTCACTGTCAAGGTGAACCACAAAGACATTGTCGCCCATGTCCCTGAACCTTGCCTCATGATGTAGCCCCCATGCTCTCTGCATCGCTTTCTCCAGCACCGTTTAATTAAGCGGCCTCGGCGAGAAAGCTTTCCCCACCGCTGACCACTTTGCATCCTTGGGCAAGATCTGTTCTGGGTCATCAAAGACGAAGCCTTCAGCCTCTTTGTCCAGTAGTACCATCCCTCCCAGCCTAGCTGAGAGGCTAGAAGTGGGATCCGGCGTCTTGCTTGCCGCCGGGGATTTGGAGGATCCCCTGCTTATCGGTCTGCCCGGAGTCGTTGCCGCTGCCGGGGTAGCCATTGCCGCCGTCGTCCCACCCTTCTGCTCCTTCGCTTTCTCCACCATAGCTCCGCTCCGCGGTGGAGATCGCTGCACCAGTCCGTGCCAAGGAAGACGCCGTCGCCGCCCCGTAACACGACTGTAGTCTCGCCGCCCCTGTCGCAGAAACCCTAACCCTAGCGCTGGTAGACGGTCGCCTCGCGATCGCCTCACCAGTCGCCCCTTAGCGTTTCAGCGCGTGGTGGACCCCAAGTTTTTTTACACGGTGAAATGTTAATGGGTCACTTCGATCCACTGACCCATTTGGTGGGAGGACACGTGGCCGACAGATAAATAGGTGATAACTACCATTGCTTGTAGATAAAATTTGTCATATATATATATACATACATATATATATATATGTATATATACTAGAGTTATTGCTTACAAAAAATTAAGTCATGTTTAAGAAAAGTGTGGTCGAGGACCAGATACGACTGCTGCAGCAGGTTTTTGAGTCTAACTTCACATAGTGGCCCCCACGGGGCTGGGGAAATTGCAATGAATGAAACACAACCTGCCCAAGGCTTCAGTTAACATTCCCATCTGGACCTAGGGTTCCTTCCCCCTCCCCCCGCTGCCGCCGGCCGTCCTAGCCCACGCCGCCCCCGCCGGTCACCGGCCGCTGCGCCCCCTTCCCCTTCTTCCTCCCCCTTCCCCCGGATCCGCTCCGCGCCACCTCCCCGGGAGGTGGCCAGGGCGGCGCGAGCCCTCCTTCCCCTTCAGCCGCCCTCGTCACGCCTTCCCTCCCTGCCGCCGCCGACGGGCGCCCCCGGCGCGGGGCCGGGTGGTGTTGGCGGTGATGGGGCCT
>NC_041383.1:795428004-795483491 GCF_002162155.2 Triticum dicoccoides | reverse complement strand
GGCCCCTTGGCGGCGAGACGGCCTGGTGGCGCTGGTTGGCCGGTGGCGCGCCCCCGGCCCAGATCGGGGCCCGCGGGCCCCATCTGGGTCCTAGCGGGCCGGCCCCCGGCGTGGCTTCGTCGTCGTCTGTGTGGTGAGGTGGTGGAGCAGCTCGGACGGGGGCAGCGACGCCGATGGCATGCATGCTTCAGCGCGGAGGCGAGAGTTGTCCGGGCCTCTGAGGGCCCGGCCCGGTCTGTGGGGCCACGGGCCCAGCAAGCTCCTGCTTTGGTGTCCGGTCGGCTACCGTCGTGGACGGTGGAGGTGGGGCCCTCCAGTATGCTGACGGTGCTGCTGCCCTAGTCCCGGCTCCCCTTCTTCGTTGCGCAGGCCATCTTCGCGGTACCGTGGTGAGACAACGTGGGATGCTTCGTGTCCGTGTGCACAGGGTGGTGGTCAGTTTGGTGGCGAGCACTGGAGTGCCTGAGGTGGAGGATGGGATCGGGAGAAATCCCTGTTGGCTTGGCCGACACCGACGCGGTGGCGCCTGAGGGTGCCATCGGACCTTCCTGGAGGGTGTCGGGGCTACCCTTCCTCTTTCCTCGCCGTGTACCGGGGGAAACCCTTGGCAGTAGCGTCGTCATCGTCGCGTTCCTTCTTGGAGTTGTTGATTGGTACCGGCACTTCGGAGTCTCGGAGCTTGGGGGACGATCTCCGGTGGAAGCAGCGGTCGCGAGGCTCCGTCGTCTTTGTCGATCCGCCGTTATCGGCATTTGTTTCTTTTCTTTTTTCTCTTTCTTTTCTTTTGGGCGTGGTTGTGCTGCTTCCGTCCCAGCACCTATCGTTGGTTGTATTGGATGTTTGCTTTATAATACAAAGTGGGGGAAACCCTTTTTCGTATAGTGGCCCCCACAAAATTATTTACGGTTGCCGGATGCTACAATGGTCTATCGTGCATGCACCTTTACGGTTACCAACACAAACTCTGGCTGATTTCTCAAGCTCCACCTGAGAGTTGCTTTCAGTTCAGTGATCGCCAAGAAAACGCCAACCGTTCGTTTCTGAGCTTTTCCCACTTCTGCTATCGGCTCCTAACCATAAACCTTTCACCGTATCCCGCTCAAAAAAAAAAAAACTCTGACCGTGGACAAAATGCGCCACGGGTGAACTAACAAAATGCGCAAGACTCAAGACAACTCCTTCAAAAAAAGAAAGAAAGAAAAGGAAACAGGTGTGGAGGCGTTGACGATGTCTGATCTAGCCAAAACGCTGTATCATGGTTTTCACCACTAAGGGCACACAGTTTAGACGGCTGCTGTTTATAGCCTCTGCCCATGTTAGATTTAGTCTGTAGTACAAACATCTTCTACAATGCATTGTCTAGTTAGTAGTCTGTATAAGCCCTGAAATTACGGAAAAACTTCAACGAATCCTCAAAGGAAAATGGTTGGTTGCAGACACCCATCGTAGAACAGGAGAAAGGCTGTCGTTGGAGAGCGATTTTCGTGCGTTTAGCCGATTGGTAATTATACAGACGGACGGTTTCTCTCTCATCTTTCTCTTTCATCCACGTAACCAAAATTCCAACGTGGGTCTTCTTACAGACTGCTGACTCAACCCCGTTGTACATGCCCTAAAGAATACCACCTCGATCGATGTTTTTCCTGCACAACCAAACCCTGCCGCTAACCTGACTAACCATTTCGAAAAAATCACGGGCGCTGCAGATATGTACACGGTAGCGGCGTATGAAAGAATGAATGCTGCTAGGTAGGGGTAGGGTGTGCGTGTGTGCGTTCATATGGATGAGCGTATGTGCGTGTATATGAGCGCTTGTGCTTGTACTGATGTTAAAAAAAGGTAGCCATGACGGTATAAATCATACGTTATAGATCTGCAGATAGCACTAATTAAAATATAATAAAAGAGTAATAAGATCAACTTATACATATAAGTTTTCGGACATTAACAAACTTCGCAACATCCAAAAGATTATCTTAGTCATCACCGGACAAGTTCTTAAGCTTCTACAACTAAAAACGATATAAACATTGAGGGGGCGGAATCACCACTTCCTCAACGGGCCTTTGCCCTTTTGGTCGCTGGTGCAGCTGTAGATTCGTGGCTCGTGGAGGGTCTTGGTCGTCCGAGGAGGAGGTGCAGCTGTCGCCATCGTCGTCATTAGAGTCGGAGAGGACGATGAGCCCCTTCATCCGACGGACCGCCCTGTCCTGCTCCCGCTTCAACTTGGCGACCCAAGCCGCCTCCGCCGCTGCCTCCTTCGTCTCGCGCTCCGACTGCTCAATAGCAAGCCGGATCGCCTTGGCATTCTTCCATCGAAGGCGGCGGCCATCCATCTTCGCCATCGCGAGGGACCGGCTATAGACCCATAAGAGGAGTCTCACGTCATCATCGGGGTCCGCCTCCATCGCGCGGTAGCGGCACGCGGATTGCTCCGTCGCGTCCCTCTCCCATGCACACTGCCTCTCGCGGCGCATGCCTCCGATTCTGGAGTGCGTGTGCGGGCCGGCGGCGCGGGAACTAGCACCCACCATTGCCCGCGTGGAGGAGTGGCCGGTGGGGGAAGGAGATGGCGCCGGAGCGGTGCGGACTGCGCTGTCCTGGAGTTGTTGCGTGCGGACCGGGAGGGTCTAGCTCCGTCGTCCGCGCTACGCAGTTGCAGGAGCTGCTGCGACGCTCCAGATCCGGAGTTGCTGCTGGTCTCCACCTTGGACGGCTCCAGTCCAATGCAGAGAGCCATCTCCTCCTCGTAGTCGAGCTCGTAGCCGGAGTCGCTGCCGGAGCTGGTCATCATAGTGGATGGGATTAGAATCAGAGAGGGAGAGGAGGGGACAGAGCGAGAGAGAGAAAGTGAGCTAGGGTCCGGAGCGAGGTGCCTGGATTGGGGTCTTTGTGGGACAACAGTGGGTCGGTGGTGGGTCGGGCCTGTTAGGTGGACGTGCCCGGGCCGCCCCATATTCACCCTATATTTGGGCTGGATATGAGGGGTGTCGGTCAGCCCGGGCGTTTACTCGCGGTTTGAGAGGTCCAGTTGGGTCGGTTTTTTTGACCGGTTGGTGACCGGACGGCCTGCCCGGGCGTTTGAGACAGGTATAAGGGGTTCGGATTTAGATGCTCTCAGCGGCTGCGAGAACCTGCATACAACTAACATGACATTCCAATTAAATTCCCTAACAATACGAAAACAAGCCCAAAAATACCTCAAATTGTGCGTGTAACAAAAAATGGTGTATAACATTTATACAAATTAACATTATGGTCACAGAAATGACAACACTACCATCTAGCTCTCTCAAACCGAACACACTCCCCTACATTCGATTTCATAGTCTAATGGACTCATCATCGTCATCAACCCTTGGCATGCAGACTATACTAATTACACTGTTGCTAAATATATACTACCTAGTTTTACATACCAACAAAAAAATTCTTCTTTGATTTAAGACATTATTTTTAGGATGATCCACATTTATATAAAGATGGAGTAGATGGTTCTATTAGACGTTGTGTACCTGAGCACGAACAGGAACAAATCCTACGGAAGTCTCACTCCGAGGCATATGGAGGTACCATGCTGGAGACAGAACTGCACATAAGGTATTATAATCTAGTCTTTATTGACCTACTCTCTTTAAGGATGCACGTAAGTTTGTTTTATCTTATGATGAATGTCAAACAATTGGTAATATTGTTAAACGTCAGGAAATACCTATGAATTATTCACTTGTTATTGAACTATTTGATGTATGGGGTTTTGACTATGGGACATTTTCCTTCCTCTAATGGGTCTATGTTGGGAATCGTTGCATGGAAAACAATTTTTTTTTCTACATACATGCAATGATCTATCCATGGAGATGCATAGCAACGAGGGGGGGAGTGTGTCTATGTATCCTCGTAGACCATAAGCGGAAGCGTTTCACCACGCGATTGATGTAGTCGAACTTCTTGTGTTTCAACCTGTAAAGGCATATTTCTCCCTAAGTGGTTTTGGTGATTGATGACAATGCATTTGCGGACTAATCGTGTCCATTGAGCATTTCAGATATCTCATGCCTAGGCACAAGACGATTCGGTGCCCCTCGGAGCCTATCAAAGACGGCGTTTCTCTATGTTTCTTTTCGGTGAATTTGAGTCGTAGGAAAGCCGTACTATTAAGAGGGGGTCCGCTTCGGAAAAGTTAGGGTGGAATCAACACGTACACATCTGTTCCTTTGCACCACCTTTCCTTCACTTCATTGGAGCACCAGTCGTTTACCTTGTCATTGCGAAGATGAAGGCTTCCAAGTGCTGTTCTGTGGCGTGCGGTAGTACTGCTCAAGGGAGCAGTAGTACCGCAGCTGCCCACGGTAGTACCGACCATGGCAGCGGCAGTACCGCGAGTGTGGTAGTACCTCTCCTAGCACGCGGTAGTACTGTGGCCTCTGGCCCAGAACGGTGGCATGCGCGGAAGTAATTTTTTTACTTCCGCACTCTACGCGGTAGTACCGCTCCCTGTGAGCTATAGTACCGTGTCGGGTTTTCGCACAGACCGAAACTCAGCGGAAGTAGCCACAGATGTAATTTTATTAGTCCGTGTCTTCCCAGGCTAGAATGAGCCCTGCCTTGCAGTAGTACCGCAAGGGCGCGCGGTAGTACCGCTCCGGTGGTTCTACCGCTCGTTGCTTTACGCAACAGGGCCTCATCTGGTACCTGCCGCGCAAGTGGTAGTACCGCGTTGCCCAACAGTTAAAAGTGCGTTATATCGACTAGAGGGGGGTGAATAGGTGATTTTTATGAATTCTTCATTGAGGAATTTGATGGTGAG
The DNA here is from genome assembly GCF_002162155.2 of Triticum dicoccoides. NCBI lineage: Eukaryota > Viridiplantae > Streptophyta > Magnoliopsida > Poales > Poaceae > Triticum > Triticum dicoccoides. The sequence goes on along the minus strand of NC_041383.1, from coordinate 795,478,681 downwards.
GAAATTACTTAGCGAAGAACTACTTGCAGCGGAATAAGTACTCAGAAGTAAGCATAACAGAAGACATGCACAGTCATCATGATGAAATGAAGACAATAACAGAGTACAGGAAGCGTAAACACAGGATAACACAAGACGAAGACAAATAGACAAAAATTGAATTGAGGAAATTGAGAAAGTCTTCAGTCAAAGTCTTCAAACACAGATATGAACAACTACTCAACACAATAATGAGGAAATGAAAGAGTTGAGGAAATAGAACCAGTAAGGTTGGTAAAGACAATGATTTAGTAGACCAGTTCCAACTGTTGTCTCAGTTGTACGTCTGGTTGGAGCGGCTGAGTATTTAAACTCGAGGACACCCAGTCCCGGACACACAGTCACTGAGCACGCAGCTCAGGACACCAAGTCCTCACCGTATTCTCCTTGAACTAAGGTCACACAGACCCCGTCCAATCACTCGTGGTAAGTCTTCAGGCGACTTCCAAACCTTCACAGACTTTGGTCACTCGGCGACCCACATTCCCCTTGGATGCTCTAGACCATGACGCCTAACCATCTGGAAGAAGCACAGTCTTCAAAGGTAACAAGCGTCGGATCCACGCAGGATCAATCTCTTCAGTGATGCTCAATCACTTTGGGTTTGTGGGTGTTTGGGTTTGGATTTTCCTCACTCGATGATTTTCACTCAAAGTCCTCGGAGGATGGGTTGCTCTCAAATGACAAGTGTCAGTTTTTCTTGGAGCAGCCAACCAGCTAGTGGTTGTAGGGGGCGGCTATTTATAGCCTAGGGAGCAGCCCGACATGATAAGACATAAATGCCCTTCAATGATATGACCGTTATGTGGATAAGATATTTTGGGACAGCTGGCGCGAAGCACAGCAACGGTCGGAAATTTGACTCTCAAATTCCTCAGGGCTATCATGTTCCTCACTGTGTAGGCAATCCGCACTAGCGAGTTCCTAACTCCTCAGTCAGAACAAATTCCTCAGCGACCAGAAGAACTTCGTCTCTGTCACTGAAGAAATTGACTGAACTATATGAGATTTCCAATGGCTTCACTCGAAGGGATTGGTAGGTGTAGGATTTTGAGTTGAGCATCACATGGAAATTTTTCCTTAGTATTTCCTCGACCCCCTTTAACAGTACGGTGTTTCCTATGACTCAAGAAAGAGAAAAACAAAACTATGAAAATGAAAGTCTTCAAGCTTCATATTCCTCGCATGAATATCAAGTCTTCACGGACACACCAATTTCTTCACTTTCAAAGTCTTCATGAAAGTCTTCAGGAATACCAAAATCTTCAGTCAAAGATATTCATTTTTAGGGGTCGACTTTCTATGTAAATATCAAACTCCTTATAGACTTATAGACCTGTGTACACTCATAAACACATTAGTCCCTTAACCTATAAGTCTTCAATACACCAAAATCACTAAGGGGCACTAGATGCACTTACAATCTCCCCCTTTTTGGTGATTGATGACAATATAGGTTAAGTTTTCAATGGGGATAAACATATGAAGTGTAAGTACTGATATTGAGGAATTTGATTGCAAGATATAGAAGAACTCCCCCTGAAGATGTGCATAGTGAGGAATTTGCTTTTGAAGCAATGCACACTTGAAGAGTTGAATCATGGAGATCTCCCCCTATATCTTGTAATTCATACATGCATTTGACATATAATATGAAGAATTTGAAATGCATGATGAAATATGGTGCCTGAAGCGATTCAGCATGCGAGCAATAATATTAACCAGGAATAAGCATGCAAAATCAGAGCACGGTGCATCAAAAAGTATCAAAGCACCATCGGGTTTAAGATTACAACTCGATCCAATTTAAAAGTTTCAGAAGAGCGAGAGTTGTAACTTAACAAAAAAACGCCCATATAATAGACCCGCTTGAAGACTAACTCAGATTTCTCCCCCTTTGTCATCGAATGACCAAAAGGATCGAAACTGAGGACTAACGCCCCTGAAGATTATCAAGTTGATGGAGGAGCGCCAGCGTTGTCGGGGTTGGTTGTCGAAGTAGGGCCTGCCGCAGTGTCGTCCAAGTCTTCATTTTCACCAGTGATGCGTGAGGAAGAATAGGAGCTGGCTTCCAAGGAAGGAACCTTGACCTTCTTGAATTTCTTCGGTGGAGGTGCAGACCAGTCAAATTCTTTCTTGAGACCCATGCTCTTCAGATCATTAGCGCTGTAGATATGAGATAGAACAACCCAGGTACGGTTGAAGGTTTCATGGAGGTAGTATTGGTTTTTCCTCACTACATTGTGGGTTGAGGTCATGTTGTGAAGAATTGAACCAAACTGACGCTTGACCCATTTATGATTGCGGTCAACCTTCTGATGAAGACTGAGGAGTAACTCACGATCAGTCATCACCCTGGGAGCTGTGGCTTGAGGAATTTGCTTGGCAGAGGTGTTGGCGGCAGAATCATGTGTGGCAGAGTCATCATTGGTGGAGTAAGATGCAGCCTTGCGAAATTGACCATCCAATGGACGAGTGCCTTCATCTATCACAGCAGTTGCCTTGCCTTTGTCATCAGCTGAGGAATATGTCCGTTTGAGGACTTCAATTGGAGGCAAGAAGCTGCCATGGTTTAGAGTATCAGCCTTATAATTGAGTGAAGACCTTGTCCTGATGAATTTCATAATCCATGGTGCATAAGGCTTCAGCTCAAATGGTGACATAGCAATATTTGCCAGAGTCCTCATGAAGAAATCATGGAAGTTGATGGGAACGCCATGAATGATGTTGAAAAGCATATTTTTCATGATGCCAACGACTTCTTCATCATTTGAGCCGTGGCCTTTGATAGGACTCATTGTCTTCGTCAGAATGCGATAGACAGTCCGAGGCACATACAGTAATTCCTTGACGTGGAATTTGGTCCGTGGGGCCTGCCCTAGCTTCAAAGGCTTCATCAGCACTTGCATACAATGATTTGTAAGTTCAGGTTCATTGTAGATGCAACGAGCACCATCAAGGGGAGGACTAAGTGGGAGGACACGAAGCAGTTCAGTTGCTGGTGCCTTGTAGTGAGTGTTTTCAGACATCCAGTCCAGCACCCAAGTGTTCACATCTTCAGAATCTCCTGTGATGTGCAGCGTCACATAGAATTGAAGAATGAGTTCTTCATTCCAATCACATATGTCAATGCTGAAATTCAGTAATCCAGCATCGTGAAGAACACTGAGGACTGGCTCGAAGCACGGCAGAGATTCCATGTCCACGTGAGGAATGTGTGCATGCTCGAAGACTTTGTCTTTGTCAAAAAGCACAGAGGAATAGAAATTTGCTTGACTAGCAGTCCAGAAACGCCTCTTCCTTATGCGAGCAGAATCATATGGATTATAGTCAGTGAAGAACACATGCTCGTTGAAGAAATCAGCAGCCTTGAACTTTTGCTTCTTTGAGAAAGGATCCTTTGGCTTGGGCACAGGAGTGTCAGTGATTTGCAACACAACCTCAGGAATCACAATCTCAGGTTCTTCTGCCTGAGGAATTTCTGGTTCCTCTTCAGTGGCAGTCTGCATGTTCAAGTTATCACCAGCAACAGTTTCTTCAGCACTAGTGGCTGGAATTTCTTCATGCACAGATGAGGTGGGATGAGTTTCTTTAGAGCCCATTTGAACAGTTGGTGCAGGGGACTGAGGTATTTGCTGTAGTGGAGTGAAGTGTGGAGAATTGGGATGCTGACTTTCCCAAAAGTCATCAGTCATCATAGGCGTGGTGCATCCAATGTCCACGTCTTCATCTTCAAGTTCTTCAATGCCAGCCTCTTCAGCTGTGAACTGAGGCATGGGCGAGGAAGCAGCAGGAGTTGAAGGGATCGCATCCACTTCAATTTCTTCATCAATCTGCTCTGACGAAGCAGCATAATGATGTTCTTCATCAGATCCGCTAGGAATCACATATTCTTCACCATAAGGAACAAGCTCCTTTGATGACATGGTGGAAATCGGAACAACATCAATAGGGTTTTCATAAGAGCTGGTCATAGTCTTCATTTTCTTCGGAGCTGAAGAATCTGAAGCAGACGATGTTTTCCTTTTCTTCACTGCAGCTTTCTCTGCAGCCTTGGTCTTCCTCACATCTGATGCAGATGGAAGGGTAGGAGTTGGTGTAGGTGCAGGAGGAGCTGAGGAATCTGTTGGTATTTCCTCAGGCGTAACTGATGCAGTTGGCCTGACTTCTTCATTTTCTTCAGGCGCACCACTAGAGGATGCCCTGGCAGTTTCTTCAACAGCTGGAATGGAGTCATCAGCTCTGGAACTAGCATTTTCTTCAGCAGGCTGAAAATCATCAGCGGTGCTAGCATGTTCTTCAGTTTGCTGAGCAGAGGCTTCAGCTTGAGGAATTTCTTGTTGCGATGGGGCTGCAACATTGGTGAACTTCTCGGTCAGTTTAACAAACCTAACTTTGGCTCCTTGCCAATCAGCATAATAGGAATTGAAATTGTCGCTGAGGGTTTTGATCTCACACTGGATCTTGAGGAGTTCATCAGGTGTCATTTTGACGACATTGTTCTTCAGGAACTTCTCTTTCCTGAACTGAGCCTTCTTGATTTGCCTGGCCTTCTCAAATTTCCACTTTTCTTCATTTATGAAGTGGGTCAGCATGTGACTTTGGCCAAGTGTCAGATGAAAATCAGGCATAGGAGTGTTTGGGTCCTTGTTCCAGAGATCAATGTAGTCGAGGATCACATTAGGATCCAAAAGCAGTGGCACATTTGTGTCTTTGGCTCTAGCGGCCCTTTCCTGCCTGTCTCTGATGATATCTGCAAGTTCTTCATCATCAGCTTCATCGTCAGAGGGCAACTTGTTTCTTCTTCGGACTAGGCCGAGGACCTCGTCCAGCAGTGGCCTTTGTCTTCAGCAGAGTGGGGCCAGATGAAGAATTTGGTGCAGCTGAGGACTTGTTGAGACACCAGAGGCAATGGAGATGCCTGTAGTCCTTTGGCATCTGGCCAAATGTACCGGTGTTGAGGACTTTGCCGGAGCAACTGAGGACTTTGGAGGAGCTGGTGCAGCTTGAGGAATTGGCCGTGAGGGCTTTGAAGAGATTGGCCGTGAGGGCTTTGAAGATTCTGGCCGTGAGGGCTTTGAAGATTCTGGCCGTGAGGGCATTGCTGAGGAGCTTGGCCGTGAGGGCACAGTTGTGGAAGCACTTGGCTTGTGAGCAGGCTTCTTTGCCATTGATTTCCTAGGCTTGTCAGAGGCCTTTGTGGCAGCAACAGCAGCAGAGTCTTCATTAAATTTCCTCACTGCTTCTTTGGCTTGTCTAGCCAAATTGGCTTGGCACCTTGCCCATTCTTCAGGAAAATCCTCACCGCGCTTGAGGCTGGTGGGATCAGCTTCTTGGCCAGGTGCCAATGGAGCTCTTGGGCATGGAGGATTTAAAGCAAATTTCTTCATATACTTTGGAGTTACATATCTGTACTGCCTCCATTCTCTTGCCCATCTCCTTTCAATCCTCTGTATGCGCACCTTGCGCTAATTTTTGTTTTCTTTGCCGAACTTGGCCTCATCAGGTGTGCAATAGTCCTTATAAATGTCATAAGGGATCTCAAAAGCAGTCATGACCTCAGGCTTCTTTCCTCCTTTCTGTGGTTTCTTACCTTCAGCCATATTCTTCAGATGAGGAATTTGAACAATTGAACACTCTGAAGAAGTATGCAGTTTTTCTTCAAGGAACGCTGCAAATGAGTTAAGTTGATGAGAACCTAGTGATTCAGCAGCGGACATGAGTACCTGTGAACAGAGTATGGTTGCGAGGAATTTGAAGAGGTCATATGCGTTCTCAGAAGGTTTTCAAAATGAACAAGTTTGAGGAATTTGACCAAATGAGTCTTGAATGATTTCACTAAGCGTACTTTGTCTTAGGTTCCAGAGTTGTATAGATCTACGATCCACACAATTGAGGATTCTTGAAGAAAATGAAGCTTAGGGAAACGAATCAAGAACAGATAATTTGTGAGGTGTTTTGTGTGTGTGAAGATTTGAAGAATAAAACACCTTTGAAGATTTTGTAGTGAAAATATGAATCAAAGAGGGCAGTAAAAGTAACTTTTAATTACCCTGGTTGAAGAACACGACGAACTGAGAAGAGTAGATTGGAAGCTCGTCAGTTCAGATCTTCCACGCCCTAACTTGGCGGAGGAAGACAGCTACGGCGGCGGCGGAGTGAGCATTTCCGCGGCCGGCACGAGTACGACGGCGACGAGGTCGAGGCAGTGAAGCTCTTCCTCACCGGCAACGATGGAGTAGCGGCGGCGCTAGGGTTTGAGAAGCTCGAGTGCGGGAGAGAGCGGTTGAGCGGAGTAAAGGAAGTGAGGAAGGGTGAGGGGGTATTTATAGTCGCAGTGAAAAACTGTTCGCCCGAAGATTTTGGACGAACGTGCCCCTGGCCCTTCTTATTCGCTTGACATGTGTCACCCACGTACTGAATAGTGGAGATCGTGTTAGATCGTGGGTGAATAGATAAGTCTATCGTGGGAAACGGGACGGTTTGAGCGGCAAAACCGAAAAATTTGGATAAGATAGGTTTTAAAGTTTCGTTCGCAATTTCTTCAGCTGACAAGGACACAGTGAAGATTTTGAACGAGTTTCAAATAGAACGCACATGAAGAATTTGTGAATAGATTGGGTTGAGTATAGCATAGAGGGGGAAGGGTCCGATCACATTCACTTAGCAGAAAATGCAACTTGAAGAAATATCCATAAGTGAATGCTGTAGAGGACATAAACCCATATATATATATATATATATATATATATATATATATATATATATATATATATATATATATATATATATATATATATATATATATATATAGCCAATGAAGAAAGACGACGGAAACAGTGAAGATTTTGCAAAGTTGAAGAATTTGAAAAACTGAGGAATTTCAAAACTGAGGAAACACTCAAATTGAAGATTTTCAACTTTTTGTGGTGGCGTGACCCACCGTATAAGAATGATGATTTCAGACACCGCGTATAATTGTCGTAGGGTTCTGAGAATTAAATTCTTCATTAATTTCTTCACACTTAGAATGTAATTCTTCATTGATTGAAGAAAAACGTTTCTTCATGTGTTGCACATCTAAGTCATCAATTTTGCATAAGTGTTAGGATGTGTGTCCTTTTCAAAGAACATTCGAAGATTTTAAGATATTTAGCTCACACCGCAACTTGCTAAATTTCTTCTCATCCAAGGGCTTTGTGAAGATATCGGCTAGCTGTTATTCAGTCTTCACATGTTCAATAGCAATGTCGCCCTTCAACACATGATCATGAAGAAAATGATGACGGATCTGAATGTGCTTTGTCTTCGAGTGCTGAACTGGGTGATGAGCAATCTTGATGGCACTCTCATTGTCACAACAGAGAGGCACGTTCTTCATGTTGATGCCGTAGTCCTTGAGAGTTTGCTTCATCCACAGCAATTGAGCACAGCAAGAACCAGCAGCAATATACTCAGCTTCAGAAGTAGACAGTGATACGCAGTTCTGCTTCTTCGAGGACCAACAGACCAGAGATCGTCCGAGGAAATGATAAGTACCAGATGTTGACTTGCGGTCCACACGATCACCATCATAGTCAGAGTCAGATTATCCAATGAGATCAAAGGTAGAGCCCTTGGGGTACCATAATCCTAGTGTTGGTGTGTGAGCTAGATATCGAAGAATATGCTTCACAGCCTTATGGTGTGATTCCTTCGGCGAAGCTTGAAATCGGGCACACATGCAAACACTAAGCATTATATCTGGCCTAGATGCACATAAATACAATAAAGAACCAATCATGGAGCGGTATACCTTGTGATCGAAGTCAATACCATTTTCATCAGTGCATAGATGGCCATTTGTGGGCATAGGAATTTTGACTCCTTTACAATCTTGCATGCCGAATTTCCTCAGAACATCCTTGAGGTATTTCTCCTGAGATATGAATATGCCATTGTGCTGTTGACGAATTTGAAGACCTAAGAAGAATTTCAACTCTCCCATCATAGACATTTGATATTCTTCACTCATCATATAGGCAAATTCATCACTATAACGTTGGTCAGTACAGCCAAAGATAATATCATCAACATATATTTGGCACACAAAGAGTTCACCATCATAAGATTTAGTAAAGAGAGTAGGATCGAGTGAACCGGGTGTGAAGCCATTCTTCTTGAAGAATTCCTTCAAAGTATCGTACCATGCCCGAGGGGCCTGCTTGAGGCCATAGAGGGCCTTATTGAGTCTGAAGACTTTGTCAGGATTGTTTGGATCTTCAAAACTTGGGGTTGAGCAACATATACTTCTTCCTCAAGCTTACCATTGAGGAATGCACTTTTCACATCCATTTGATATAAAGTGATATTATGATGGTTAGCATAAGCAAGTAATATGCGAATAGCCACAAGTCTAGCAACAGGTGCAAAGGTTTCATCAAAATCAATTCCTTCAACCTATGTGTAGCCTTGAGCTACAAGTCGTGCCTTATTCCTCACCACAAGGCCATTTTCATCTTGCTTGTTGCGGTAGATCCACTTTGTGCCGATGATATTATGCTTGCGAGGATCTGGACGTTTGACCAGTTCCCAGACATTATTGAGCTCGAACTGATGTAATTCTTCTTGCATAGCCTGAATCCACTCAGGCTCCAGAAATGCTTCATCTACCTTAGTGGGCTCTGTGATAGAGACAAAAGCATAGTGCCCACAAAAGTTAGATAAATGTGAAGCTTTTGAGCGTGTGAGAGGACCTGGTGCTTCAATGTCATCGATGATCTTTTCAACTTGCACTTCTTTTGCAACGCGAGGATGAGCTGGTTGTCGTCGAGGAATTTGATCAGCATTTTCTTCAGCACCATTTTCTTCAGTATTTTCCTCAGGTACATCAGCTGGACGGTCTTCGCGTTCGGGAATGAATTCTTCAGTAGATTCTTCAGTAAGAATAACATCCTCAGTAGCCTTAAGCTTGATAGAATCTTCAGGTGCTGGTTCATCTAACATAGAAGGTAGTTGCTCTCTTTGCGAGCCATTAGTTTCATCGAACCGCACATCTATAGTTTCAACAATCTTGTGAAGAGCGATGTTGAAGACTCTGTAGGTGTGCGAGTCCTTTCCGTAACCAAGCATAAAACCTTCATGTGCTTTCGGTGCAAATTTAGCATTGTGATGAGGATCTCTAATCCAACATTTAGCACCGAAGACTTTGAAATAACTCACATTGGGTTTCTTGTCATTGAGGAGTTCATAGGCAGTCTTCTTGAAGAATTTGTGAAGATATACTCTGTTGATGATGTGGTACGCGGTATCAATTGCATCAATCCAAAACTGATGAGGGGTTTTGTATTCATCAAGCATATGCGAGCCATCTCAACAAGAGTTCTGTTCTTGCGCTCCATGATGCCATTTTGCTTAGAAGTATAAGGAGTAGATAATTCATGAGTAATACCATGTTCATCAAGATAGCCATCAAGACCGGAATTCTTGACCTCAGTTCCATTGTCACTCCTGATGTGCTTGATCTTCACACCAAAGTTGGTTGAAGCCCTCGAGGAAAATCGTTTGAAGACTTCCTGCACTTCATGTTTGTAAGTAACAATTGTTGGGGAACGTTGCACAAAATTAAAATTTTCCTATGGTTTCACCAAGATCCATCTATGAGTTTATCTAAGCAACGAGTCAAGGGAGAGAGTTTGCATCTACATACCACTTGTAGATCACGAGCGGAAGCTAGCCAAGGGGATGGTGATGATGGAGTCGTACTCGAACGTGATTCGGATCACCGATGTCCAAGTGCTGAACGGACAGCACCTCCGCGTTCAACACACGTACGGGACGGGAGACGTCTCCTCCTTCTTGATCCAGCAAGGGGGAAGGAGAGGTTGAGGAAGATTGCTCCAACGGCAGCACGACGGCGTGGTGTAGTTGGTGCAGCAGTACTCCGACAGGGCTTCGCCAAGCATATACGGAGGAGGAGAGGTGTTGGGGAGGGGAGGGGCTGCGCCTTGGCTTGTTTTAAGCTCCCATGCGCCTCCCCACTATATATAGGGGTGGAGGGGCTGGTTTCTTGCCCTCCAAGTCCATTGGGGCGTTGGCCAAGGTGGGAGGAAAGAAATCCCATCATTTCTTTCCCCACCGATTGTTATCCCCCCTTTTTAGGGATCTTGATCTTATCCCTTCGGGATATGATCTTATTCCTTCTAAGGGGGGATCTTGGTGCGCCTTGACCAGGGGTGTGGGGCCTTTCCCCCACTACTCACGTTCATGTGGGTCCCCCCATGCAGGTGGGCCCCACTCCGGAACCTTCTAGAACCTTCCCGGTACAATACCGAAAAATCCTGAACTTTTTCCGGTGGCCAAAATAGGACTTCCCATATATAAATCTTTACTTCCGGACCATTCCGGAACTCCTCGTGACGTCCGGGATCTCATCCGGGACTCCGAACAACATTCGGTAACCACATACAAACTTCCTTTATATCCCTAGCGTCATCGAACCTTAAGTGTGTAGACCCTACGGGTTCGGGAGACATGTAGACATGACCGAGACGTTCTCCGGTCAATAACCAACAGCGGGATCTGGATACCCATGTTGGCTCCCACATGCTTCTCGATGTTGTCATCGGATGAACCACGATGTCGAGGATTCGATCAAACCCTGTATACAATTCCCTTTGTCAATCGGTACGTTACTTGCCCGAGACTCGATCGTCGGTATCCCAATACCTTGTTCAGTCTCGTTACTGGCAAGTCACTTTACTCGTACCGTAATGCATGATCCCGTGGCCAACACTTTGGTCACCTTGAGCTCATTATGATGATGCATTACCGAGTGGGCCCAGAGATACCTCTCCGTCATACGGAGTGACAAATCCCAGTCTCGATCCGTGTCAACCCAACAGCTACTTTCGGAGATACCTGTAATGCACCTTTATAGTCACCCAGTTACGTTGTGACGTTTGATACACCCAAGGCACTCCTACGGTATCCGGGAGTTACACGATCTCATGGTCTAAGGAAGAGATACTTGACATTGGCAAAGCTCTAGCAAACGAACTAAACGACCTTTGTGCTATGCTTAGGATTGGGTCTTGTCCATCACATCATTCTCCTAATGATGTGATCCCGTTATCAACGACATCCAATGTCCATAGCCAGGAAATCATGACTATCTGTTGATCACAACGAGCTAGTCAACTAGAGGCCCACTAGGGACATATTGAGGTCTATGTATTCACACGTGTATTACAATTTCCGGATAATACAATTATAGCATGAATAAAAGACAATTATCATGAACAATGAAATATAATAATACTTTTATTATTGCCTCTAGGGCATATTTCCAACAGTCTCCCACTTGCACTAGAGTCACCAATCTAGTTACATTGTGATGAATCGAACACCCATAGAGTTCTGGTGTTGATCATGTTTAGCTCGCGAGAGAGGTTTAGTCAACGGATCTGCGACATTCAGATCCGTATGTACTTTGCAAATTTCTATGTCTCCATCTTGAACATTTTCACGGATGGAGTTGAAACGACGCTTGATGTGCCTGGTCTTCTTGTGAAACCTGGGCTCCTTGGCAAGGGCAATAGCTCCAGTGTTGTCACAGAAGAGTTTGATTGGCCCCGACGCATTGGGTATGACTCCTAGGTCGGTGATGAACTCCTTCACCCAAATCGCTTCATGCGCTGCCTCCGAGGCTGCCATGTACTCCGCTTCACACGTAGATCCCGCCACGACGCTCTGCTTGTAGCTGCACCAGCTTACTGCTCCACCATTCAACATATACACGTATCCGGTTTGTGACTTAGAGTCATCCGGATCTGAGTCGAAGCTAGCGTCGACGTAACCCTTTACGACAAGCTCTTCGTCTCCTCCATAAACGAGAAACATGTCCTTTGTCCTTTTCAGGTACTTCAGGATATTCTTGACCGCTGTCCAGTGTTCCTTGCTGGGATTACTTTGGTATCTAGCTACCAAACTCACGGCAAGGTTTACATCAGGTCTGGTACACAGCATGGCATACATAATAGATCCTATGGTTGAAGCATAGGGGATGACACTCATCTCTTCTTTATCTTTTGCCGTGGTCGGTGACTGAGCCGAGCTCAATCTCACACCTTGTAACATAGGCAAGAACCCCTTCTTGGACTGATCCATTTTGAACCTCTTCAAAATCTTATCAAGGTATGTGCTTTGTGAAAGACCTATGAGGCGTCTCGATCTATCTCTATAGATCTTGATGCCTAATATATAAGCAGCTTCACCAAGGTCCTTCATTGAAAAACACTTATTCAAGTAGGCCTTAATGCTGTCCAGAAATTCTATATTATTTCCCATCAAGAGTATGTCATCTACATATAATATGAGAAATGCTACAGAGCTCCCACTCACTTTCTTGCAAACACAGGCTTCTCCATAAGTCTGCATAAACCCAAACGCTTTGATCATCTCATCAAAGCGAATATTCCAACTCCGAGATGCTTGCACCAGCCCATAAATGGATCGCTGGAGCTTGCATACTTTGTTAGCGTTCTTAGGATCGACAAAACCTTCCGGCTGCATCATATACAGCTCTTCCTTAAGATGCTCGTTAAGGAATGCCATTTTGACGTCCATCTGCCATATCTCATAATCATAGTATGCGGCAATTGCTAACATGATTCGGACGGACTTCAGCTTTGCTACGGGAGAGAATGTCTTGTCGTAGTCAATCCCTTGAACTTGTCGATAACCCTTAGCGACAAGTCGAGCTTTATAGATGGTGACATTACCATCCGCGTCCGTCTTCTTCTTAAAGATCCATTTGTTTTCTATCGCTCGCCGATCATCGGGCAAGTCTGTCAAAGTCCATACTTTGTTTTCATACATGGATTCTATCTCGGATTTCATGGCTTCAAGCCATTTGTTGGAATCTGGGCCCGCCATCGCTTCTTCATAGTTCGAAGGTTCACCGTTGTCTAACAACATGATTTCCAGGACAGGGTTGCCGTACCACTCTGGTGCAGAACGTGTCCTTGTGGACCTACGAAGTTCAGTAGCAACTTGATCCGAAGTACCTTGATCATCATCATTGTTTTCCTCTTCTATTGGTGTGGGCATCACAGGAACATTTTCCTGAGATGCACCACTTTCCCGTTCGAGAGGTAGTACTTCATCGAGTTCTACTTTCCTCCCACTTACTTCTTTCGAGAGAAACTCTTTTTCCAGAAAGCATCCGTTCTTGGCAACAAAGATTTTGCCCTCGGATCGTAAGTAGAAGGTATACCCGACAGTTTCCTTAGGGTATCCTATGAAGACGCATTTTTCCGACTTGGGTTCGAGCTTTTCAGGTTGTAGTTTCTTGACATAAGCATCGCATCCCCAAACTTTTAGAAACGACAGCTTAGGTTTCTTCCCAAACCATAATTCATACGGTGTCGTCTCAACGGATTTAGACGGTGCCCTATTTAAAGTGAATGTAGCTGTCTCTAGAGCGTATCCCCAAAATGATAGCGGTAAATCGGTAAGAGACATCATAGACCGCACCATATCCAATAGGGTGCGATTACGACGTTCAGACACACCGTTTCGCTGAGGTGTTCCAGGCGGCGTGAGTTGTGAAACGATTCCACATTTCCTTAAGTGTGTGCCAAATTTGTGACTTAAATATTCTCCTCCACGATCTGATCGTAGGAACTTTATCTTTCGGTCACGTTGATTCTCCACCTCATTCTGAAATTCCTTGAACTTTTCAAAGGTCTCAGACTTGTGTTTCATTAAGTATACATACCCATATCTACTTAAGTCATCAGTGAGAGTGAGAACATAACGATATCCTCCGCGAGCCTCAACGCTCATTGGACCGCACGCATCGGTATGTATGATTTCCAACAAGTTGGTTGCTCGCTCCATTGTTCCGGAGAACGGAGTCTTGGTCATCTTGCCCATGAGGCATGGTTCGCACGTGTCAAACGATTCATAATCAAGAGACTCTAAAAGTCCATCGGCATGGAGCTTCTTTATGCGCTTGACACCAATGTGACCAAGGCGGCAGTGCCACAAGTATGTGGGACTATCGTTATCAACTTTACATCTTTTGGCATCTACACTATGAACATGTGTAATATTACGCTCGAGATTCATTAAGAATAAACCATTGACCATCGGAGCATGACCATAAAACATATCTCTCATATAAATCGAACAACCATTATTCTCAGACTTAAATGAGTAGCCATCTCGTATTAAACGAGATCCAGATACAATGTTCATGCTCAAACTTGGCACTAAATAACAATTATTAAGGTTCAAAACTAATCCCGTAGGTAAATGTAGAGGCAGCGTGCCGACGGCGATCACATCGACTCTGGAACCATTCCCGACGCGCATCGTCACCTCGTCCTTCGCCAGTCTCCGTTTATTCCGCAGCTCCTGCTGTGAGTTACAAATATGAGCAACGGCACCGGTATCAAATACCCAGGAGTTACTACGAGTACTGGTAAGGTACACATCAATTACATGTATATCAAATATACCTTTGGTTTTGCCGGCCTTCTTATCTGCTAAGTATTTGGGGTAGTTCCGCTTCCAGTGACCCTTCCCCTTGCAATAAAAGCACTCAGTCTCAGGCTTAGGTCCATTCTTTGACTTCTTCCCGGTAACTGGCTTACCAGGCGCGGCAACCTCCTTGCCGTCCTTCTTGAAGTTCTTCTTACCCTTGCCCTTCTTGAACTTAGTGGTCTTATTGACCATCAACACTTGATGTTCTTTCTTGATTTCAGCCTCTGCTGACTTCAGCATCGAGAACACTTCTGGAATGGTCTTTTCCATCCCCTGCATGTTGTAGTTCATCATAAAGCTCTTGTAGCTTGGTGGGAGCGACTGGAGGATTCTGTCAATGACCGCCTCATCTGGGAGGTTAATGTTCAGCTGGGTCATACGGTTGTGCAACCCAGACATCTTCAGGATGTGCTCACTGACAGAACTGTTTTCCTCCATCTTACAACTGTAGAAATTGTCGGAGACATCATATCTCTTGACCCGGGCATGAGCTTGGAAAACTAGTTTCAGCTCTTCGAACATCTCATATGCTCCGTGATGCTCAAAACGCTTTTGGAGCCCCGGTTCTAAGCTGTAAACATGCCGCATTGAACGAGGGAGTAATCATCAACACGAGTTTGCCAAGCATTCATAATGTCTTGGTTCTCTGGGACGGGAGCGTCACCTAGCGGTCCTTCTAGGACATATTGTTTCCTGGTAGCTATGAGGATGATCCTCAGGTTCCAGACCCAGTCCGTATAGTTGCTGCCATCATCTTTCAGCTTGGTTTTCTCTAGGAACGCGTTGAAGTTCATGTTGACATGAGCGTTGGCCATTTGATCTACAAGACATATTTGCAAAGGTTTTAGACTAAGTTCATGATAATTAAGTTCTAATCAAATTATGAACTCCCACTCAGATTAGACATCCCTTTAGTCATCTAAGTGTTACACGACCCGAGTCGACTAGGCCGTGTCCGATCATCACGTGAGACGGACTAGTCATCGTCGGTGAACATTCTCATGTTGATCGTATCTTCCATATGACTCGTGTTCGACCTTTCGGTCTCCGTGTTCCGAGGCCATGTCTGCACATGCTAGGCTCGTCAAGTTAACCCTAAGTGTTTTCGCTGTGTAAAACTGTCTTACACCCGTTGTATGTGAACGTAAGAATCCATCACACCCGATCATCACGTGGTGCTTAGAAGCGACGAACTGTAGCAACGGTGCACAGTTAGGGGAGAACACTTCTTGAAAATTTTGTAAGGGATCATCTTATTTACTACCGTCGTCCTAAGTAAACAAGATGCATAAAACATAATAAACATCACATGCAATTATATAGTTGTGACATGATATGGCCAATATCATATAGCTCCATTGATCTTCATCTTCGGGGCTCCATGATCATCTTGTCATCGGCTTGACACCATGATCTCCATCATCATGATCTCCATCATCGTGTCTTCATGAAGTTGTCACGCCAACGACTACTTCTACTTCTATGGCTAACGCGTTTAGCAATAAAGTAAAGTAAGTTACATGGCGTTCTTCAATGACACGCAGGTCATACAAAAAATAAAGACAACTCCTATGGCTCCTGCCGGTTGTCATACTCATCGACATGCAAGTCGTGAATCCTATTACAAAGAACATGATCTCATACATCACAATTCATCATTCATCACAACTTCTGGCCATATCACATCACATGATCAATCGCTGCAAAAACAAGTTAGACGTCCTCTAATTGTTGTTGCATCTTTTACGTGGCTGCAATTGGGTTCTAGCAAGAACGTTTTCTTACCTACGAATAACCACAACGTGATTTTGTCAACTTCTATTTACCCTTCATAAGGGCCCTTTTCAACGAATCCGCTCCAACTAAAGTGGGAGAGACAGACACCCGCCAGCCACCTTATGCAACTAGTGCATGTCAGTCGGTGGAACCGGTCTCACGTAAGCGTACGTGTAAGGTTGGTCCGGGCCGCTTCATCCCACAATACCGCCGAAGCAAGAAAAGACTAGTAGAGGCAAGTAAGATGACAAAATCCACGCCCACAACAAAATTGTGTTCTACTCATGCAAAGAAAACTACGCATAGACCTAGCTCATGATGCCACTGTTGGGGAACGTTGCAGAAAATTAAAATTTTCCTACGGTTTCACCAAGATCCATCTATGAGTTCATCTAAGCAACGAGTCAAGGGAGAGAGTTTGCATCTACATACCACTTGTAGATCACGAGCGGAAGCTAGCCAAGGGGATGGTGATGATGGAGTCGTACTCGAACGTGATTCGGATCACCGATGTCCAAGTGCTGAACGGACAGCACCTCCGCGTTCAACACACGTACGGGACGGGAGACGTCTCCTCCTTCTTGATCCAGCAAGGGGGAAGGAGAGGTTGAGGAAGATTGCTCCAACGGCAGCACGACGACGTGGTGTAGTTGGTGCAGCAGTACTCCGACAGGGCTTCGCCAAGCATATACGGAGGAGGAGAGGTGTTGGGGAGGGGAGGGGCTGCGCCTTGGCTTGTTTTAAGCTCCCATGCGCCTCCCCACTATATATAGGGGTGGAGGGGCTGGTTTCTTGCCCTCCAAGTCCATTGGGGCGTTGGCCAAGGTGGGAGGAAAGAAATCCCATCATTTCTTTCCCCACCGATTGTTATCCCCCCTTTTTAGGGATCTTGATCTTATCCCTTCGGGATATGATCTTATTCCTTCTAAGGGGGGATCTTGGTGCGCCTTGACCAGGGGTGTGGGGCCTTTCCCCCACTACTCACGTTCATGTGGGTCCCCCCATGCAGGTGGGCCCCACTCCGGAACCTTCTAGAACCTTCCCGGTACAATACCGAAAAATCCTGAACTTTTTCCGGTGGCCAAAATAGGACTTCCCATATATAAATCTTTACCTCCGGACCATTCCGGAACTCCTCGTGACGTCCGGGATCTCATCCGGGACTCCGAACAACATTCGGTAACCACATACAAACTTCCTTTATATCCCTAGCGTCATCGAACCTTAAGTGTGTAGACCCTACGGGTTCGGGAGACATGTAGACATGACCGAGACGTTCTCCGGTCAATAACCAACAGCGGGATCTGGATACCCATGTTGGCTCCCACATGCTTCTCGATGTTGTCATCGGATGAACCACGATGTCGAGGATTCGATCAAACCCTGTATACAATTCCCTTTGTCAATCGGTACGTTACTTGCCCGAGACTCGATCGTCGGTATCCCAATACCTTGTTCAGTCTCGTTATTGGCAAGTCACTTTACTCGTACCGTAATGCATGATCCCGTGGCCAACACTTTGGTCACCTTGAGCTCATTATGATGATGCATTACCGAGTGGGCCCAGAGATACCTCTCCGTCATACGGAGTGACAAATCCCAGTCTCGATCCGTGTCAACCCAACAGCTACTTTCGGAGATACCTGTAATGCACCTTTATAGTCACCCAGTTACGTTGTGACGTTTGATACACCCAAGGCACTCCTACGGTATCCGGGAGTTACACGATCTCATGGTCTAAGGAAGAGATACTTGACATTGGCAAAGCTCTAGCAAACGAACTAAACGACCTTTGTGCTATGCTTAGGATTGGGTCTTGTCCATCACATCATTCTCCTAATGATGTGATCCCGTTATCAACGACATCCAATGTCCATAGCCAGGAAATCATGACTATCTGTTGATCACAACGAGCTAGTCAACTAGAGGCCCACTAGGGACATATTGAGGTCTATGTATTCACACGTGTATTACGATTTTCGGATAATACAGTTATAGCATGAATAAAAGACAATTATCATGAACAATGAAATATAATAATACTTTTATTATTGCCTCTAGGGCATATTTCCAACAACAATATGTACCCATGTATAACGAGAGTAATCATCAACAATAACAAAGCCATATAGATATGCATCATTAGTCACAGCAGAATAATGATTAGGACCAAAGAGATCCATGTGAAGCAATTCAAATGGTCGAGTGGTGGTCATGATAGTCTTCGTTGAATGCTTGGCCTTGGTCATTTTTCTAGCTTCACAGGCACCACACAGGTGATCCTTGAGGAATTTGACGTTCTCAATGCCAATGACATGCTTCTTCTTCATGAGCATGTGCAGATTCCTCATGCCAGCATGATCAAGTCGTCGATGCCATAGCCAGCCTTCTGAAGCTTTTGCAAGTAAGCACACGGCAGGTTGTGGTCCTGTAGAGAAATCAACAATGTACAAGTCTCCTCTCCTAAAGCCTTCGAAGACTTTGGAATTGTCAGCTTCCATGATCACAACACAATGATACTTGCCAAAGACAACAACCATATCAAGATCACAAAGCATTGAGACAGACATGAGGTTGTATCCTAAGGACTCGACAAGCATGACTTTGTCCATGTGTCGATCCTTAGAGATCGCAACCTTACCTAGACCCAATACCTTACTTTTGCCTTTGTCAGCGAAGATGATTTGCTTCAGATGTGACGGTGTTAATGGAGCATCCATCAATAGATTCTTGTCACCAGTCATGTGATTTGTACAACCACTATCGATGACCCACTCGTTTGCTTTGGGTTGATCATCCTGCAGATGAATTAGTGCAGCTTACAAACTCATATACTTCATCAGTGAAGAATATGACATCAGTATCATCAGTTCAATTTCATCAACCAATAGCACATATAAGCAGTATTGAGGACGTGTGAAATGAAGGTTCATTTCATCATGATTAGCCTGCGTCCTTTCAGGCATTTTGTCAGGCCCCCAGCAAATTCTTCAGACGTTAAAGCACGTCAGAAGACCTGACCCTACATAAGAGATTAGTTCTTTTTCTTCACCACCCACATCTGGAGGGGTGGCAAAGAGTTCATCACTCTGCGAGCACCATATGAAAAAGGTGGCAAAGATGCCAAACCATTTCGTTTCACATAAGAGGGGTTAGGGTAAGAATATGAATAAGCAGAGAAATTCTCCGAGGACTTATGAACATAATGATTTGAAGAATAATGCACATATTCATGGCCCTCAGCTCTACCCTGTGAAACAGAGTTGTTAGCACGATGATGTTCATATGAGGACTTTGATCCTTTTGAGGAATTTGATCCATGTGAGGAATTTGGTCCGTATGAGGACTTGGATCCATATGAAGAATTTGGTCCATATGAAGAATTTGATCTGGGGTTCCTGTTCTTCACTGGTGGTGTCAAGAGGACATTCACCTGAAGACTTTCAACATAACTTTTGGGAACCCAGATTTTCTTCATAGGGGAACCGTTCCTGCAGTTAGTGCCAACATATCTAGCAAATACTTCACCATTCTGATTTTTGAACAGTTTATAGTTGGAGTCAAATGACTCATCAGAAGAATGAGGAGATTCACATGTAAAGCCAGATAAGTTAGATGGATCAACTGGAGGTCCCTTTGCAGCAACCCATGAGGTTTTGGGGTACTGCTCAGGCTTCCAATATGTTCCATCAGCATTGAGTTTCCTCTCAAAGGCAATACCCTCTTTCCTAGGGTTTCTGTTGAGGATATGCTTTTTAAGCACATCACAAAGAGTCTGATGCCCTTTGAGGCTTTTGTACATGCCTGTCATATATAATTCCTTTAGCCCTGCATTGTCAGTGATACTAGCAATGTCCTCAGATGATGAATTAGTGATAGCAGAGGCAGGTGAAGAATTTGTAATATTTGAGGCATTTGAACATTCAGGTGAAGAATTAGCAGATTCACGTTCAATGCACTTTAAGCATGGAGGATCAAATTGTTCCTGAGTGGCGCTGATTTGTTGAGCAAGTAATGAATCGCGCTCCTTTTAAAGATCTTCATAACACACTCTTAGCTTCTCAAGATCTTGCTTTCTTTGAAGAAATTAATAAGAAAGCTTCTCATGATCAGTTGAGAGTGTTTTATGATGACTATGAAGGTTGTCAAACTTAGACTGAAGTTTCTGAAGATTTTCAGTTAAGTCTTTAGTGGGGTCCATTTCTTCACCCAATATATCATCACTTTTGTCTAGCATGTTTTGAAGTTTTTCAATAGCCTTTTTTTGTTTCACAGCAATCTTAGCAAGTTTAGAGTAGCTAGGCTTAAGATTTTCATCAGATTCATCCTCACTTGATTCAGAGGAGGGGTATTTAGTTACCTTAGCAGCCTTTGCCATGAAGCAATAGGTGGGGGCATAGTCATCATTGCCTTCATCAGCGTTGTTGGTGTTGCCATTTTCTTCAGAGTTGAAGATAGACTTGCTGACAAATGTGGTAGCAAGAGCTAGACTCGCCACACCTGACTCAGACTCCTCGGATTCCTCTTCTTCCTCATTATCCTCAGATTCAGCCTCAGAATCCATTTCCTTGCCAATGAATGCCCGAGCCTTCTTGGAGCTGCTCTTCTTGTGGGATGAAGACTTCGATGATTTTGATGATGAGGACTTTGAAGATTTCTTCTTCTTCTTGGCATCATCAGAACTGCAATCCTTGTATTTCTTCTTCTTTAGTTCCTTGTCACATTGAGGACAATCTTGAATGTAGTGACCAGGCTTCTTACATTTGTGGCATAGCCTTCTCTTATAGTCACTTGATGAGGAATCACTGCTCCTTGAAGATTTTCCAAAACGACCACATCTTGAGAATTTCTAGAACTTCTTCACGAGCAGTGCTAGCTCCTGGCTCAATTCTTAAGGGTCACCAAGGCTACTACCAGAATCTTCACACTCAGATTCAAACACTGCCTTGGCCTTCAGGGCACGTGGTTTGCCATAGCTTGAACCATAGAGATCTCTCTTTTCATTAAGCTGGAACTCATGAGTATTTAGCCTCTCGAGGTATCAGCGGGATCTAGTGACTTGTAATCAGCACGCTCTTGAATCATCAGTGCCAGAGTGTCAAATGACGAATTGAGTGATCTCAACAATTTCTTCACCACCTCATGATCGGTGATGTCAGTGGCACCGAGCGCTTGAAGCTCATTTGAGATATCAGTGAGGCGATCGAAGGTTTGCTGAACATTTTCATTGTCGAGTCTTTTGAAGTGGTTGAAGAGATTGCGAAGAACGTCAACATGAGAGTCACGTTGAGTTGAGACTCCTTCGTTTACTTTGTAGAGCCTATCCCAGATAAGCTTAGCAGTTTCCAAAGCACTCACTCTACCATACTGCCCTTTACTCAGATGACCACATATGATATTCTTCGCTTGAGAATCAAGTTGCTTGAATCTCTTCACATCAACAGCATTCAGGGAAGGTGTGACTGAGGGAACACCATTTTCCACAACGTACCAGAGATCGTTGTCAATTGCTTCAAGATGCATTCGCATCTTACTCTTCCAGTAGGGGTAGTCCGTGCCATCGAAGGTAGGACACCCAGCAGAGACCTTGATCATACCTGCGGTCGACATAACTAAAACTCCAGGCGGTTAAACCAAAATCACACAGAACAAGGGAGTACCTTGCTCTAATACCAATTGAAAGTGCGTTATATCGACTAGAGGGGGGTGAGTAGGCGATTTTTATGAATTCTTCACTGAGGAATTTGATGGTGAGGAAATTCCTTAGCGAAGAACTACTTGCAGCGGAATAAGTACTCAGAAGTAAGCATAACAGAAGACATGCACAGTCATCATGATGAAATGAAGACAATCATAGAGTACAGGAAGCGTAAACACAGGATAACACAAGACGAAGACAAACAGACTGAAGAAATTGAGAAAGTCTTCAGTCAAAGTCTTCAAACACAGATATGAACAACTACTCAACACAGTAATGAGGAAATGAAAGAGTTGAGGAAATAGAACCAGTAAGGTTGGTGAAGACAATGATTTGGTAGACCAGTTCCAACTGCTGTCTCAGTTGTACGTCTGGTTGGAGCGGCTGAGTATTTAAACTCGAGGACACACAGTCCCGGACACCCAGTCACTGAGCACGCAGCTCAGGACACCAAGTTCTCACCATATTCTCCTTGAACTAAGGTCACACAGACCCCGTCCAATCACTCGTGGTAAGTCTTCAGGCGAATTCCAAACCTTCACAGACTTTGGTCACTCAGCGATCCACAATTCCTCTTGGATGCTCTAGACCATGACGCCTAACCGTCTGGAAGAAGCACCGTCTTCAAAGGTAACAAGCATCGGATCCACGCAGGATCAATCTCTTCAGTGATGCTCAATCACTTTGGGTTTGTGGGTGTTTGGGTTTGGATTTTCCTCACGCGATGATTTTCACTCAAAGTCCTTGGAGGATGGGTTGCCCTCAAATGACAATGTCAGTTTTTCTCGGAGCAGCCAACCAGCTAGTGGTTGTAGGGGGCGGCTATTTATAGCCTAGGGAGCAGACCGACATGATAAGACATAAATGCCCTTCAATGATATGACCGTTATGTGGATAAGATATTTTGGGACAGCTGGCGCGAAGCACAGCAACGGTCGGAAATTTGACTCTCAAATTCCTCAGGGCTATCATGTTCCTAACTGTGTAGGCAATCCGCACTGGCGAATTCCTAACTCCTCAGTCAGAACAAATTCCTCAGCGACCAGAAGAACTTCGTCTCTATCAGTGAAGAAATTTACTGAAGTGTATGAGATTTCCAATGGCTTCACTCGAAGGGATTGGTAGGTGTAGGATTTTGAGTTGAGCATCACATGGAAATTTTTCCTTAGTATTTCCTCGACCCCCTTTAATAGTACGGTGTTTCCTATGACTCAAGAAAAAGAAAAACAAAACTATGAAAACGAAAGTCTTCAAGCTTCCTATTCCTCGCATGAATATCAAGTCTTCACGGACACACCAATTTCTTCACTTTCAAAGTCTTCATGAAAGTCTTCAGGAATACCAAAATCTTCAATCGAAGATATTCATTTTTAGGGGTCGACTTTCTCTGTAAATATCAAACTCCTCATAGACTTATAGTCCAGTGTACACTCATAAACACATTAGTCCCTTAACCTATAAGTCTTCAATACACCAAAATCACTAAGGGGCACTAGATGCACTTACAACAGTAGTACCGCATGTCATTGTGGTAGTACCGTGGGTATGTGCAGTAGTACCGCATGTCGCGGGCTGAGTAAGTGGGTACCGGTTGGATCTTTCCTCATGGGGGGTCTTCTTCCCCAAGTTGACTACCTCTTCCCTTCCTAAGCTCCATTGTTTCTCAAAACTTCAATTTCGCCCGATCTCTCTCCCTAGCCAATCAAACTTGTTGATTTTCTAGGGATTGGTTGAGAAGGCCCCGATCTACACTTCCACCAAGAGAAATTTGATTCCACCCACTAATCCCTTGCGGATCTTGTTACTCTTGGGTATTTGAGCACCCTAGACGGTTGAGATCACCGCGGAGCCATATTCCATTGTGGTGAAGCTTCGTGGTGTCATTGGGAGTCTCCAATTAAGTCGTGGAGATTGCCCCAACCTTGTTTGTAAAGGTTCGATCGCCGCCTCCAAGGGCACCAATAGTGGAATCACGGCATCTCGCATTGTGTGAGGGCGTGAGGAGAATTCGGTGGCCCTAGTGGCTTCTTGGGGAGCATTGTGCCTCTACACCGCTCCAACGGAGACGTATTTCCTCTCGAAGGGAAGGAACTTTGGTAAGACATCCTTGTCTCCACCAGCTCCACTTTTGGTTATCTCTTACCTTTACTTGTGCAATCTTATATTGTGTTGTATCCCTTGCTTGCTTGTGTGCTTGTTGCTGTTGCATCATATAAGTTGCTCACCTAGTTGCATATCTAGACAACCTACTTTGATGCAAAGTTTAAATTGGTAAAGAGAAGTTAAAAATTGTTAGTTGCCTATTCACCCCCCTCTAGTCAACTATATCGATCCTTCCATAACCGATCAAGTACCGAACGCACAGCATCTCCGCGCTCTGCACACGTTCAGCTTGGTGACGTCCCTCGCCTTCTTGATCCAGCAAGACGTCGAGGTAGTAGATGAGTTCCGTCAGCACGACGTCGAGGTAGTTGTGATGACTGCACATAAAAAAGGTATAATTGATAAAATTTGTTGAAGTTGACAAACATAGCATTGGTCATTGTTGTAATTCATGAAAAAGTAATAAAGAAGAGAGGTCTCACATAAAAATATACTATCTTGTACATCTTTTATGATTGTGAGCTCCCATTTCTATGTCTAATAGTTGATGTTGGACAAGAAAGGCAATGTAAAGAGTTATGATTGCTTGTATTCACCAAGAAGTTATATTGTCATGGATCCTCTAACATGTGGTGCTTGCCCATAATCTTTTTCTAGCCAAAATTTCATACTAAGTCTGGGGGAGTTGATACGCCTCCATCGTATCTACTTTTCCTAACACTTTTGTTCTTGTTTTGGACTCTAATTTGCATTATTTGAATGAAACTAATCTGGACTGACGTTTCTTTCAGCAGAACTACCATGGTGTTGTTTTTGGGCAGAAATAAAAGTTCTTGAATTTGTACGAAACTTTTTAGAAAATTATTTTGTACTAAATAAAAAATAATGGAACCAAGACCCATTGGAGGGGGGCCCCGGCTGCCCACAAGGCACCAGGGCGCGCCACCCACCTCTAGCGCGCCCAGGTGGGTAGTGGGGCCCATGAGGCTCCGCTGACCCTAATTCCGACTCTATAAAATTCTATTTTTTCATAAATAAATAGGAGAGGAAGTTTTATCGTGTTTTATGATACCAAGCTGCAGCCACCTTGTGTTCTTCATCGGGAGGCCAGCTCTGGAGCCCGTTCGGGGCTCCGGAGAGGGGGACCTTCGGCCTTCGTCATCACCTACCATCCTCCATCACCAATTTCACGATGCTCACCGCCGGGAGTGAGTAATTCTTCATAGGCTTGCTGTACGATGGTGGTCTGGATGAGATTCATCATGTAATCGAGTTAGTTTTGTTACGGCTTGATCCCTACTATCCAATATGTTCTGAGATTGATGTTGCTATTTCTTTGCTATGCTTAATGCTTGTCATTAGGGCCCGGGTTCCATGATTTCAGATTGATACGTCTCCAACGTATCTATAATTTTTGATTGTTCCATGCTATTATATTACCCCTTTTGGATGCTTATGGGCTTTATTTTACACATTTATATCATTTTTGGAACTAACCTACTAACCGGAGGCCCAGCCCGTATTGCTGTTTTTTTTGCCTATTTCGGTATTTCGAAGAAAAGGAATATCAAACGGAGTCCAAATGGAATGAAACCTTCGGGAGCGTGATTTTTGGAACGAACGTGATCCGAAGAACTTGGAGTGCAAGTCAAGAAGCAGCCGAGGCTCCCACGAGATAGGAGGGCGCGCCCTCCTATCTCGTGGGCCCCTCGGGCGGCCACCGACGTACTTCTTCCTCCTATATATACCTACGTACCCCGAAAACATCCAGGGAGCAGACGAAACACAATTTCCACCACCGTAACCTTCTGTATCCGCGAGATTCCATCTTGGAGCCTTCGCCGGCGTTCTGCCGGAGGGGGAATCGACCATGGAGGGCCTCTACATCAACATCCTTGCCCCTCCGATGAGTTGTGAGTAGTTTACCGCAGACCTACGGGTCCATAGTTATTAGCTAGATGGCTTCTTCTCTCTTTTTGGATCTCAATACAATGTTCTCCCCATCTCTTGTGGAGATCTATTCGATGTAAACTCTTTGTGCGGTATGTTTGTCGAGATCCGATGAATTGTGAGTTTATGATCAAGTTTATCTATGAATAATATTTGAATCTTCTCTGAATTCTTTTATGTATTATTGAGTTATCTTTGCAAGTCTCTTCGAATTATCAGTTTGGTTTGGCCTACTAGATTGATCTTTCTTGCCATGGGAGAAGTGCTTAGCTTTGGATTCAATCTTGCGGTGTCCTTACCCATTGACAGAAAGGGTTGCAAGGCACGTATTGTAATGTTGCCATCGAGGATAACAAGATGGGTTTTATACCATATTGCTTGAGTTTATCCCTCTACATCATGTCATCTTGCTTAATCCGTTACTCTGTTCTTATGAACTTAATACTCTAGATGCAGGCAGGAGTCGGTCGATGTGTGGAGTAATAGTAGTAGATGCAGGCAGGAGTCGGTCTACTTGTTATGGACGTGATGCCTATATACATGATCATGCCTAGATAATCTCATAATTATTCATTTTTCTATCAATTGTTGGACAATAATTTGTTCACCCACCATAATACTTATGCTATCTTGAGAGAAGCCACTAGTGAAACCTATGGCCCCCGGGTCTATCTCTTATCATATTTGTTTCCAATCTACTTTTATTCGCATCCTTACTTTTTGCATCTATATTATAAAATACCAAAAATATATTTATCTTATCATACTATCTTTATTAGATCTCACTTTCGCAAGTGGTCATGAAGGGATTGACAACCCCTTTATCGCGTTGGTTGCGAGTTCTCAGTTTGTTTGTGTAGGTGCGTGGGACTTTGGAGGAGCCTCCTACTGGATTGATACCTTGGTTCTCA
Organism: Triticum dicoccoides; assembly: GCF_002162155.2. Lineage (NCBI taxonomy): Eukaryota > Viridiplantae > Streptophyta > Magnoliopsida > Poales > Poaceae > Triticum > Triticum dicoccoides. The sequence goes on along the minus strand of NC_041383.1, from coordinate 795,451,675 downwards.
AAAACTGAGGGAAATACTTATGCTACTATTACTGCATCACCCTCTCCTCTTCGAGGAAAATCAACACAAGCTCAAGACGTACCAAGAAGGATTTCTGGCGGCGTTGCCGGGGAGGTCTTCGCTCAAGTTAAGACATACCAAGTACCCATCACAAACCCATCTCCCTCGCATTTACATTATTTGCCATTTGCCTCTCGTTTTCCTCTCCCCCACTTCAGCCTTGCCGTTTTATTCGCCCTCTCTTTCCCAATCTCCTCTTCTCTTTTGCTTGCCTTTTTCTGTTTGCTTGTGTGTTGGATTACTTGTTGCCATGGCGCAAGATAATACCAAATTGTCTGATTTCTCGAATACCAATAATAGTGAATTCCTTAGTACTCCGATTGCTCCTCTTAATGATGTTGAGTCTTGTGAAATCAATACTACTTTGCTGAATCTTGTTATGAAAAATCAATTCGCCGACCTTCATAGTGAAGATGCCGCTACTCATCTAAACAACTTTGTTGATTTGTGTGATATGCAAAAGAAGAAAGATACGGATAACAATATTGTCAAATTGAAGTTATTTCCGTTTTCTCTTAGAGATCGTGCTAAAGTTTGGTTTTTGTCTTTGCCTAAAAATAGTATTGATTCTTGGAACAAGTGCAAAGATGCTTTTATCTCTAAGTATTTTCCTCCCGCTAAGATTATCACTCTTAGGAATGATATTATGAATTTTAAACAACTTGATCATGAGCATGTTGCCCAATCTTGGGAAAGAATGAAATTGATGCTTCGTAATGGCCCTACTCATGGTTTGAATTTATGGATGATCATACAAAAATTTTATGTCGGTTTGAACTTTGCTTCTAGAAATCTCTTAGGTTCGGCCGCGGGAGGCACATTTATGGAAATCACGTTAGGAGATGCTACAAAACTACTTGATAATATTATGGCTAATTATTCTCAATGGCACACCGAAAGATCTTCTAGTAAAAAAGTGCATGCTATAGAAGAAATCAATGTTTTGAGTGGAAAGATGGATGAACTTATGAAATTGTTTTCTACTAAAACTACTCCTCTTGATCCCAATGATATGCCTTTGTCTTCTTTGATTGAGAATAATAATGAATCTATGGATGTGAATTTTGTTGGTAGGAATAGTTTTAGAAACAATGCTTATAGGGGAAACTTTAATGCTAGACCGTTCCCTAGTAATCCCTCTAATAATTATGGAAATTCCTACAATAATTCTTATGGTAATTTTAATAAGATGCCCTCAGATTTTGAGAATAGTGTGAAAGAATTTATGATTTCTCAAAAGAATTTTAATGCTTTGCTTGAAGAAAAAATGCTTAAAGTTGATGATTTGGCTAGGAACGTTGATAAACTTTCGCTTGATGTTGATTCTCTTAAACTTATATCTTCTTCTCCCAAGCATGATATCAATGAGTCTCTCAAAGTAATGAGAATTTCCATTGATGAGTGTAAGGAAAGAACCGCTAGATTGCGTGCTTAAAAAGATAGCTTTATAAAAGCGTGTTCTTCTAGTTTTCATGAAAATAATGATGAGGATCTTAAAGTTATTGATGCGTCTCCACTTAGATCTATGTTTTGCAATATGAATTTTGATGACTATGGGACTGATGATGAACCAACTTTGCCTAGAAGGCGTCCCAAAAATTCGGAGTTTTTAGATCTTGATACTAAATTTGGTAAAAGTGGGATTGGAGAGTCCTCAACTTCACATAACGTTGAACCTACTATCTCGGATTTCAAGGAATTTGATTATGATAATTGTTCTTTAAAAGGTTGTATTTCCTTGTTGCAATCCGTTGTTAATTCATCTCATGCTTATAGTCAAAACAAAGCTTTTACCCAACATATTGTTGATGTCTTGATGCAAAAATATGATGAAAAACTTAATTTGGAAGTTTCTATACCTTGAAAACTTAACGATGAGTGGGAACCTACTATAAAGATTAGAATTAAAGATTATGAGTGTTTTGCTTTGTGTGATTTCGGTGCTAGTGTTTCCACGATTCCGAAAACTTTATGTGATATTCTAGGTTTCCATGATCTTGATGATTGCTCTTTAAATTTGCACCTTACGGATTCCACCATTAGAAAGCCTATGGGAAGGATCAATGATGTTCTTATTGTTGCAAATAGAAATTTGGTGCCCGTGGATTTTATCGTTCTTGATATAGACTGCAATCTTTCTTGCCCTATTATTCTTGGTAGACCTTTCCTTAGAACGATTGGCGCGATTATATATATGAAGGAACGGAATATTAGAATCCAATTTCCATTAAAGAAAGGCATGGAGCACTTTCCAAGAAAGAAAGTCAAATTACCTTATGAATGTATCATGTGTGCTACTTATGAATTTAGTGCCAAAGAGGGCATTCGTTAGATCTATCTTTGCTTTTATGCCTAGCTAGGGGCGTTAAACGATAGCGCTAGTTGGGAGGCAACCCAATTTTTCTTTATGTTTTTTGTTTTTGCTCCTGTTTAGTAATAAATCTTGCATCTACCTTCTGTTTTAATGTGTTTTTATCTTTTAATTAGTGTTTGTGCTAAGTAGAACCTATAGGATAACCTATGATGATAGTTGATTTGATTCTGCTGAAAAACAGAAACTTTGCACGCACGAATATAATTTTGTTAAATCACAGGAAAGTGCTTTTGCGTTGATTATTTTTGCTTCTGTTCAACAGATAAATTTTCCAGGACTTCCTATTTTGGTAGGATTTTTAGAGTTACATAAGTTTGCGTTAGTTACAGATTTCTACAGACTGTTCTGTTTTTGACAGATTCTGTTTTTCGTGTGTTGTTTGCTTATTTTGATGCATCTATGGCTAGTAAATTAGTTTATAAACCATAAGGAAGTTGGAATACAGTAGGTTTAACACCAAAATAAATAAAGAATGAGTTAATTACAGTACCTTATGTGGTGGTTTTGTTTTCTTTCACTAACGGAGCTTATAAGATTTTCTGTTGAGTTTTGTGTTGTGAAGTTTTTAAGTTTTGGGTAAAGCTTTTATGGACTATGGAATAAGGAGTGGCAAGAGCCTAAGCTTGGGGATGCCCAAGGCACCCCAAGATATTCAAGAATAGCCAAAAGCCTAATCTTGGGGATGCCCCGGGAAGGCATGCCCTCTTTCGTCTTCGTTCATTGCTAACTTTACTTGGAGCTATATTTTTATTCGCTACATGATATGTGTTTTGCTTGGAGCGTCGTGTATTATATTAGTCTTGCTTTTTAGTTTACCACAATCATCCTTGCTGTACACACCTTTTGGGAGAAACCTATTTGATTAGAATTTGCTAGAATACTCTATGTGCTTCACTTGTATCTTTTGAGCTTGATAGTTTTTGGTCTAGTGCTTCACTTATATACTTTAGAGCACAGTGGTGTCTTAATTTTGAAGAAATTTTTAGTCTCTCATGCTTCACTTATATCATTTTGAGAGTCTTTTATAACAGCATGGTATTTTCTATGGTTACAAAGTTGGTCTTAGAATGATGAGCATCCAAGTTGGGTATAATAAAAACTATCATAGAAAAAGAATTGGATGCTATGATCAACTTGATGCTTTATAGTTGTTTTGAGATATAAAGGTAGTAATGTTAGGGTCATGCTAGTGGGTAATTATGAAATTGAGAAATACTTTTGTCGAAGTTGGCAAGTCCCGTAGCATGCACATATGGTAAAAGTTGTGTGACAAATTTGTTGCATGAGGTGCTCTTTTGATTGCCTTCCTTATGAGTGGCAGTCGGGGACGAGCAATAGTCTTTTCCTACCAATCTATCCCTCTTAGGGCATGCTTAGTAGTACTTTGCTTCGAGGGCTAAGTAGACTTTTGCAATAAGTATATGAGTTCTTTTTGACAAATGTGAGTCCATGGACATATGCACACTCATCCTTTTACTTTGCTAGCCTTTATTATTACCGCGCAACTTTCGCCGGTACCATAAACCCTTTATTTACCTTCTTCAAAACAGCCACCATACCTACCTATTATGGCATTTGCATAGCCATTCCGAGATATATTGCCATGCAACTTTCCACCGTTCCGTTTATTATGACACGTTCCATCATTGTCATATTGCTCTTTGCATGATCATGTAATTGACATCGTATTTGCGGCAAGGCCACCTTCATAATTTTCATACATGTCGCTCTTGATTCATTGCATATCCCGGTACACCGCCGGAGCCATTCATATAGAGTCATATCTTGTTCTAGCTTTGAGTTGTAAATCCATAAAAGTGTGATGATCTTCATTATTAGAGCATTGTCCTAGTGAGGAAAGGATGATGAAGGCTATGATTCCCCCACAAGTCGGGATGAGACTTCGGACTTTACAAAAAGAAAAAGAAAATGAGAAAAAAAAGAGAAAGGCAAAAAAAAGAGAAAAAGAAAAGAAAAAAATGAGAGAAAAAAAGAGAAGGGACAATGCTACCATCTCTTTTTCCACACTTGTGCTTCAAAGTAGCACCATGATCTTCATGTTAGAGAGTCTCCTATGTTGTCACTTGCATATACTAAGTGGGAATTTTTCATTATAGAACTTGGCTTGTATATTCCAATGATGGGCTTCCTCAAAATGGCCTAGGTCTTCGTGAGCAAGCAAGTTGGATGCACACCCACTTAGTTTCTTTTGTTGAGCTTTCATATATTTATAGATCTAGTGCATCCGTTGCATGGCAATCCCTACTCACTCACATTGATATCTATTAATGGGCACATCTATATAGCCCGTTAATACGCCTAGTTGATGTGAGACTATCTTCTCCCTTTTTGTCCTCACAACCACCACGATATACCACCATAGTGCTATGTCCATGGCTTACGCTCATGTATTGCGTAAGAATTGAAAAAGCTGAAGCGCGTTAAAAAGTATGAAACAATTGCTCGGCTCGTCATCGGGGTTGTGCATGATGGGAGTATTTTGTGTAATGAAAATGAAGCATGGCCTAACTATATGATTTTGTAGGGATAAGCTTTCTTTGGCTATGCTATTTTGATAGGACATGATTATTTGTTAGTATTCTTTGAAGCATTATTATTTTTATGTTTTATAAGCTTTTATTTTGAATCATTTGAATCTGAACATTCATGCCACAATAAAGAAAAATTACATTGAGAATTATGCTAGGTAGCATTCCACATTATAAAAATTCTTTTTTATCATTTACCTACTCGAGGACGAGCAGGAATTAAGCTTGGGGATGCTTGATACGTCTCCAACGTATCTATAATTTTTGATTGTTCCATGCTATTATATTACCCCTTTTGGATGCTCATGGGCTTTATTTTACACATTTATATCATTTTTGGGACTAACCTACTAACCGGAGGACCAGCCCGTATTGCTTTTTTTTTGCCTATTTCAGTATTTCGAAGAAAAGGAATATCAAATGTAGTCCAAACGGAATGAAACCTTCGGGAGTTTGATTTTTGGAACGAACGTGATCCGGAGAACTTGGAGTGCAAGTCAAGAAGCAGCCGAGGCTCCCACGAGATAGGAGGGCGCACCCCCCTGTAGGGCGCGCCCCCTGTCTTATGGGCCCCTCGGGCGGCCACCGACGTACTTCTTCCTCCTATATATACCTACGTACTCCGAAAACATCCAGGGAGTAGATGAAACACAATTTCCACCACCGTAACCTTTTGTATCCGCGAGATTCCATCTTGGAGCCTTTGCCGGCGTTCTGCCGGAGGGGGAATCGACCATGGAGGGCCTCTACATCAACATCCTTGCCCCTCCAATGAGTTGTGAGTAGTTTACCGCAGACCAACGGGTCCATAGTTATTAGCTAGATGGCTTCTCACTACTAGGGAAAACCCTAGCAGTAGTGCTGGTTTTGTGCTCATTAGTAGCGCGGGTAGGCGCGCTACTAATAAGGCGCTACAACTATTGCTTAGCAGTAACACATGCCCGCACACGCTATTGCTAGGACAAATAGCTGCAGCGTTTGTTCACTCCCACGCTACGGCTAATGTAACTACTGGCAGCGTGTTTTCTCTCCATCGCTACTAGTATTCTTTTTATTTTTTTATTTTTAGTGTATTTATGCGCCATCGTAAAAATATTGGTACAATACCAGTTATGAGGTTTACATCATTATGTCCATAACAGTGTGTCAAATGAAGGTGGATTATGTCCATAACAGTATGTCAAAAGTATACTACTAATCCAAACTTGATCTAGTTTGGACTAGTAGTACTTTCGATGTGCACCACATGTTGCCTCCACTTGAATCTAATCCGCCAGCACAAGCTATTTAATCATCATCATAGTCATTACCACCAACAGTATTTATTTAATCACCACTAACACTAGCTAATAATAATCATCATAGTCATTACCACCAACACTAGCTATTTTATCATCATAGTAATAGTGTAGCACATCATCATCCTCAAACTCATTTCTAGCTAGCTAATCACTCCTGCTGCTCTCTCTTAGGTAAGATAACATAAAACATGTATAGCTCTCCTCCTTGATCAAGTTGGAGCATGTAGATGAACCTGTCTCCTAATCATTGGTAGCGCATCTGTTTGCTGCCCCCTAGTACTTCTCTGCGCTCCCCCATCACATATTTGGTCCAGTCTTGCACTATTAAGCATCTGTCGCGAATCTTGAATGCACTAAAGTAATCTGTAGGATATCTTGGCCGTAAGCTGATAATACTCATGGTACCTTTAGTCTCGATCCCATAAGGCACAACATTCATCGGGAGTCCCTGTTGAAGAACATCGTATGGTAACATACTTAGTAATGAAGTTTAGCTTCAAAAATAATGTATGGAAAAGATGCACTGAGGACAAATAGTAAAAATCTTACCATCCTTCCTAAATAGATGTGACCGTAGTTCATTACGAACACTATTGGTCGCACGTTTTCAGTACTAACATTTCTAAATGCAGGAAGAAAATTTGTCTTGACAGTATCAAGATCCGCATGCCATGAAACATAATGACTGAGCTCCTCGCAATTGAGTTCAGCCCCGGCACAGTATACGGTCCTGTTTATCAAGCGCTGGACATGTTTGCTTGCACCGAATAAACTGACAATACAAATTAGTTGTCAACTATTTTTGAATAAAAAATATCAAAGACATAAATATGGTTGAGAAACTTACATAATGGTATAACTGGAGGCGTCTGCACATCGACCCAGATGTCGGTATTACCTTCAATATCATCTTCTGGATGAATATCAAAGGTGATAACCATATCAGGCTCAAATGCATAAGTCTTGCATAGTGCTCGCCATGTTTTGCATCCAAAATAGGTGTAGTCGTCTGAATTGTATAATTTTACATTGAAAATATAACCATGCTCGGTCTTCAAGTAAAATTACTTTTCCTCCATAGTACGACTGAAACCTATCTTATCCAATACAAAAACTCTTGCATGGCAGGGGATACGCTAGTAGAATAGTAAAAAAAAGACTTGTCATGCTTAAATTATAAGTTGAAGCAAATGAAGCAAATGTCATGCTTAATTACGAAAAAAGACTTGTCGTTTTGACTTACGGTATCCACTTCAAAGTTCTCGTCCAGCTTGATGCTGAAGCGCCTATCATCATCTAGGAAGATTCCGTCGCACAGGCCACGCTCGTCTTCGCAATATTTGCAAATACCGAAATCCTTTTCGTTGTCAGACATTTCCTATGTTCATAGTTAAAACATTAATTGAAAATCGATCGAAGACAACTACCAGGATACTCAACACACAAATCCGGGGCAGTTGATATTTCCTACATATTCTGGCACAAGTCATGCCAAAATTCACGGAAAAATCCGGCATGACCTTTGCTAAAATAGGACATATCGAGCGCCTGAAATTTGCCGGAACGGAAATGAATCAACACTCCGGCAAAACATAGGCCACTCGGAGGTGTAACCTGCAAACATGACCGGCCACTTGGATATTGAGCAACACAAGATATACATTTCAAAATATCTTATAGGACTCAAATTAGCATGCATTCAATAAGCAAAAGTAAATCATCTCATGCGTTCGTACATCGTCGAATATTATCACTAATACATCACGAATAGTGTCATACATATAACATCAGTAATACAACTAAAACCCCTAGCACACGATGGGTATCGGCGCGGGCGGTGGACACCCACAGAGAAGGAACCATCACGGGATCATAGCTCCAGTGAGATCACTGGAGAACCTGCCAGGTATTGGAGAACCTGTGCTCCAACGCAAACAAGTAGCGACGGACGTGCGCGTCCTCCTCACTGACACGGTGAGGCACCACCTCCGTGGAGTCCTCGAGCCTCTGGACAGTCACTGGCCCACGCGACCGCCACCAAAGAAGGTTCGGGTCAACGACAGGCTGGCTTCTCACCAACCTGCGCCCCCGGTAGGTAGCGCCTCCCAGTACCACCCCGGTGAAGCCCAGTCCCGGACATGGCCCATCTGGTCAAGCAGGTGTCGTCCTCCACCGACTTGACGATGAGGATGCGGGATAGGCATCGTCCACGTCGAGGCGGGAAAAATTGATTTAACTAAAAAATAGCAACAAGTTCTTACTAACTAGTTCTATTAATTCAACTAGTTCTTACTAAAAATAAACTTACTATAAATAAAAATATTATATTACCTAATTAGTACCTAGTTCTTACTAACTAATTAGTACCTAGGAACTACTGCCCTAATAACCATCTAATTTGATGAACCTATAGGGGTGGAAAGTGGTAGCGGACATTCCAATTATCCAACTATAAAGTGAAATAAGTGGTCAAATTTTACTCGTTTTATGATTCATCTTAGAAATTTGATTCGTCTCCACCCTTACATGAACCCTAACTCATTTGAGCCGCATCCGCATCCGATTTGTTTCCACTCTTACATGAACCCTAACTAATTTGATGCAACTAAAATATAAAGAAACCCTAGGCAGAGGTAGGGGAGAGCGAGGAGCAGGCGTGCTCACCTCGGGTGCCTACGACGAGGGAGGGGCAGGGCGGCGTCGAGGTCAGGGTTGGGGCTCGGGCGCGCGACGGCGGATGGCGGCGTCGAGGTCGGGGTCGGGGGCGGCGTCCGGGGCGGCGTTGAGGTCGGGGGCGGGGGTGGCGTTGAATCTGGGATCGGGCCGGCGTAGAGGGTGTGTGGAGAGCGCGCGGCGGCCGACGGGCGACGGCGGCGGCGAGAGTGGAGAGTTGGATTTGGGGGAAGTGGCCGTGGGGAAGGACGAACCCCATGGTTAAGTCAGAAGTAGCAGTAGCGCGTTCCAGGAAGAGCACTGCTGCTACGTTAGCTACAGCGCGTTCTCGGATACACGCTACTGCTACTTCTTTCTCTTTTTCCCCTTTTTCATTTAGTTTTCTTCACATTTTATTTTTTTTCCTTTCACCTTATTCTATTTCTTTCATTTTCAATTACCTTTCTATATTCTTTCCATTTAATTTTATATCCTTTAGCAGGAGCGAGTTTAGATTAAAATGCGCTGCTAGAAATAAAGTAGCTGTAGCGCGGTTTGTTATAGGTCGCTACTACTATGTGTAGCCTATCGGCTAAGCCGTGGGAATTTTAGTAGTAACGTGTTTAGAGCAAGACGCGCTACTGCTAGAACTTTATCTGCAGCGCGGTTTTCTCAGGCGCGCTACTGCTACTTAGCACCAGCGTGCTTTTTTGACCCTCGCTACTGCTAAAGTTCTGTGTATAAGGTTTTCCCTAGTAGTGCCTTCTCTCTTTTTGGATCTCAATACAATGTTCTCCCCCTCTCTTGTGGATATCTATTCGATGTAAACTCTTTTTGCGGTGTGTTTATCGAGATCCGATGAATTGTGGGTTTATGATCAAGTTTATCTATGAATAATATTTGAATCTTCTCTGAATTCTTTTATGTATGATTGAGTTATCTTTGCAAGTCTCTTCAAATTATCAGTTTGGTTTGGCCTACTAGATTGATCTTTCTTGCCATGTGAGAAGTGCTTAGCTTTGGGTTCAATCTTGAGGTGTCCTTACCCAGTGACAGAAAGGGTTGCAAGGCACGTATTGTATTGTTGCCATCGAGGATAACAAGATGGGGTTTATATCATATTGCTTGAGTTTATCCCTCTACATCATGTCATCTTGCTTAATGTGTTACTCTATTCTTATGAACTTAATACTCTAGATGCAGGCAGGAGTCGGTCGATGTGTGGAGTAATAGTAGTAGATGCAGGCAGGAGTCGGTCTACTTGTTATGGACGTATGCTTATATACATGATCATGCCTAGATAATCTCATAATTATTCGCTTTTCTATCAATTGCTGGACAGTAATTTGTTCACCCACCGTAATACTTATGCTATCTTGAGAGAAGCCACTAGTGAAACCTATGGCCCCCGGGTCTATCTCTTATCATATTTGTTTCCAATCTACTTTTATTTGCATCTTTACTTTTTGCATCTATATTATAAAATACCAAAAATATATTTATCTTATCATACTATCTTTATTAGATCTCACTTTCGCAAGTGGCCGTGAAGGGATTGGCAACCCCTTTATCGCGTTGGTTGCGAGTTCTCAGTTTGTTTGTGTAGGTGCGTGGGACTTTTGAGGAGCCTCCTACTGGATTGATACCTTGGTTCTCAAAAACTGAGGGAAATACTTACGCTACTATTACTGCATCACCCTCTCCTCTTCAAGGAAAACCAACGCAAGCTCAAGATGTAGCACAGATCTGAACCATTTTTGTTTTCACTATTATATCTATGTTCTTGATCCGGTCTTGCAAGTCATATGCACCTATTCTGTGTTATGATCCGTAATCCCCAAGGTGAAAACTATTGGGATACTTTCCAGTGATGACCGTAGTTTGAGAAATTCATGTATTCACTATGTGTTAATGCTTTGTTCTGGTTCTATATTAACAGAAGGCCTTAATATCCCTTAGTTTTCTTATGGACCCCGCTGCCACGGAAGGGTAGGACAAAAGATGTCATGCAAATTCTTTTCCATAAGCATGTATGAATATTTACTGAATACATGCCTACATTATATTTATGGATTGAAGCTAGTTTTATGTCGCCCTAGATATGACTGTTATATGATGAAAATCATCAAATGAAATCACCGATCCAATGCCTACGAGTTTTTCACTTATTGTTCTTACTAAGTTACTATTGTTGCTACTGCTGTTATAACAGCTACAAAATCACTACTACCACTACCATTGCGGTTACTATCGTTGATATCACTATCAACTATCATACTACTATGCTACAAATCACTTTGCTACAGATATTTAATCTCTAGGTGTGGTTCAATTGACAATTCAACTGGTAATTCTTACAAATATACTTTGGCTCCCCTTGTGTTGAATCTATAAATTTGCGTTGAATACTCTACCCTCGAAAACTGTTGTGATCCCCTATACTATGTGTTGCATCATCCCCTCCTCTTCGGGGAATTAACAACACAGATACAAGCAATCATAGGAGCAGGAGCTCGCCTCGCTAGGATGCCGCCGCATTACGTGCCAAGATTGGCGTGGGAGGGATGGGCTTATGGAGGACCTGGGACTTAGCATCCGCGTCGCAGCGGGTCTCTGCGTTGATCTGCGTCGACAGCCAGGACTCCGACGACGGGTAGGATGGCACCAGCTCTGCCCAGACAGCGGGCGTGGGAGGCAGCGGGTACTAGCGGTGGCGACTAGTGGTGTAGAGTGCGACGGATGCGACGGCGGTGGCAGCTAACACGATGCACTTGGGAAAGTAGTGATACATGACGAGGAGGAGTCACAATGTCAGGGACAGCGGCTGGAACATCGTGAACGTGTGTTGCCTCCCGCCTCCGTCCACGACAGTTGCAACAGAGAGGATGTGGCACCGGAGGAATGCCGATGCGTGTGCACACAACTTATTCGACATAATGCTCAAGAGAGAGGAGAGCACGCCTATGTGGCTTTTTTGCCAAGACAGCTCCTGACGAGTGAGGCCTACCTGTCATAAATGTGCTCAAACTTCCCTAATCTGCTGATCAGTGTTATTTGCAAAAAAGATTACGCTAGACAGATGTTTTCTGCCAAAAATATGTATAGTAGTGTTTTCTGCTAATCAAGCCTTCAATGTGGTAGTTTCTTGCAATTTGCTCAAGTTAGGATAAAAAATAACACAAATCATCCATGCATAGCATGCAAATAAGTCTAATACAACGAACATGTTGTCCCACACATATTGTCCCTTGAGCTTCATCCAATAATGTGTGTGTGTAAATGGCCGTCCCTCTATCATGTGATACATCACGACAGCACGTACGGGCTACAGAATGTATAGAGCAACATTGAGTGAATGAATGATCTAATCAACAAGTCGAACAAGAAGAAGCAAAACTTACAATCTCCTCCGCTGCTGCGCGCAATGGTCACCTTGCCTCCAGCATATCAAGCGCGTGATAAAATGGCGTACCATTGATAGATAACGACTTCACATTGCGATTATGGATGATGTGTATGTCGTCGGGCGCAATGTGCTTTGGCGCGTGAAACAAATAATCCACGCTCTGTCAGAAGCTCCCCCTTATGCTCCTGCCTACGAAATCCACGGAGACGGCCAACCGCGCACCACACAACAACTCATCCTGCATGGTCGAGTACCCAACCATCCTTCGGACTCTAAAAAAGTGACATGGCGCTAAAATATAAGCTCAATGGCGTTTGACCGAACACCTGGTCGCCGTGGTGGCCGCCATGGATGTCGACGATAGGGGGCGGAGTGTACCTAGTTGTGGCCGGGTCCTGAGTGGAAGGCGTCGTCGTAAAAGGCAAGCGGGCGCGTTAGTGCTGGTTGCAGAAGTCCGGTAATGCCTATGCGACGGCCAGGGTGGTACAGCGGCGGCAGCGGAGTAGGAGGTTGCAGATGCAAAGCAAGGGGGAGAAGAGACGAATTGGAAGAAAGTATGACCCGGAGGGTGGATTTTTGTGGGCCGGGGTGTTGAAGTCTTACTTGGCTGCTGTCTGGACTCCCGCAAAGGCCCCAACTCCCAACTTTGCTTCCATTTTGCGGGAAAACGTTTGTTCGGATCGCTCTTCGGACCGATACAGGCCGTGTTGGATGGCAAAACACGTCTGGACCGTGCGGTCTGGATGTATTCGAGTAGTTTGAGGGTCGGCATTGGAGATGCTCTAATTAGGTTTTTTGTCATGGAACCAGCAAACCAGGGTTCAAGATCTATACTTGGTACTGATGCTTGTATTTTTTGGCTTTATTTTAGTCTTTTCGGTGATGTCCGTTCAGTGGAGCGTGTCGTCTTATTTTTTTCTAAGGTGCTTACAGGGATACTTGTGCATGTGTGCGTCATAGGGATAAACGTATGTGTGTGTATGAATGTCTATTTCTGTACTGTGTTAGCAAAAAAAGACCCTGAAAAGTGCCACATGTGTGGCACGAACACATAACAACTCCGAACATTTTTTATTACAAGTATAATAACACAAGGATGTCAACTTTACTTGTCAAGCATAGCAACTTTCTTGTTGGAGGGCAAGTTTTAACAGTTTCTTTTCTTTTCATTGACAACATTAATTGTAAAAAATGTTAGGACGGGATTTTGCTTCGTGCCATACGTGTGGCACTTATAAAAAGGTCACGTAAAAAACTCCTCACAAAAATGGTTTTACGGGGTATTCATACGATTTTGGGGAGATTCTTACGGGTGTGCTTTAGCAGGGCCGGTAAACATGTTTTTTTTCATTTATTTTTCTCGGTCGAACGCGCTGCCAAGTAAGATGCAAGGCATAAAAGCACACTCACGGTCTTTTCCCGCTACGCACTCGATCATTACCTGATGTCCTGCTGCAGGCTGCAGCTTACCTTCTCCCCTCGAGCCACGACCACTGCTCGCCTCTCCCTCGTTCGCCTCTCGCCCTATCCTCGTCGCCTTTGTTCTCGTCCCGATGGGCGCTTCGGCTTCTCTGGCTTGCCGCGCTCGTTCGCGCCTTGCTCATGGGCACGGGCTAGCAGGTGCAGGTGCAGTATTGCATCTCACCCTGCCCGCCCTGTGGCCCGTGCATGCAGACCCATGTCCCGCAATCCCGACGTGCCCTGCCTCGGCGCCCTGCACCGTCATCACAAACACCAACTCTAACAATGACGGCGGCCAGTCGGGAGGGATCGGCTTCAGTAGGGCGATTTTAAACAACCATTATATACTAAAGTTTTATACTTATATCAAATTAATAAGTGTATTATATACAATTGTAATTAATATAATTTTTCAATTACTTAATAAGATAACAATGTTTCCAAATAATAGTAATATTATTCATTGTTATAAAATTGAATGAATATCATTGAAAATTTTGGTTTTGCAAAATTTAAATTTAATGATGTACCAACTTTTTTTTTGTTAAAAATACTCCCAGTTTATTTTCTAATTTGGCATAAACTATATGGTGTATACACATATGTTTGTATATTGATGAATGTGTTTATATATCCTTTAATATTATTAAATATAATGGTAGAGATTTCAAAATCATATACACTAGCAAAAAATTTAATAGTGGTTTCTAGTGTATATTAGCTGGCTATATTCATAGAAACTTCTAGGCCATAGAATATGTGACTCGCGAGTTGGGTTTAGTAATAGAATCATCAGATAACCAAAAATGTTGTTGATTGTAGTTTTGTGCATGATTCGATTATCTGACATGCTCATCCATATGGACTTAGTTTGATTTCGTGCAAATGAGATGTCCTACCCGTTTCTCAAATTAAAAATTATGCATTGGTTTAAACACTGAAATCTAGTTGACATAATTTTCATTATGATAATAAGACATCCATCGTGAAGAAAGACTGGTGTATTTGAACTCAACTTCGCCAGTCGATTTGGTTTGCCTCCGCGTGATATAACCTATTAGTATGTGGTGCGAACTCACGCTCCTGCAAATCAAGTCTTTATTTTCAGCATTTAATAAACATTCGTATGTAATGTATAATGTATAGTGTCCAATAGTATAATTTGTAGATTGGACTCTCTACTCTTGGGGCCTAGGGCGGTCGCCACTTTTACCCAAGCTATGGGCCAGCCCTGTGCATTTTGTTGCATATATTATGAGGAAATTATCATTTCAGTGTTCAAATCTTATCATGGATCTACTTATGTTCTAAGGAAATCATTATTTTCAGTCAATATACACGCATGATGTAGCTGAGACAGAATCAAACACCCTTGTCATCCATGTGAGATAGCCTGGTTCACTCCTCAACACATGTAGGGGAAAAGAGACCGGCATCAGTGTCCATCCATGGTGCAGCATTACAGACGAGGTTTCTCGAAGGTGTCAGGACAACAATTGAATCTGGAATTACCAAGCAATTTACTGAAGCATCAGCTCCTTGAGTGTCAGGATAGCAACTCACAAATGCTTCCAAAACATAATGAACAAAACTCAGTTGCTCTACAGACAATGCTCTCCTTTGGCATCACCTCGTAAGCAACTAACTACATTAAAATAATCTGTTGTGAAGAGTAACTTGCTACATGAACAACGGGCATGCCTAACAAAACAAGAGATTTACTAAGATCATTGCTTATTGAGAACTCCTCATCATGAAGCAAATCCTTTTATAAGTTGGAACATAACAGATTTTTGTGTGACAGATTATATCATGCTGATATATGTACTATATAAGGAAGATCAAAAAGGTGTTTTTAGTTTTCATGTCTGTCTCCTATTAACTAGACAGGAAATGTGGCTTGCCGGGTACAAGTCATATCCAGTCCGGTAATACAATAATCGACGCATTGCAAATACAAAAATAGCAAGATATTGCGGCCTGGCGCACCCCATCCGGTCCCATTTTATCTAATCCAGTAGTATGGTATATATTTATTCAGTCTAACGATCCAACACCTGATAGTATTACTCAAAAAGCAGAATATAATATTTACTTACAACAGTAATGGTCCAATGCAAAACATCAAATCTCATTATAGTACTAAACTATGTAGTTGGCTATGAGTAGCTTGCTCCAAACACCTTGTCATCTGATTTGCTTGAGTGTTGCAATGGACGCATCTGCTGAAAGACAACTCGTGTTAGCCAAATTATTAATAGTGTGCTTTATGTATAGCAAGAAAAAAAATTCATGCACCAACCCCTATGAAAGGTTTTGGACAGTGGGTAATCGGTGGTCCTCCTAATCCATAAAAATAAAGACACATGTATGAACTTCCTTAAATTTTGGTGACTGTTTTAGAGGGCATGGTTATGTCCATCCTAACTCATGAGATCTTATGTGCTTTCAAATCATTGAGCTAACATCGCACGCTCACATAAGTAATTACTGGTCCTTTTCATAACATAGTCAGATAAAAGTAAGGAAGCACAAATATTATTTGAGAAATTCAAATACTTTTGACCGAGTCCACGACCAGTTCAATGTCTGGCTGACAGAATGATGGAATACTACACTACTGCAAATTAGGACTGAGTAATACTTAAAGCAATATGATATGTAGTCGCCAATTTACCTACTTAGCTTCCTTCCCTCATGATGTGAAGTGTAGCAAAGTTTGGTGAGGTTAGGCCTGAACACAGACATAAGAAAGGAGCATGAGCAAGAACAAATAACATATACTCCCTCAGTCCGAAAAAACTTGTCCCTCAAATGGATGAATCTAGCACTAACTTGGTGGTAGATACATCCATTTGAGGGACAAGCTTTTTCGGATGGAGGGAGTACATCTTTTATCGACCTGTCATAGATAATGTAGGATAAACGAACTAAATATGCTTTTGAAAAAGAATGTGAATTTCCACCACCGTAAACTGAAATTAAAAATAGAAACCCAATTAGTCATGTTCTATTTCAGTATTTTATATCTAAAAGAATGAGGCAGGAGCAAGCAGAACAGAGTGTTTTAATGGAGAATATACATGCAAAACATAAGGCCATTCACAAACAAAGGGGAAAGGGCAAAGATGCCTTCTGAATGTCATACAAAATGGTTATATAACAACATTCATCCAAAGCTAATGGAAGAGGTCATGGGCCATGCTATGAAACCTTGCTCCTGTTATATAATTGCTTGGAAGCCACAACAATCCAAACCATGATAGGATCATGAAGAAAATTAGCAATCAACATAATAGGTGCAAATTCAGGACATAGTTCCATTTTCTTTCAACAAGGAAATATGCAAAAGTGAGATTGGTTACATTTAGCATCAGTTTCATATCCTAATACACCGAGGCATCACATAACCAATCTGTGTCATAGAACGAAGGTGGAAAAACCACACATACAGAGTGGGACGAAGCGTAGGAGAAGGAAGATAGGAGTGTGTACCTCAAAGAAGGCCAAACGCGTTGACAGGCTGCATTGCTCTTGTCGATGCTCCTGTTGAGCGCCTGGGGAAAGGAAGAGAAGGAGCGTAACAACAACAAACTGTCCAATCCGGCAATACATACATTTAATACTCTACCGTAAAACTACAGACATTCATACATGAATGAAAAAAAGAATTAATACTCTACATAGCCGATGAAGTACTTATGAATGAAAAAAAGGAATCTGATAATTCAGAAAAGAAAAATCGGTACCCATAAGTAGCTAGTTACTACTATTTCCCGGGGGAACGAAGATAAGGAGCGTAACAGCAATAAACTGTCCAATCCGGTAATACATACATTTAATACTCTACTGTAAAACTATAGACACTAGTAGACCGCCCGTGTGTTGCCACGGGCCAACAAATGAATTTATAACCATGCCCATTTTTCTCTCAATGAACAAGCATATTGCATGGAATGTTCAACCACAACACAAATGCAAGCATCATCTTCTTTGTATTCTTACAAAGAGCAAGCACCCCTCTAGCCGGTCTTTCTTGCTGAACTTGTGGTCTGTCATCTTCTTTGTCCATACATCATTCATCATCTCAATCTATTGCCCCTTGACTCTGCATGTAGCTTCCATGTCATTGTTTTGTTGTCTTGAAAGGTCAAAAAATAACCCGACCACATCACCTTCACAATTTATTCCTAATCCAAGGAAGCTAAATCTTGTTGAATGCGTGTGTTGCCCTGAAACAACAAACTTATCTATGGAAACATATAAAAATATTATTATATGCAGTGTGTACACCCCATGCTTAGGACTATGCTGTCACAAGTACTTCTTGTCTATCTCTTGCTTTGCTCTAAATATGTTTCTCCAAGCATGCATTTCAATTTCCATCCTCACCAACATATCTACTTTCATGTGTTCCTTCAACTCCACAAATATGTCTTATTCTCCCTCCTCCATGAGATTCTCTTTGCAATGTCGTGTTGCACATGTGTTCTTTAAAAACAAGGCAAGTGAATCGCATCGTCAACATTACTCATCTATATTGAGCACCCGGGAAGAAAGTACAATCGGCTTCTCCAACCAGATTTGATTATGTCTGTGTTACTTTTCTATATTGACAAGTTCCTCTCCGAAGCCAATTTTAAGCTTCCTCCTATTCAACACAAGTACTAAAATTGAGATGCAAAACTTTAAGACGTACATAATTTTTTTCCACAAATCCTCTTGACAAATGAAGGAGCTTCAAATTTTCCGTCGGTGAAATCATCCGAGTGCAGTGTACTGCAATGCACGAGCAATACTATCTATCATCGATCTGACAGAATTATCCTAATAGGAGGTAATTGCATTCTCATGGATGCTTTATAGTACTCGAAGAGTCTGTGCCCAACCCTGCTTGCCATATTATTTTCCTTTGAATAGAGCATCATGTTCAAGCTACGAATGGGGCCTTTGATATGACAAAAAGAAATTACGCGTCTCGTCTGGAAGACCTGTTCTTTGAGTGCCCACGCCTCCCGGATCGATGTATGGCCGCAGTCGCTTTCCGCACTTAGAACACCTAAAAGATGCCTAGAGTGCCTTCTATTCGTGCCACCGTTCATGGGATGTTGCACTTCATGGCTGAGTGGTCAGCGCGATCTTGTGGTGCATATGGAAGTCTCGAAACAGCATGGTCTTTGACACTGTGCGCTCCGTCGATGTTGAGCTGCATCAGACGATAGTTGACCACCTATGTCTTCGTTTGTTAGAACCCCCCATCGTGTTGATCTCTCCACCCTAAACCTCTGTGTGATTCTCTTGCTTGAACCTGATGTCTTATCCCTGGCTGCATTCCCTTGTAAAACAACATGTAACCATGTCAAAATTTAAATGTTAATACAATTTTAGGTGGGCGCTCACCCTTTGTTGCATGCCCAAAAAAAGTGTGCCACTGAATCTACGAGAGTGTCGGGTATATGTGCTAGCATGCAAGATAAGAGGAATGGAGATAAGTTTCATAAAAATACTACAAACCATGATGATTTCACCTGGTTCATCCTCTGTGCGGTTCTTGTGCTTCGACTTTAAGTTCAGATCCTTCCTATCACATTGTTGCTGTGTTTGTAAAGCCACACGACTTCCCAAGCTTTACCTTTCTCATAGCATGTGATGACTTCATAGCGTATATATATGCATCTTGTGCAGCATAGCAAGACTGCTTAAGTTTACACTTATTCCATTCCCATCGCTTAAGCTGCAGTGGAAAAGATTTCAGACATTCAAGATTCAACAATAGCTAGCTAACAAAGTGCGAGATGTTAAGCCCAGATTGGCACTCAACTTCATTTCAATTTGGCTTGTCTTGACCATAAATCTGATCCGCATATCAAATGTATATACATATTCTTAGAGTTTCATATGGAAAAGCATAATGTTTCACTTCAAAGAAAATAAGAAAGGACACATTTATCAGTCATGTCACCAAACTGACACACATCATGAGAAACTATAGGGTCATGGCACACTTTTAGATACTTTTCTTTCCATTTTGCTGGAATATGTTTGTATGAGTTATAACATAACATAACTACCAAACTCTGTTTGTATCACATATTTAGCAGCAATTATCTGGCCTCATTGTTTTCTATTCAGTCTTTTGTGACAACTACATTCAGTAGGTTTTGTAGCACCCTCTTCCTATATGTTAGGAATGGGCTTAGATGAGGACCGTGAAAGTAGGATATGTTGAACATGCAAGACACTGATGAGTACATAGAAATGGGAACATGTGCTCTGTGATCAGTGCGATCATGGGTAAAAAAAATACTGGCCTCAACATATCTAGCATGACTAAAATTTGCAGGATAAAAGCATAATTACTCTGTGGTACATAGGAGACAACGCAGTTTTGCCCAATTTACACTCGACTCAAATACGGGAATTCTAAGATTCTTAACTCCCACTCTGTTAGAGTTGTGTCTAATATATAGTGTACAAGGTAGGTTACAGTTGGACTTGTAGTTGTATCGTGTTTACATAGGATGTGGAGTAGTGTCCTAGTAGGACACTTGTATCCTAGGTCTCTCATATATAGCGGGGGTAGACACACAATGTAACCTATGCCAACATAATAGCACCGGAACGCAGGGGAAGCCGGCGGCATGTGCCGGTGTCCAGGGCGACTGGGTGCGGTATTGTAGCGTTGTCATGGGGAGGAGCGTCCATAGTCAGGCCCCGGGGATGTAGCCATATCGGTGAACCTCGTTAACAAATCTTGGTGTCGTGCTCGTGTGATTGCTTGGTCTTCGGATGATCTGACGGTATGCCTCGGATTTATTCTAACAAGTGGTATCATGAGCAAGGTTCGGAGGAGGCTGCGGTGGTTGATCAAGAGGAAGCGAAACCGAGAGATTACCGTTGTGGAGTTGAAACCGATTGGGCAGATCGGAACGGTGGCAACAAGATCTATTCGGATGGCGTAATAGGCAGTCGAGCATCAGATCGGTCAGCGGAGTTGGGCCGCGGAAGCGCAAGGCGTGTGCGCCAGTGGTCTAGACGGACAGACTATGGAGGAAGGAGGACAGGTCGGGCGCGTGGCGCTGGAGATCATGGTCGTGGGCCACTGTAGCCAGTTCGGGACAGCCGTGCGGCCAAGGCACTGGAGTCGTGAGGCGAGCGACAACAGGGGCTGTAGGAAGCGATCGTCTCCGGAGATTTGTTTGAAAAACAAAAACTGGACCGAGTCCAGAACCAAGTCCTCGTGTTCCACTGGAAAACCTACAGGTGCGCTACTAGGTAGCAGCAAGGGTCGGGTCACCGTACAGAACAGAGGCAGCCAGGTCCAAATCGAGCAAAGGAAATATCCGTTGATGCATCCGTCGGGAACTAGCAAGGGGCTTGGGCAAGGCAAAAGCTAGCATCGTGGAGATGAGCCACGGGAGCTACACCACCTGAAGCCCAAGAGTGATTCTTTGGTTGGTTTTGCTATTAGTACGTGGAGATTCGGTTCGTGTACTTGGGGCATTGTGTGGACAGCTCCCTCCATTTTTATATACAAGGCCACTATCAAAATTACAATTTGCAGCTATACAAGGCCACTAACACTTATCGAGACAAAATTGATGGTGTTTGCCTCCCACTAGTAAAGGAGGGCATTAATTACCTTTGCATGCATGTGGGTGTGAGAAGGTTGGCTTGCATGTGCCTCATTAATCAATCAAAAGGAGTGAGAGCATTGGCTTGTTGTGGGTGGAACAAAAAAATATGCATTAATTAACACGACAAATATGGAGACAAGCTAGCTTGCAATAATGACTTAAACACACATTTACTTTTGCCTTGGTACCTGTAATACGGGTTTGTGGCCTTGTATACAAGCTGCAGGTGGAGTAACGTGGAGCTTTGGAGTAGCAGCGGTATTCATGGGATAAGCTCAAGTCCAATGTACATGGAAGTTTGACGCATGGACAAATCCAGGATGGTGGAGAATATTCGCCAAGGTGGAGTTTGTTAGAGTTGTGTCGAATATAGTGTACAAGGTAGGTTACAGTTGGACTTGTAGTTGTATCGTGTTTACATAGGATGTGGAGTCGTGTCCTAGTAGGACACTTGTATCCTAGGTCTCTCATATATAGCGTGGGTAGACATACAATGTAACATATGCCAACATAATAGCACCGGAACGCAGGGGAAGCCGGCGGCATGTGCCGGTGTCCAGGGCGACCGGGTGCGGTATTGTAGCGGTGTCATGGGGAGGAGCGCCCATAGTCAGGCCCCGGGATGTAGCCATATCGGTGAACCTCGTTAACAAATCTTGGTGTCGTGCTCGTGTGATTGCTTGGTCCTCGGATGATCGACGGTATGCCTCGGATTTATTCTAACACATTCAATCCATCCTCATAATAAATCTGGAACAAAAACATGGTGGACTGTTGGTCGGTCCGCTCTTGATTGGCTAGTAGAAAACTTCAGTGAAAGGGCGAGCAAGAACAATCCTATAAAAGAAACAATATAAGTTCTGACAAATTGTTGGTTCGGTTCAAACATCAACACTCATAACACTGGCACTAACTCACCATGAACCGTGGCATTGGGTATTGAGAGATGTAGCAGTAGATGCATTTACAGATATCTAGGAACAACTGCACAAGGATTCACAACAGTGGATTCTAGGTTTCTTTCATAGTACTTCTAGGTCATCACATACGTGCCCATGGCAACTTCTGATATATCGACAATAAATCCTTCATTGTAACCTTGTGTTAAATTGTAGTTATTCATGCCAATCCCCACTCCCCAGTCATTTGGGGATGAGGGACGGCGTCCTCGTTGATGTACGAGAGGGTGGCGGCGTCCTCGTCGATTGCTGTGGCGGAGTCGGGAGTAGAATCACATGTACCTCCAGTTAACCTCGGCATTCCTTGGGCCAAGCCCAATGTGCAAATATGAAGCCCGAGCCCGGCCCAAAATCTAGTTTTTTCACTAAGTTCAAGCCCGAGCCCGGCCCGGCGGGAAAGCCTGAAGCATGAGGCCCAGCCCGAAAGCCTGAGAATAAACATTTGTACAAAGTTTAGCTACATTGTCTTCCTCCTTTTTTGCAAATTCGTACCTGTTCTGTATAGAACTATGTACAAGCCATGAATTAAGCTCTAAACATGCAAAAAAAATTAAGCTCTAAAAAGTAAAAATAAAAATACATGTGCACACACGCACATATCAGATCATCCACGCATTTACACATGGACAACGTACACCGAGCAAGCATGCATCAACAAATCTTCTCAAACAAGCGTACACATCCAGATCTGGTAGTAGACAAGATCCATCACAAATACATCTAGCATAGGATACATCTAGATATGAAATCTTGATAAGATCCATGATAAATACATCTAGCACAGGAAAAGTGATTCACACTTTGGTCAGTGTAGAAGGGATCTATAGGTCCATGCCTCACGCAACACAGGGGAAGAAGAGCAACCACGGCCAACGTCACCGTGTGACAGGGCAGCAGTAGGACGCATCCTCGACGGATAGGAGGAAATCCTTGGCATAGCCACGCTCAAGATGCAGCAAAAACGGGAGACCACGACACAGCCTCGCAGTCGCAGGGCAGGTCGATGGCGGCCTAGAAGCATCCATACAACCATACAGGAGAGTCAAAGCCTCGTAGAAGGCTTGGCTATGAGGGAGACGCATCGAGGAGACGCCAGAGATGCTTGAGTGGGGAGCCTGTGCGCCGCCGCTAGCCTAGACAGCTTGACTTGGAAGGAACTTGGGGAGATTAGGCCTTGTACGATGGAAGGTGCTCAAGGGAGGTGCTTAGAGAAATAAACCAATCTTTTCTTAAGCACCGGTGCCTATTTCTACGGGAGAGACGCTTAAGAGC
>NC_041383.1:795409815-795427432 GCF_002162155.2 Triticum dicoccoides | reverse complement strand
GTAGAAATAGGCACCGGTGCTTAAGAAAGACTTGATTTATTTTTCTAAGCACCTTCCATTATACAAGGCCTTAGGGTTATGGAGTGGTGCAGGAGGCTGGTTTATATGGCGGCTCTAGTAGATCGAATGAAATTGGATTGCATGTCCCGATTAGTTCGGCAGTGTCCTGATTTCTTTCCTTCCAAAGAAGAGGCAAATAACGAGTCTTGATTTCTTTCCTTCGAAAGTAGAGGCGGGTTTGTATGGAAAGTGCTATTGTATATGGTTGCACGAGGATATCGTTGCTTTTGTATATGGAACGTTTGTTTTTTGGGGCACTCGAGGTCTGAGATGGAAAGAAAATCGGTGGGGCTGGAGATGGAAACTGCTGGTGGTGCTCAGCGAAAGAAAAAAATCGGTGGAGGGGTATCTATCGATCGATGGGGAGGAGTGAGGACGAACTAAACGAGCGAACGACCTATGTACTAAGACTTTAGGAGTAGATATTACACAAATAATTGAAAGCCTACCTAATTCTTTGCGTGCTTACTTAACTGCCAACCAAATCGATTAATTATCTTCTTAATTGAAAAAAAAATCCCTACTTCTAATTAATGGTTTGCTTTTCAAATTGATTTTGCGCTAGATTTCTAGAATATTTTTGCATGAATGGCTATTACGAACCATGACGACGACTATCGAGTATTGTAGCACACATTTTTTGAACGAAATTCTTAACATTCGAATGGTCACACTTGATTTGAGAATGTAGCCTGTATGGCTCTCTGTCTGACTAATAAGAAATATAATATGACCGCGTCCACGAACGCATGTACGTGGTGGTTTGATGACCTGCCTTCCACCATGGCCGTCCTCGACGTTGTGATGCACGCCCTGACATGCTTGAGTATCACCCCGACATCAGGCCCGACTACGGCGTCCTCCATGGTGTCATGTAAGGGACGCGTGAATGCGTACGCCCATAAGAAAAATATATATTAGAAAACTTATGATTGTTAATTAATAGTAGAGATAATGATAATAATAAATGGCATAGTGCGCGGTATTAATGATTTCTTATTGAGAATATCTCATTTTGTTTTGGAAGATTGTAGAGAAAAATTTTATGTCTATATTTTTAGGAAGGTGATCTCACATATATTGTGCGATTTCTAAATTCTTAATTACCTACTATTTACATGATTAAAATGAATCAACACCTGCCAAAGCAAGCACGGAACAAGGTCTCCTTTCATGAGATTCGGTTTTTTAATGAGAAAGAAAAAAATCAATGGGAGGGGGGTGGGAGGTGGGAGAAAATAAAACCGGACTAAAATAAAATTGGAATACCAGGCTAACAACTGCTCAATTAGGAGTAGAGATTAGGAAGGTGATCTTAATTACATGTTATTCACAAAGGTGATCTTAATTACATGTAAGGCAAGGTGATTTTTAAATTCTTAATTACATGTTATTCACATGATTAAAATGAATCAAGACCTGCCAAAGCAAGCACGGAACAAGATCTCCCTTTAATGGGATTTGGTTTTTTAATGTGAAAGAGAAAAAATCAATGGGAGGGGAGTGGGAGGTGGGAGGAAATAAAACCGGATGAAAATAAAACCGGAGTACTAGGCTACCAACTGCTCCATTAGGAGTAGAGATTCATACATGAAGGAAAAAAGAATTAATACTCTACATAGCCGACAAAGTACTTATGAATGAAAAAAAGGAATCTGATAATTCAGAAAAGAAAAATTGGTACCCAAAAGTAGCTAGTTACTACTATTTCCTGATGTTTGTTCTGCACATCCATTTCAATTGGTCGTATAGAGGCCAATATGTTAAAAAACCGAGGAGGAATGCAAGAGGCGCATAGTACTAACAAACTTGATTATGCTATCAGTGTACAAGTAAACAAAAAGGGTGTGATTGTACAAAAATAAACATACTGAATGAGCATATAACATTTAGGAAATAACCTTCTTCTCTGAAAGCTCATGAAACATACTGAATGCCAGCAACAGAAATTAAATATACAAGGAAGCAACCAAATAAATGAGATGCTATATGTGAATAATATACGAAAAAAGGAGATGATAGTTTCTCTGTTCATATAGATCAGGTATGAACCATAAACGTTATCTCATATGCATATAAATAAAACAAATATGTACAAATATTTTTTCTGGACCATAAAAAACAATGGCATTGTAAGTATCAGAGATGTTACGTAGCAGGAAAAATAATAAGTATATAACATTACTATGATCTATTAACACCGAGCACCTAACAGTCCAAGCAAATTCCATTACCCTTGTCCAATCAATCCATCTGAGCCGACCAATTGTATATGCATTAACTCGCCATAAGGATGTGTAGCAAAAATAGAGAGAAAAAATTGAAGAAAGAAAAGGCAGAGGAGGCTTTCTGCTACCTACACTGGAAAGGCAAAGGTGCCTTTTGCAGTCTCTTGACAGGAGGGGATCTGGGGTAGAAGACGATGCTAGAGGAGCAGATGGCAACCGGGCGCCCAAGCTCGCTATCTTGCAGCACCACTCTTATCCAAGAAGAGAACCAGTGACGTCAAGCTTAGCAGCTGCACGAGTGACTAGCCTGTGTAGGAGGTAGTCAATGGGATTCTTGCACAACGAACCGGAGTGACATTGAGTCGAGCTTGTCCACCGACGAAGAGAGAGAGAGAGAGAGAGAGAGAGACTGGAAAAAGAGGCAGAGGAGAGTAAACCAGAGTCACGTCGAGTCGATCTGCTGGTGCGAGGATGACGCCAATGGCAATGCGGACGACCAACTCAGTGGTCGGCGCTCCTCCAGGTGATGGCTATGGGCACAGCCGTCTCAGTGGCCGACGCTCCTCCCGGTGATGGCTATGGTCGTCCAAACCATCATTTGCTCTTCCACTTTTTGTAGAAAAGGATAAAAGTTCAGTTCAGCAACCAGAAATAGGAACAATAATAAGAAAGAAATGCTATAATATAAGGAATTTAGCTATTTGCCAAATCACAAGTTATGTACATCCACCGCTATCTCTTTGCGGTTGGCACTATAAAATCTTGAGTTTCACATGAATGGAATACTTCTTGGCTAAGCATTCCAAAAGAAATAACAAAAAAGAATTCAAACACAAAATGATGGACTCAAAGTGTTTATTTAGTTTCCATGCTCTGAAAATACACAGAACTTTCAAGACCTCATATTTACTTATCATTTCTTAACGAAGTGTTTTGCTAAGATTTAAAACTCCGTGCAAAAGTCAAAGGAAGTCACGCGGCCTAGCAAGGATGGGAGGCGACGTCCTGGGCGGCGCCGCAAGGCCGCCTGACGCGAATCCGCCGGGCGCGCAGCCGTCCGGCGCACGTTGGCCGCCAGTCGCGCGGCAGACCCCATCACCTCCGCCGGTGATCTCAGATCATAACACCGGGGATGATGAGATCCGGGTCATGGCGGATCAGTGGGTGGTTCGTTTCTCGGATCCGATCCGCGGATGGATCGAGGGATGGCTACAGCACTCTCCGTCATCGCGCTGGACGTCTCTTCGTGATATGGATAACGACATCCTTGCCGGCGATTACCTGGCGGCGGACGTTCAGATCGAGGTAGGGATGCGTTTTATTTTAGTTGACTTCGATGTCCATGTGTTGTCAGTTTTGCAGGAGGTTCACAGAGAGGAGATCGAAATGATCGATTTGACGACGACGCATGAGACGATGCGGGAGGCGTCCGCGGCCATTGCACAGGTACTCCACCTTCCGAGCGACCGGGGCGACCGGGGCGACGCATCCGCCCGGCCGACGAGCGCCAGGACCATGCACTCGGGGGTGGTGGCTCGGGTCGGCGGCCGGTTTTGGGTGCTGGCCGGAGCCGACGAGGATGATGCGGACGGTGACGGTGACGATCCGGACGCTTCTCCACCAACGCCGACCCCATCCGACCTAGTCTGCGAATTCTTCCATGCGCGCTATGATGAGGACGAGGTGGCCTGGACGGTGGATAGAGTGCTGCCAGTTGAAGATCCGGCAAGGGTGGGGCTTCATGCGGGAGAGAAGAAGGAGATGGTCCGGCGAGTGGTTCACCGTCGAACGGCGGCGACGGCGGTCCGACCATGGAAGGGTCCCCTTCCAAAGGTTAGTCTACCGAACCTTACTCTTTTCGATATGATTCATCCGGATTCTTGGATTCAAGTTAAACGGAAGAAGAGGCTTGTCCGTTCTGGCGGTGTGCCGGCGGCGGCCTTGGCGAGATCGCCGGCGAGTCGGTCGATCTCGATCTCGAAACAGCGGGCGACGCGTTTGAACGCTCTCCTGGGCTGTGCGCTAGAGGGCCTTCCTGAAGGGCCGGTTCTGAGTGAGCCGGGCTCTGTTTTGGGTGGGCCTGAGGTAACCGGGTATGAGGCCCAGGTTAACTTGGATAGTTTTAGAGGGCGGATCGCTACACCCCCATGCACGATCGACGGGACGACAGAGGTATCTCGTTCGAGGCGGCCTAGGGTTCTGCTGCCCAGGCTGCGATCTTGCTTCTCTGATCGTGGGGCGGGGCGCGCTCGTCGGGTTCCCGCGCTTCGTTGCATGGCGGGCGGAGGCCCTCCTCCGGCCAAGGCCGGCGCTCAGGCCGGCGTTCCGGGCAGCGTGGGGCGCGGAGGCTTGCCTCAGCCTGCGGGAGGCGGCCGGGGCGGAGAGGCGGTCTCTATGGCCGCGGGTCGGGGCCGTTCGGGTCTGCGCGCGGCCGCTCCTCCGGCCTCAAACCAGGTGGCCCAGGGGCCAAATGGCGCCCGACAAACGCTGCACGGCGGCCTACCCAGGCCAGGCGCGGTCGGCCGCGGAACTTTGCCGGCGGGTAGACCCCCGCCTCCTGTCGCCGGTCGGGGCGGACTTAGGCCACCGGCGCCTCTCCCCACGGCGACTGCGGGTCATGGTCATCGGCCACCTGCTCCAGCGTCGGCTGGACAGCCGCGTCCTCAGGCGATGCAGGCCGGGGTCCGACCGCCGCAGTTCGTGGCTCGGCAGTCGCACAATCCGACGGCACCGGCTTTGGAGCAGGCGCAACTGCAGACAGCTCCGGTGAGGGGGGGTGACTCGTCGGCGCCTCGTGGTCAATGGGGTGATGATGGTCTCAATGCGTATGGTGACGGACAGCACCGGGGATCCTCGTCCACAGGTGGTGGGCGGGGGTATGCTTGGCAATGTGACGGCTCGACCGAGAGACCTTTCCTGGGGCCTACGGGAGGTTTCGTCGAAGGGCCGGCCGGACCAGCTCATAGGAACCGTGGTGGCTTTCGTGGTAACCGTGGTGGACGGGGAGGCCGAGGTGGTCGCTATCGCCCAAGGCAGCAGCATGTTGTCGTCGATCAGACACCGATTGGTGTAAATACCGATGATACTGCGTTGACTTGTCAGGCTATGGAGGTTGTTACAGCTCTGGCGGAGGCGGTTCCTTCTAATAATGGCGAGGTTGAGGTGATGTCAGTGGAGGGATCTGAAAAGGCTGAGCTGGACAGGGCGGCAAAGTATGCGCGAAAAAAAGAAAGAATGTTATTGTATCGCTGTGGCAACAAAGGCCACTTCATTGCTGAGTGTGTGGCAGTCTTATGCGATACGTGTGGTATGCCGGACCATGAGTCAGGGGCTTGTCCGCTTTTGAGGGAGCAGCTACCAAATCTGATGATGTATGGTGTGTTCTGTTCAGAGCTCACGTTTTTCGAGTCTCCGATGGAGCAGGAGGTCTCGGATGAGGTGCGCAATGTGACGTCTGGGATAGTTAAAGTGACTAGAGGTGAAGTCTCTGAGGCCCAAATTGTGCAGCGGCTCCGGGAGTTGGCACCGGGGGACTTCCTATGGGAGTTAGTCAGTCTTGAGCCAAACTCGTTCAGGGTGGAGTTTCCATCGGTGGAGGATCTACAGAGGTTATTGAGTTTCGGGATGTGTAAGGTGCCAGGTACTGAGGGCATTCTGGATTTCCACGAGTGGAAATTGAGTGAGCCTCAGGGTACGCCACTTACCCAGGCCTGGTTGTGGTTTTCGGGGGTACCACACAGGCCCTTGCAGGATGCCAGAGTTGTTGCTAGTATGGCTGTTTTGGTGGGAAAGCCCGAGCGAGTGGATATGGCTTTCACCAGACCTCAGGGAGTGGCTCGCATCCTAGTCAGTATCCTGGACATTGAGTATGTTCCGGACGTGGTGAAGTGGGCTTATCGCGGTCAGGTGTATAACCTTCAGATTGAGTTTGAGGATGACAGTCTGTTTGCCGACACACCTGCTTCAGTGGACGTTGATATGCACGAGGGGGATGATGACAGGGGGCGCAAGGAGCTTCCGGTAGATGATCCTGGTCCAGAGGCCGAGAGACCGGGGTCTCGGGTCAAGACCACCGGCGGGGATACGGCGCCTCCTTCTTCGGTGCCGACGACCACTCTGAGGTTTGGTACCTTTGAGCCAGCTTCGGCACCCCTGAGACTATGGAGTGAGCGGGTGGAGTCTTCTGAGGTTTTCGAGCATTCCTTACCTGCGTTGGACCTTGAGGGTCCGAGAGTGGAGGTCTCTGGAGTGGAGGAAGGTCCGGAGATAGCGATCTCGCCTACCTTGGATACTGTTGGCACGTCTGAGATGCAGGTAATGACTACGAGCTTGGTGGGGGGTCGCAGGCAGGAGACCTCGATCCCTCATCACTTGATGGCTGCGATCAGGGTTCTTGAGAGGGACGAGTCCTCGTCGGTAGGGCGGCTGGCTGCTGCTTCTTCTGCTGGGCGGGTGGGTGTTTGTCTGGGGCAGGTGGCCCCGGCAACGCCTGCTGCGCTGGCGCTGGCCGGCTCTGAGGGAGGATGTCTGGGGCAGGAGGCCCCACACTCTTCCCCTTCGGCTTCGACGGAGGCGGTTTCGACTGCCGTGATTGGAGGGGGTCCGGGGAGGGTGATCCCGGGCCATCCCTCATCCTCGGCTGGCGGGATGACGACTCCAACAGCACTGAGGGTCGGGGCGGAAGGAGTGCTTGGACAGGTGGTCCCGGCACCTTCTACCCCTGGCCCCCTGACCGCCGGAGGTGGGAGCCGTCCGGCACTTCCTCTCGCGACTGGTGCCTCTCGGGAGGATGTTGTTGCGTTTGGCGGAATCCCTGATCCGGTCTCCGAGGGGCGGCGGATGAGTTCCCGTCTCCTGGATCATCCGGAGGTTGACGACATGCAGCAGAGGTGCGCTACGAGGGCGGCCAAGCTTCGTGGTATCGAGGCCACTTCCGGTATGTCGGTCAATTTATCCAATTCCATTATGCATTTTTCTACGGATGAGATTATTCATAATGCGACTCAAGTAGGGATTTCGCTAGGGAATAATAATGCTGAAATTTCCAACTCGGTTAATGATCTTTTAGATCTGGAGGCGGATCGCGCATTAGAAACCATTCGAAACCTAGCGGCTGTGCGTCCTATGACTGACGCTGAGATTGATGCGTTGGGAGTGAGAGCGCTAGACACCTTGTGTGCGGACCTTGCACCATCCTGTAATGAGCCAGACGAGGAGGACACCAACGTAGAGGTTGAGGTCCTTCAACCACCACTGCCCGGTTATGAGGACCGGATGATGGACAATGACAAATCTAAACGTAAGTGGAAGCGAAAGGTGTATCCAGCATCCGCGGTACGTAGAAGCGCTAGGATTCGTACGGCAAAAAAATTCCATGATGAATTATGAAAGGAATCTTTTGGAATAGCAGAGGTCTCAAGAACTTGGCTAAAAGAAGGTTTCTTGCTGAGGCATCTTTGGAGCACAGATTAGATTTCATTGCTCTCTCCGAAACTGGAAGAGACAATTTTTCTCCGCAGTTTCTTTCCTCTCTTGCGGGTGGTGTTGATTTCGACTAGCATTGCCTACCGCCACGTGGACGATCGGGAGGCATCTTGTTGGGAGTGAGATGTGATTCCCTTGAGGTCAGGAGTGTGGTAATGGGAGACTTTGCGGTTAAGTTTCGGGTTAGGTCAAAAGTTGATGGGTTCGACTGGGCTTTGGTGGCGGTGTATGGAGCTGCACAACCCGAATTTAAACCGGAGTTTCTGGCGGATCTTGTTCGAATTTGTGGGTCCGAACAGCTTCCAATGTTGGTCGGGGGTGATTTCAATATCATTCGGAGGAAAGAGGAGAAGAATAATGATAACTTTGACGGGAGATGGTCCTTTATGTTCAATACTATTATTGAGAGTTTGGACCTGAGGGAGATTGAACTTTCTGGTAGAAAGTTTACTTGGGCTAATGCGTTGCCAAACCCGACTTATGAAAAGCTTGACCGAGTTCTCGCCAGCGTGGAGTGGGAACAGAAGTTCCCTCTGGTGACGGTACAAGCTTTAACGCGGGGAATTTCAGATTACACACCACTGTTTGTCGACTCCGGGGAGTCCAACTATGTGGGAAACAAAAACACCTTCTCTTTCGAGATGGCCTGGTTCGAACGTGAAGGGTTCTTAGACCTCGTTGCCAGGGAATGGGCTAAGGGGGTCAGGGGTATGACGGCGGTCGAGTGTTGGCAGAATAAAATAAGACATCTAAGAAGCTTTTTACGGGGGTGGGCTAAGCACCTAAGTGGGGTGTATAAGATTGATAAGGATAGACTCCTTTCTCTTATACAGGCCCTCGACACTAAAGCCAAATCTATGATTCTGCTGCCTGCTGAGATCCAGGTTAAAAATGAGGCTGAAAAGAGGCTGAAAGAACTTCTCCGTGAGGAAGAGTTGAAGTGGGCGTTGCGAGCCAAGGTCCACAAAGTGGTTCAAGGGGACGCTAATACTCAATTCTTTCACCTCATTGCTAATGGCAAGCACCGTAAGAAACGAATCTTCCAACTTGAGCAGGATGAGGGTACTATTGTTGGGCAGGATAATCTAAAAACTTACATCACCGAGTATTATAGGCAGTTATTTGGACCACCAGAGGTTAATTGTGTAACTTTGGATGAGTCTCGGACTGAGGATGTTCCTCAACTGTCGGCTGTCGAAAATGATATCTTGCTAGCCCCATTTACGGAGAAGGAAGTGTTTGATGCGATTGCACAAATGGATAACAACAAGGCTCCCGGTCCGGATGGGTTTCCGGCGGAGTTTTATAAAAGGTGTTGGCAGATTATTAAGGGGGATCTGTTACCTATGTTTCATGATCTTTTCTCTGGACAGCTTCAATTATTTCAGTTGAATTTTGGAACTATCATATTGCTTCCTAAGAAAACGGAGGCTGTGCGAATTGAGCAATTCAGGCCAATTTGCCTTCTCAACGTTAGTTTCAAAATCTTCACCAAGGTCGGGACAAACAGGCTTTCACAGATTGCGCTTTCTGTGGTACAGCAATCCCAAACTGCTTTCATGCCGGACAGAAACATCCTCGAAGGAGTAGTTGTCCTTCATGAAACGCTCCATGAAATTCACTCTAAAAAATTAGATGGGGTAATTTTTAAGGTGGATTTTGAGAAGGCGTATGACAAGGTCAAGTGGCCGTTCCTTCAACAGGCATTGCGTATGAAAGGTTTTGATGAGGCTTGGCGCCATCAGGTTGAATCTTTTACGCAAAAAGGGAGTGTGGGTATTAAAGTCAATGACGATATCGGTCATTACTTCCAGACTCACAAGGGCCTCAGGCAAGGCGACCCGATGTCCCCCGTTTTGTTTAACATCGTGGTGGATATGTTAGCAATTTTGATCGGAAGGGCTAAAGACCATGGTCAAGTGGGTGGTTTAGTACCTCATCTGGTGGATGGAGGTGTATCCATTCTTCAATACGCTGATGATACAATCATCTTCATGGAGCATGACTTGGCCAAGGCGAGAAATATGAAGTTGTTGTTATGCCTCTTTGAACAATTATCGGGGTTAAAGATTAATTTTCATAAGAGCGAATTGTTCTGCTTTGGTAGGGCTAAAGACGAACAGGACTCTTATAGGCAACTGTTTGGGTGCGAGTTGGGAAGTCTGCCCTTTTCCTACCTTGGCATTCCGATTCATCATCGTAGGCTAACAAACAGAGAGTGGAAGTGTATCGAGGATCGATTTGAAGAGAAACTGAGCTGCTGGAAGGGTAAGCTCATGTCATATGGAGGCCGGTTAGTTTTGATAAACTCGGTACTCATGAGTATGCCTATGTTCCTCTTATCGTTCTTTGAAGTTCCAGTGGGAGTGAGGAAAAGACTGGACTTCTATCGATCACACTTTTTTTGGCAGGGTGATGAGCTTAAAAGAAAATACCGGCTTGCTAAGTGGGATATCATCTGTCGACCCAAAGACCAAGGTGGCCTTGGCATTGAGAATCTTGAGGTTAAGAACAGATGCCTTCTTAGTAAGTGGTTGTGGAAGCTCGCTAGCGGTTCGGAAGCTATGTGGGCGCAAATCATTCGCAGCAAGTATCTCCAGACTAGGACTTTGTCCCAGGTAACAGTTAGGCCGATGGATTCGCCTTTCTGGAAAGGGCTCATGAAAGTCAAGCAATTAATGTTCAATAGGACAACAGTTGTCATTGGCAATGGGGCCACTACACGTTTCTGGGAGGACGCTTGGCTGGGCGACTCACCCCTGGCCATTCAGTATCCGTCTTTATATCGTATTGCTCAACGACGTGAGGTGCTCGTGGCAACGGTATTTCAATCTATCCCCCTTAATATTCAGTTTAGACGGTCATTAGCGGGCAATCGTTGGGAGGTTTGGCTCCAGTTAGTTAGGAGACTAATGGAGGTTCAACTTTCTGACCAACCGGATAAATTACGCTGGAAGTTGACTACGTCTGGGGTATTTACAGTCAGGTCTATATATACTGATGTTATTAATACAAGCTCCATTCCAACTTCCAAGAGTGTCTGGGATGTCAAAGTACCTTTGAAAATAAAAGTGTTTATGTGGTTTGTTCATAAACAAGTTATTCTAACAAAGG
Organism: Triticum dicoccoides; assembly: GCF_002162155.2. Classification (NCBI taxonomy): domain Eukaryota; kingdom Viridiplantae; phylum Streptophyta; class Magnoliopsida; order Poales; family Poaceae; genus Triticum; species Triticum dicoccoides. The sequence continues at coordinate 795,416,546 of NC_041383.1, read as the reverse complement.
ACAACTTAATAAAGCGTAATTGGACAGGACCTACTAGGTGTAGTTTCTGTGATCGAGATGAGACAATTAAACATCTCTTTTTTGATTGCCCGCTGGCCAAGGTTCTCTGGCAGACGGTCCACATTGCTTTTAATATAACTCCACCGAATACTGTTAATGCTTTATTTGGGAATTGGGTATATGGGTTTCACTCTACAATAGCAAGACATATTCGGGTTGGAGTCTGCGCTTTAATATGGACCATCTGGCTATGCAGAAATGATTTGGTTTTTAACAGATCATCACGAATTCATTTTTTGCAGGTTATCTTCCGAGCTACGGCGCTGATCCGTTCATGGTCATTACTCACTCCGATGGAGGCCAGGGAGCATTTGGTTACTGGGTCTACCCGGTGGGAGATGGTTGCTCGGGATATCTTCAACCGGTTTGGATGGCGGTCATGTAATAGGATAGGCATTTAGTTTCCCTATCTATATAGCCAGCCGGTTGTGGCTCCTTTATTGGCTAGTTAGTGTTTCTAGTCTTCTGCGCTCTGTGTGGGCTGCTTTTTATTGTTTTCAGTTAGAGACTATGGAATTTTGTTCGCACTTTTGTTGCTTCTTTAATAAGATGGCTGTATGCATCACTCCTGATGCAGAGGCCGGGGAGTCCCCCTTTTCCAAAAAAAAAAAAACATCAAGTGAGTATTTGAAGACATCAATAAACAAATCTAACTTTGAAAGGAAACAATCTACAATCTTTAGCCAAAGTAATCTTGGAAATACTATCTGGCATCCTATACTTCTATAGTCTCTACAGTTTTACAAAGAGAAAATATTATATTCTTCTCATAGTTTGATTTCTCTAAAATTCTTAGCACGGAAGGATGCTATTTAATACTTTGTAACTGACCGACAAGAAGTAACAACCAGATTCTATTTAATAACTGAGAGCAGAGACCATGATGTCTTAGTGCTATTTCATACTAACTGTGTGTACTGGGAAACAACAATGTGCAACATTGAGGGAGAGAGCAAAACCTGATGTAGCAAAACATCTACCTTAACTGATAGTCCCTCCATAAAGAAATATAAGAGTGTTTAGATCACTAAAGTAGTGATCTAAATGCTCTTATATTCCTTTACAGAGGGAGTACTCCTTAATTATCCAATTAGCAGTAGTTTACATAGGCAAGACCTGATTAATTCCAATGGGTATACCTTGCTGCTGTAGGTTGGAGCTGCTTAGGAAGGCTGTCACTGCAGGCTTGGAGGGGAAAGTTGAGGATGTAGTTCTACAACCAGAATTTAATTCAGTCATCCAATAAGTTGGCATTTATAGAGAACCATATATTTCAATAATATAAGCAATTCGACTAACAATGAAGATTAGACTTACAACCATAACATTCTGAAGACCAATATAGATTAAAATATTTTAGTAGCGCGGACAACACAAGTGGCAAAAAATTGGAATGAAATGGCTAGATAATGGTGAATAGAAAGGTCACTGGGAAACGGAAGGAAACTCATAAAGGCTTGTTGTTGATGGCACCGGCAAATAGTTTGCCCTTTCTGCAAAAACAAAGGTGCAGTTAATTAACTCCAAAATACACTCCAGGGGTGAGTATCTGTTTGTCTCTTTTCACCCAGCAGTACATTCAAATTCAACTGATTTTATGATCTAGAAGGTTTGGATCCATAGCATGTTTTATATCAGAAAGGAAAAATCATTAAGCATCTAGCATAAACACAGAAATATTAAGCCAAATATATAAAATATGAAACTACTTTTCATGATGGATGAAATGCTATAGATTTTGGATTGTTGATATTGATATATTTTTCTAAAATCTTGGTCAAACATGGCCTCATTTGACTTTTGGAAAAACAAATACACGTTATATAAAGTAACGGAGGGAGTAGTATGAAATTTTTAATTAATAGCACTCTTACAGAGCATGATTAAGGCGCCGCATTCAACATAACAAATCAAGATCACTCCTATAATTTGAAACACATAGGCCTACTGCATATACATGTCACACAGCTGGACAGGGCTAGTTGAGTGATCTTCCTCAACCTTTGGGCCAAGGGGTAACCATCAGTCCACCACCACCTCATATGATAATCATATATAGAAAATAGTAATGAGTCCAAAACAAAATTGCTACCCTGTACAAATATTAGCGGTCCAGCTAGATGATGCCCATTTCTAAAATATATAAAACCCACTTGTCATAGGAGTGTTATCAAAATGCCTTGTTTTGCAATGGATACATATTGAACAATTTCAAGCGTAAACAAAAGTAATTTTGGCAAATACAGCTTCTTTACTCAATATAGCATGTTCGAAGAAATTAGTATGTGCTTGAATATCTGGATTTGATGCCTTGTTTCTAGATTACAAGCACAACCCAAATATATAGATATGGTTATACAAATACAATTAGTTGGAGGTTGCAGGCATCCAAAGAATAATACTGACTGTAGTCTATTAACTAAAACGACACTTTCTGGAAACAATTCATATTCTGGAATGGAAATCGCATCAAGATAAGACCATGCCAAAAGATAAAGTTGTATTTTAGAACTGAAATTATTTGCATCCATTTGATTATTTTCTGATGTTTTTCTGTTATTGAGCTATAACCTATAAGTATATGACCAAGAGATAGCAGGGACGTAAAAATTCAGAAACTCTCTAGCCAGAGCACTCATAGACGGCTCAGTTTATCTATCAATGCTACCAATTGAATTCACATGTCCAAACGACACATCACATGGTTGTTCAGGGCGGCCCGAGTTAAAATCTTTTCTTTCCGAAGCTAGGAATATTTATGTAGTTTAGTTAGTACCTTCCTTTTCTGACTTGATGCTGGTGGTAGCGGTAGTAGGCATCAAGGTCATCGCAGGGCTCCTCCCCGTCGTAGCTACTCCACCCCATGTCCCAGAACCCGTTGTACTGGATACCGACTGCTGCAGGAGTAATCCCAACACAGGTCAAGTCAGAGATCATCACATATATGTATCACTTTCATGCAGTTGTTTTTTTTAATATATAGAAAAGCGTATGTGGAGCATAGGACCGTGAGCAAGATATACAAAAATATAAAAATCCATTCGGTGGCAGCCAAGAGGGCCGAGAAAGTAACTAAGGGACCAAGCTGAACATAATGGAACACCAGAGATGCTATATAAATGAAGATATATATTAACTTGCTTCGCAAGACCAATGAAGATATATATTAACTTGCTTCGCAAGACCAATGGACAAATGAAGATATATATTAACTTTGTACCATCTACTTTTATTATTGATTCCTATTTACACAGTATAACCAAATAAAAGAAAAAAGCACGAAGATTTGGCTCAAAGTATGATAGAACTCATGATTGATCTACCCGATCAGATTGTCATGGTCATCAGGCAGTAACCGCGCCGCATGCTCAGCTTTGTGCCTGCACAAGTTGCATCAAAGGCAAATCGCCAATCCATTTGTTTATGGAACCAGAACACTAAAATACATATATGATGTGAGGTCACAGGCAAATGAAAGCAATGGGGAGGGAGACAATTACCAGCCAGCTTCCTTGCAAGGTAAAGGAAGGGCTTCTCCTAGTTGTAGTTGCTCTTGGCTTTAACCTGCCAGTTCTTCACAGAAACCTTGTTACTGCAGAGGACAATGGAGATGTTCTCACACACCCTGCAAGAGTTAATATCCAGACATCAGAAATCCAAACTGCAATTTCACTTACATGTAGTAGAGAGCAGATGATTGATTCAGAAGCAAACATGCACAGGAGTTAATATCGACAACGACTATAATGAGTAGCTCACAAATATAGACCACAGAACCTAGGCACCAATGAACTACCCACATGTACACAACAGCCTAAAATGGCATCCAGCAAGGCATTAACCTAAAATGTTAACCAAGCTCATGATTTAGAAGTGTAACTAAGCAACGGTATAAATCATATGTGCAGAGAATCGACAGCGGCTCACCTCGGCTCCTATTGAATGCTGAGGCAGAGAGGTGCCCACAGCATAGCAGGGTGAATCAGACGCGGCCCATCTCAGCTCGACTTCCTCGTCCTCCTTCTGCCGAGCGCCCAGGAGTAGATGCAATTAATGTTTACTCTGCAAAAAAATGAATCTTGAGCGGATGAATAGAAATCCGACAGAAAGAGGGGAGGAAACTATGGAGAAGGGGGCTTACCTTAAGAGGAGCATGGCAGCGCCGTAGGATGGAGCGTGTTGCACCCCGGTGGCCACCTCGCCATCGGCCAGCACGGATCCGGAGGGAGGCATGTCTCGTCCACCACCACGCACGCACCAACTTCGTCGTCGGGCCTGGGAAGGGCAGAGGAGCGCGACATCGTGCTGAATCCCGGTAGCCACAGCTGGATCTTGCCGTATCTAGCCACCCGGCTGGGCGGAGGAGGCGTCGGGGTTGCAGCCCCGCATCGTATAGTGCGGCGGCGGCCCGCGCTCCTGTCGGCATAGGGGAGGAGGAAAGGATGACGGACCGAGCTCGGCGGGGAGAGGAGGCGGCGGCCAGTCCGACGAGGAGAGCAGCGGCAGCCAGTTCGGTAGCAGGAGAAGAACGTCGAGGGGGAGAGGACAGAGCACGGCGCGGAGGAACGAAGAAGGGGAGTGGGCCCACCTGTTATAGGCCCAAAGTTAGGTGCCTTTTAAGGCACCGAAGCTCAATCCGTGTGTGGCCAGGGGACGGATAGGTCATAGGAGTGAGGAGGGCTCATAGGCCCAAAGGCAGGTGCCTTAAGGCACCGAAGCAGCGTCCGCCACACACGGTACGCCACGTAAGCCCAAAGGTGTGAAATCCCAGAACTGCTCTCCGGCGGCCACCAAAATTTACAGGCGGTGGCCCAAGCTGAAATGGCAAAAATGCCCTGGTGGGGGCATGGATATTACAATTTGTTGCAATTGGAATTTATCCGACGACCGAGGTTGATCGGGTAAATATCCAACGACCCACAACGATTTGGATCGAGATCTGACGGCCTGTGTCGCGAGGAGATTCCGATCCGACGGCTGAAAATCCAAAGCCCTGGGGAGGCTCCATTTTGCTTCGGTCTCTAACAATGGGATGGGATACAACACTACAAGTTCAAAATTGAGGCCACTGCCATGTAAAGTGGCGAAAACCCTAGCATCTAAAGAGACTCCTTTCGCTAGCATGTCATCAAACAGGCTCAAAGCCTCTCGAACGTTTCCACTCCAAACCAACCAGATGCACTACGGGCTCTGCAGGGTACCCACCGTCGATGTGCCTTACCAGATTGGCAGTCTCGTGTCTCCTCCCAGTCCCAAGCTGTGACAGCGGCCAGGACATGTTGTGTGCGTGTGTGTGGACGCGCACGGGTCGTGTCGGGCGCGTCGGGTTCATGGCAAGTGTGTGTGTGGTGCACGGCGTGTCCGTGCACGACTACACCGTGTGTGCATGTGTGTGTGTGTGTAGGTGTAGGTTATTGGTGAGCTGCACGGCCTGATCGGGCTCGTTCTGTTGGTGCTCACCGCGAGTCGCGCGGCTCAGAGCGCATTGCGGGCGCGGCCAGAGCGTGCGGAGTGTGGGCACGATCGCGGCGAGTGGAGGCGTGGGTACGTGCCCAGGGCGCCGGCTCAGGGCTATAAAGTCGTGCGGTGACCGTTGTAATAGATGTGGTGCTCGAGTTCACGCTTGAGGAGTGAAAAGGCCGTCGGTGCGGCGGGCATTCGTGTGCCGGAAAACCTCCCGTGTCCACTGTTCCATCTTGTTCCTCCTTCTTCCTTCTTGGTTTGTGCCAGAGAGAGTGAGAGCGAGAGAGAGAGGGAGAGCTAGGACAAGCTAGGGGAGGAGCTAGGGTTCCAACAATTGGCATCAGAGCTTCGGTTCGGGAGTGATCGCTGGCGGCCATGGCGCTCGTACCGCATGGTGGTGGCGGTGGCATGTTCTCGCTGCCGGTCCCGCCGATGACCACAATGAACTACACCTCCTGGGGGATCAAGGTGGAGGCCATCCTTGATGCCCAGGGGCTGTGGGGGTGGTAGCTCCGGTGGAGGGCACGACGATCGACGCCGGCAGGAGGAAGACGGCACGGTCGATGCTCCTCGGTGCACTGTCGGAGGAGGTCATGCTGCAGGTGTCGACGAAGCCCACCGCGGAGGAGGTATGGGACTCCCTCAAGGTGCGCTTCGTCGGCGCCGATCGAGTGCGGGCGGCGCGGATCGCGACATTGCGGGGGGATTTCTATCGCCTGCACATGGACGACGCCAACGAGCTAGACGTGTACGCCGGGAAGGTCAGCAGCATAGCGGCCAGGTACGCCTGACTTGGCGAAACACTCAACGATGCGACAATGGTCAAGAAGCTGCTCGACACCGTGCCGGACCGGCTGTATGCCATGGTGGCCGGCATCGAGCAATTTTGTGGTGTCAAGGAGATGCCCTTCGAAGAGGCCCTCGGGCGTCTGAAAGCATTTGAGGAGAGAACGCGGCGACGCGCGCAGGCCGGCGGGGAGCGAGCAAGTGAGCAGCTCATGATGACCGCGGCGCAGTGGGCGGCACGGTGGCGTCAGCAGGGCGGAGGCGGCTTCATCGACCATGACGACGACGGCGCAGGAAGCACGGCACTGGGTGGCGGAGGCGAGCGGCGCGGACGCTGTTACGACTACAGCCAACGCGGCCACTTCAAGCGCGAGTGCCCCAAGCTGCGGAAGGCGCAGGCGGCGGAGCAAGCCCTCCTTGCC
>NC_041383.1:795404644-795409465 GCF_002162155.2 Triticum dicoccoides | reverse complement strand
GTTGTGTGCGTGTGTGTGGGCGCGCACAGGTCGTGTCGGGCGCATCGGGTTCGTGGCAAGTGTGCGTGCGTGCGTGTGTGTGGGCGCGCACGGGTCGTGTCGGGCGGGTCGGGTACGTGGCAAGTGTGCATGTGTGCGTGCGTGTGGTGCATGGGCATGTCTGTGCAGCGTACACCGTGCGCATGTGTATAGGTGCGGGTTGTTGGTGAGCTGCACGGCCCGATCGGGCTCGTTCTGTTGGTGCTCACCGTGAGTCGCACGCGTCCGAGCGTGTTGCGGGCGTGGCCAGAGCGTGCGGAGTGTGGGCACGATCGAGGCGAGTGGAGGCGTGGGTACGTGCCCAGGGCGCCGGCTCGGGGCTATGAAGCCATGCGGTGACCCTTGTAACGCTGTGGTGCTCGAGTTCGTGCTTGAGAAGTGAAAAGGCTGTCGGTGCGGCGGGCTTTTGTGCGCCGGAAAACCGTGGCAGGCATTCGTGCGCCGGAAAACCTCCCATGTCCACTGTTCCATCTTCTTCCTCCTTCCTTCTTGGTTCGTGCCAGAGCGAGTGAGAGCGAGAGAGAGGGAGGGCTAGGACGAGCTAGGGGAGGAGCTAGGATTCCAACACAAAGAGGCAATCGACCTGTGTCTTATATGTGATTCATGTGGGCAATCTTCCCCGTGTCAGCGTTGGAGAACAAGAACCCTAGCTCGCCCTCCTTTCCCGCGTCATAGAACTTGTGGATCAGAATGTGTTACAGGTCACAGTGTACGCCACAAACCTGTTACAGCTGAACGCGAACTTGGCAAGCTAGAAGTTGTCGGCTCGGCACATGGATGAGATCAGAATATTGTATGTCTGCACGTTGGCTGTTTTGGTGTTATATTTGTGTCGAATATTATGTACGCAAGGGATTATGTGGACTTGGAGTTGTAATTGGTGTGGTTAGGTACGAGTTGTGTAGGAGCCGGACACTTGTATCCTAGGCCTCTTATATACGAAGGGGCACCACATGTTGTAACCCATGACGACTTGATAGCAACAGGTACGCGGGGGGAGCCGACGGCTTGTGCCGGCACCCGCGCGGCCGGTGTTGCGGTATCTTTGGGAGGAGCGCCCGTAGTCATGCCCCGGGGATGTAGCCATATCAGTGAACCTCATTAACAAATATCGTGCCTCGGTGTGTCGTCTATGATCTTGCATTAGCTTTTTATTCTAACAAGTGGTATCATGAGCAAGGTCGCGAGAAGGCTATGCGGAAGATTATCCGAAGGTACGTGGATCATGCTCGACGGGTGACATGGAACGTCTGATTGATGCAAGGTGGAGCATGGCGGCGATCGCGGAGGCGGTCGGTGGTGTCGGACACTTCGGGCAGGAGGCCTGGACCGTTCGATAGGCTGCGATCGGTAAGGATTGCCTAGACGTGGCGATCGGACCGGCATAGTGGCTGTTGAAGACGTTGCGGAGGCGACGAGTTTTTCCGAAGCAACGCGGATAGAGGGAAGGAAAGCCATGGCAGGGTACGCGGGACGGCTGCTCGGATGCGTACATCGTCATCAGTTGCATGCGGCGGCTACGCGAGACAGCCGCGCTGGACAGCGTGCAACAGCAGGACTCCATGCGGCGTGAAAGAGTCCAGAAGATTAGCAGGCATGCATGTTCGGTTTGGATTTTGAAAGGAATTATGTACGTCTATCTGGGGCAGTGCGTAAACCGTGATGGTGATGGACTAGTGCCTAGTCTGGGCATGGTAGGTGCACTGTTGGATGTGTATAGGGTTCTGGAAATCTTTTGTGTGTGCATGTTGGGTCGATGACGGTTGGTTCTGGACTCCGGATCAGGGTCTCGTTGCAAGTCGTGGAAGCTTGGAACTCAGTTTCCGTGTCTGAGAGGAAAAGGTAAGGCCGGCTGACCCAGTGGACATAAAAGGCTGGCAGACGAGGCTAGGAAACGCACAGAAAACAATTGTCTGCAAGTTTGGGAAAAGGTGGAGCGGTTATGTAGCGGAGAGATTGATCTACGTCACAGGGAGACATTTCATGGCAATTTCTGAAGGGCGGACAGGGACCGTGCTAAGTCAGATTTCTTGGTTGATCGCGGACTGCGGCGTGGCTTCAGACGAGGAATACGGGATCAGTGATTTTTTTTGTGAGGAAGTCGCAGAGGAAAACAAGGGCGGTAAGACCAGCGGCAACATGTCGGTTAGATCACGGCTCGGCATGGTGCCGGGGTTCACCAAGTTTGATGTGGAGAAATTTGATGGCACGGGTAACTTCGGTCTATGGCAGACAAGAGTCAAGGATATTCTTGCGTAGAAGGGAATCTTGAAGGGTTTGCAGGAGACGAAGTTGGCCAAGGTTGACAACGATGCGTGGGAGGATATGCAAGTGCAGGCGGCCGCTACCATACAACTTTGTCTTGCGGATCAGGTCATGTATCATGTCATGGACGAAGATGCTCCTAAGGGAATTTGGGACAAGTTGGCAAATCATTATATGCCCAAGTCAGCGACCAATAAGCTGTATTTGAAGCAAAAGTTCTTTGGGCTGAAGATGCAGGAGGGGTCGGATCTTGTGGAGTATGTGAATGCCTTTAATCAATTGGTCACGGATCTAGTGCGTCTGGATGTGAATATTGAGGACGAGGATAAGGCACTACTTCTTCTTGTTTCATTGCCACCGTCCTATGAGCATTTGGTCATTACATTGACACATGGAAAGACAACCATCAATAATGAGGAAGTCACTGCAGCGTTGCTTGGACATGAGTTGATGAAGCAAAAGAATGTTGCAGAAAGGGGGAGTACTCAAGGTTTGGGGTTGACAGTTAAAGGTTATCAGCTCAGGAAGGGACAAGAGGTGGAGAAAAAAAAGAAAAATGTGTAGTGCTACAGGTGCAAGGATTGGGGACATATAAAGAGGGAATGCCCAGAACTGAAGGGTGGGGCAAGTGCTAATGCGGCTACTCATGGTGATGGCTCGAAGAGTGATAATGATGTTCTCGTTGTATCAAACAGGCAGTCAAAAAAAATGAAGCGTGGATGTTGGATTCAACTTGCTCTTTTCATGCGACGCCCAATAGGGAGTGGTTCTCTCCGTACAATTTGGTTTAGCCTATGTGGACGATGACACGGGTTATCGTGTTGCTGGAGTAGGTGACATCAAAATCAAGATGTTTGACAAAGTTGAGCGGATACTTCGAGCAGTCAGGCATGTGCCAGGGCTAAGGAGGAATCTAATTTCGCTTGGTGTTCTTCATGATGGTGGTATGGAATTCCATTCTGATCGGGATAAGAGGACCATGAAAATCATGGAAGATGGGGTGACCGTGATAATAGGAGAGAGAATGGCTTCGCATCTTTACTAGTTGCAAGGGAGCACTATTGCAGATGAAGCCATGGAGAGTGGAGCTGCAGGAGTAGCAGTGGAGTCCCACGATGGCGGCGGGTCTGACCCGTCGGGTAGCTCTCAATAAGCTACAAATGAAGATAACCCAATTCCGGAGTACATGAAGGTTCGAGCATGGACAACTTCTAGGTGGCGGAGAATATTCGCCAAGGTGGAGTTTGTTATATTTGTGTCGAATATTATGTACGCAAGGGGTTACGTGGACTTGAAGTTGTAATTGGTGTGGTTAGGTACGAGTTGTGTAGGAGTCGGACACTTGTATCATAGGCCTCTTATATACGAAGGGGCACCACACGTTATAACCCATTACGACTTGATAGCAACAGGTACGCGGGGGGAGGCGACGGCTTGTGCCGGCACCCGGGCGGCCGGTGTTGCGGTATCTTGGGGAGGAGCGTCCGTAGTCATGCCCCGAGATGTAGCCATATCGGTGAACCTCGTTAACAAACATCGTGCCCCTCAGTGTGTCGTCTATGATCTTGCATTAGCGTTTTATTCTAACATATGGGCTTCATGAGTAGATCCGTGAACATCCAGATGACACTCAGCCACTTCATCTTGATGGATAAATGGTCCATGACCGTGTTATCGTGACCTCAAAGCCCAGCTCTTCGCACCGCTTCAGCAGCTCACTGGTAGAAAAGGGGCCAATGGTCCAGGCCGGGCAACCCATTAGTCCCGGTTCAATCCAGAATCGGAACCAATGAGGGCATCGCACCCGGTTCGTGAGCCCGGGGGGCTGGCCGGGCCACGTGGGCCAGTGGTCCCGGTTCGTCTGGACCTATTGGTCTCGGTTGGTGGGACGAACCGGGACCAATGGGCCTCGCTCCTGGCCCAACATCATTGGTCCCGGTTGGTGGCTTGAACCGGGACCAAAGGTTGTCCTTTAGTCCCGGTTCGTGCCACCAACCGGGACTAAAGGGTTGGTCCTCGTTGCGGCCAGAGTTTAGTCCCACCTCGCCAACCGAAGGGGGCTCAGACCAGTTTATAAGCCCCTCCCTCTCTGCCTTGTTGAGCTCCTCTCAAAATGAAAATAGATGCCCTTATACAGGGAATTTAACCTAAATTCATACTGAATTTCTCTGAAGTTAGTAGAAATTTATTATGAATTTAGGTAGAATTTTCTCTATAAGCGCATCTATACTCATTTCTGAGTAGTTTTTTATATAGCTTTTTTCTTTTCTGCTATATTTATTTTTTTCTTTTTATTTGTGAGTTGTAATAAGTCATTAAAAATAAGCATCTATGCTCATTTTTTAGTAAAGTTAATCACAACTATTTTTTCTTCTATTTATTTCTGAATTGTAATAAGTCATTAAAAATAAGCACTTATGCTCATTTTTTTAGTAAAGTTAATCACAACTATTTTTTCTTCTATTTATTTCTGAGTATTTTTTTATATATTTTTTCTTTTCTGCTATATTTATTTTT
>NC_041383.1:795403640-795404493 GCF_002162155.2 Triticum dicoccoides | reverse complement strand
TTTCTTCTATTTATTTCTGAATTGTAATAAGTCATTAAAAATAAGCACATATGCTCATTTTTTAGTATAGTTAATCACAACTATTTTTTCTTCTATTTATTTCTGAGTAGTTTTTTATATAGTTTTTTTCTTTTCTGCTATATTTAATTTTTTCTTTTTATTTGAGAGTTGTAATAAGTCATTAAAAATAAGCATCTATGCTCATTTTTTAGTAAAGTTAATCATAACTATTTTTTCTTTTATTTATTTCTGAATTGTAATAAGTCATTAAAAATAAGCACCTATGCTCATTTTTTAGTAAAGTTAATCACAACTATTTTTTTCTTTTTATTTCTGAGTTGTAATAAGTCATTAAAATAAAAAAGAGGCGCAATACTCGTTAATTAGCTTCAAGCCTTTTGGAATAGTGTAAACTGCACTGCACACAGCACCGTGCAGTCTACCCTAATCCTCAAGGCTTGAAGCTAAGCAACGTGCTGGTGAGCATTGAGCCTCTTCTTCATCGTCTCTGCACTCAGGGCTTATAAACTGCTGCGAGTGCCTCTCGCTTGGCGAGGTGGGACTAATTAAAAATAGCTGCAGAAAGAGGTGCATTGGAACCGGTTGGTGGCACCAACCGGTACCAATCCAGCTCTTTGGTCCTGGTTGGTGGCACCAACCGGGACAAATGCCCCCCCTTTAGTCCCGGTTGGAGCCACCAACCGGGACCAAACGAAGACCTTTGGTCCCGGTTGGTGACTCCAACCGGGACTAAAGGGGGGCATTGGTCCCGGTTTGAGGCTTGAACCGGGACCAATGCCCTTGCTATATACGTAGCACTGTCGCCCCGCCCCAACTTCGATCTCTCCTCGAC
>NC_041383.1:795359714-795402819 GCF_002162155.2 Triticum dicoccoides | reverse complement strand
ATGTAGTTCATCTTGTGTAATTTAGATTATGTAATTAATTTGTTCATATTATGTTAGATTTTTCTGTTAATAGATTTTTTTGGTGATATTATTGTTGAATATGCATGTTTGGTGAAATTATTGTTATTAGATATTTTTGTTAGATTAGATGTGGTGTAATTTAGATATGTAGTTCATATTGTGTAATTTAGATTGTGTAATTAATTTGTTCATTTTTAGTAAATACTATTTTATTTTATTTATAGTAAGTGCTTCATATATATATATAGTTGAACTAGCTAGTTGATTTAATAAACTAATTTATTTTACTATATATAGAAGTAGTTTGTTTTTAGTAAGTACTACTTTATTTATTTATAGTAAGTGCTTAGTAGTTGAACTAGATAGTTGATTTAATTAATAAAACTACTTTATTTAACTATATATAGAAGTAGTTCCCGCATCGACGTCGGTGATGCCTATCCCGCATCCTCGTCGTCGTCGACTCGATGGTGGAGGCCTGCTTGATCAGGGCCATGTTCAGGACTGGGCTCCGCCGGGCTGGTATTGGGAGGTGCTACCTTCCGGGGGACGTAGGTTGGTGAGGAGGCAGCCCGTTGTTGACCCGATCCTTGTTTGATGGCGGTCGTGTGGGCCAGTGACGGTGCCGAGGCTTCTGGACACCGCGGAGGTGGTACGTCACCGTGTCAGCGAGGAGGACGAGCACGTCCGTCGCTACATGGTTGCATTGGAGGGCAGGTTCGACAATACCTGGCAGGTTCTTCAGGGATCTCATTGGAGCTATGATCCTGTGATGGTTCATTATCTTTGGGTGTCCACCGCCCGCGTCGATACCCGTCGGGCGCTACTGAAAGTGCTAGTTATTGACTAGAGGGGGAGGGTGAATAGGCGATTTTTATGAAAGTCTTCAAAACATGGAAGTTTCGAAGACAAACAATAGAAACAACCTAATTGATATGCAGCGGAAGATAAACTACAACAAGCAAGCCATAATCAAGTATGCAATAGCATTAACGTACGAAGACTAATAGCAGCTAGGTAGTAGGATCAGGATGGAAGATAGTATGAAGCCAATCAACAATAGTAGTCAAGCAATGAAGTCAATCAAATAAGAAGATAAGCAATGACTTCACGAAGACAAACTCAAAGTAAAGGAGGGAAGAGATAGAACCAGTTGCTTGTTGAAGACACAGGATTTGTTGGACCAGTTCCAGTTGCTGTGACAACTGTACGTCTGGTTAGGGAGGCTGAGATTCAACTCAGAAGACCGTGTCTTCACCTTATTCCCCTTGAGCTAAGGTCACTTAGTCCTCGCCCAATCACTCTGGTAAGTCTTCAAGGTAGACTTCCAAACCTTCACAGACTCCGTTCACCCGGCAATCCACAATGACTCTTGGATGCTCAGAACGAGACGCCTAACCGGCTGGAGGATACACAGTCCTCAAGTGTAGTAAGTCTTCAGGTCACACAGACAGAAAGACTTCAGTGATGCCTAACACTCTTTGGCTCTAGGTGTTTGGGCTTTGTCCTCGCAAAGATTTCTCTCTCTCAAATGCTTCAAGGTGGGTTGCTCTCAAACGACAAAAGCCGTATACTAACTCTGAGCAGACACAAATTTATGGTGTAGGGGGTGGGCTATTTATAGCCACTAGGCAACCCGACCTGATTTGTCCGAAATGACCCTGGGTCACTAAGGAACTGACACGTGTTCCAACGGTCAGATTTCAAACACACACGACAACTTTACTTGGGCTACAAGCAAAGCTGACTCATCCAACTCTGGATAAGATTTGCTCTCATTGTCTTCTCTCGAAGACATAGGATTTGACTTGAGCATCACTTCAGTCACTCTGACTTAGTTCACTTGGACCCCACTTAACAGTACGGTGGTTCCTATGACTCAACAAAGAAGAAAAGGAAACAACGAAACCACACAGTCTTCGTGCTCCATAGTCTTCACGCAATGTCTTCTCATGTCATAGTCTTCAATATGAATATCTTCTCATACCACCATTGTCGTCAATGTCTTCATACATTTTTAGGGGTCATCTCCGGTAGGTAAACCGAATCAATGAGGGACACTACCCGCGTTATCCTGCAATTCTCACAAACGCATTAGTCCCTCAACCAACTTTGTCGTCAATACTCCAAAACCAACTAGGGGTGGCACTAGATGCACTTACAATCTCCCCCTTTTTGGTGATTGATGACAAACTGGTTGAAGTTTTCAACGGGGATAAAGTATGTGAAATTGTAAAGGATAAGAATTTGTCTTCATAAGTAGCAAGGGCTCCCCCTGATGATGTGCATATAAATAATTTTGCTTTTGGAACGCAAATGCACATGGCAGGTTGTACTTGTGGAGGTCCACTTCAACTTATGAAGATAATTCATCATGCATGAAATGATATAGCATATAGGATGACATGCATAATGAAAAATGGACATCTGCAGGATGATCTAAGTGCGGAGGTTATCATTGCGCATGGAAATACAAATAAGTAGCAGACGACCATCAAGTTTAAGTGTTACAACTCAGAGAACCAAATGTTTCAAAATGCAAGAGTTGTAAGCACGAGGCAAAATATAATGCAACCGCCCATATGAACCCGCTTGAAGACTATCAACTCATACGCTTCTCCCCCTTTTGTCAGTAATGACCAAAAAGGTTTGAAGACATAGAGCATCTACTCTTCTTCTTGATGAGTAGGTGAAGCAGCAGGGTTGTTGTCGTTGGGTGGCGGTGTAGATGAACTTGGTGCAGTGTCGATGCGCGCAGTAGTAGTAGGAGGTGGTGAAGTAGCATCATCTTCATCATTGATCACTCTGGCATTTACCGTTGCCGCGGAGGAAGAATATTCAGAGTCTTCAAGAGATGGAGTTCTTCGTAAGACAGCATTCCGTGGAGGAGTGGAGTCAAACTGAAATCTTTCATTGAAGCCATCATCTTGAAGATCTGCTTCAGCACTAAGCAGGGTCAAACTCTTCCATGATCGCCGGCAAGTTTCGTGAGCAACAAAGGCATTCTTGGTGGCAAGGTTGCGAATGCGATTGACATCCACCAAGAGGCTTTGCATCTGTCTCTTGAGCCAAAAGTGATGTTTATCCTGTTTCTGATGAAGGGCCACAAGAAGTTCTCGATCATTGAGAATGCGAGAATGCTTCCGAGGCCTTTGGGCAATGGTGCTTTCAGTGGCTTCAGTAGGTGCTCGATGAGGTAGACGAGTATTTCCAGCCAATGGATAGATTCGTGTAGCTGCTTGAACACCTTCAATGGGTTGAGTGAAGCTTTGGTGCTCGGCATTCTGAAGACAAAGAGGCTTCTTGGCAGGGTCAGGGTAGATAGCTTCAACTGACATATCAACCTCAGGTAGAAAAATCACATGATTGCGAGCAGAAGGTTGATAGTTGACATTAGAGTGTCGCTTTATGAGGCGCATGACCCATGGAGCATAAAACTTCAGACCAAAGAGATCAGAGCCGGAGGCAGCAAGTTGTCTGATGAAGAAATCTTGTGCATTGAAGCTGATGCCATTGAAAATGTAGAAGACCAAAGTCTTCATAGCTCCTTCAAGCTTTGCCGCTGATGAATGTCCTTTGATGGGCCATAGAGTCCGCCTGATGATGTGATATATGGTGCGTGGCAGATACTCAAGGTCTTCAACAAAGAACTCTGTTGGATATTCAGCATCACGGGGCAAAGGCTTCATCATGCTCAGCATCTGACTCATATTGGGTTCAGGCCTATGAAAGATGCTTTCCAGGGCATTGCGATGATGTTGACAGCCATGTTCATAGAGTTCTCCGGGAGTGGACAGGCCTGTAAGCTCGATGATATCCATAGCTTTGGCTTCATGATGAACGTTTCCGGTCATCCACTCGAGAACCCAAGTCTTCGTATCTCTGTTGTAGACGCGAATGTGCAGTGTGGCATAGAATTGAAGCAATAGTTCTTCATTCCAGTGTTCTTTATCTGTGAGAAAACTGAGCAGCCCAGCATCACGAAAGCAGTCAAGTGCTTCTTGTAAGCAGGGGAGTCCAGTAATGGCTTCAGTGTCGAGGCGCATATGAGGGAAGATGCGCCCTTGATCATACAGAACACAGGAGTAATAGCTTCACTGCGGATGGCTCCAGAACTGATCTGATGATATTCTTGGCTTCGTGTAGGGGTTCTTTGAGCTGTCAAAGAATGTGTTGTGGCTCTTGAAGCCATTTGCATTGAAAGACCCGACAGCGGTGGCAGTACCTGGAAACCTTGGCAGTCTTGGCTTGGGCTTCTGGACCTGAGGCCTATGCTCAACATGATAGTAAAATTGAGGACCAGAGACATTAGGCGGAGGGACCAGAACAGGCCATCTTACTGTGATGAGCTCGCCATGGTTGTATGCTTTCTCAATTGTATAGGGCCTTGGGGGCGGAACAGGAGCAGTGGCAGCAACTGAGGCTTCAGGCTGCACAACAGGTGCTTCAGAAGCAGTAGCCTCACTAGCTTCAGGTGCAGTGGCCGCATTAGCTTCAGGCACATTGGTTGTTGCAAGCTCCACATTAGCTTCAGCCATGACAATGTCATCGGCTTCACTTGCGTTGGTTGTGGCAGCTTCAGGATTTTCAACCTCTACTTGAGGAGCTGGAGGGTCAGGCATTGACATGTTCACTTCATGAACTATTTCTTCAGGAATGGGGGGAGTAGAGACATGTTCTTCTTGAAGTTCTTCATCGGTTGATGCAGCCGGATTGTCTTCAGCAGCAGGTGCTTCAGACGCAGAGACATTCACAGCAGGAGTGGCTTCTGAAAACACTTGACGTGCAACAGGTTGATGATGCACTTCTCCTTCTGGAACGCTCGGAAGAGGAGCTTGAGGCATTGGTCCTTTGCGAAGCCTTTGAAGTACTGGCGACGCTTTTGGAGATGGAGTGGGCAGGCCCTCATCCTCTTCAGCTTGTACGGATGTTATGACTTGTTGTTGTTGGGGAGTGTTGGGGAAATCTTGTACTTGCGGGCGATCAGCCCATGAATCATCCTGTGCAATTGGCGTCAGAGGACGACCAATGCTGATGAGTTCGCTGTTCGTACGAACAGGCGATGATACCACATTGTATTCGATCTGAGGAAGAACTTCATCATCTTCAACATTGTCATGATGACCAATGTCTTCAGCAGCGGTGGGTTCAGCTACTGGAATATCTTCAACTTTAGGAGCCTCTGTGGAAGCAGGCTCATGAACAGTCATGTGAAGTTCTTGGGATGCAGATGCAGGATGAATCACTGAGATGGGTTCAACAAAAAGGGGCTCTGTGGGAGCAGCCCGATTCTTCTTGGTCTTGCGCTTCTTCTTGGAGGGAGCGGCATCAGAGGCTTCGGTATTCTTCCTCTTTCTGGCTTCTTCCTCTGCAGCCCTCGTCTTCTTCTGTTTTGAAGCGGTTGTGGTGACCTTTGGCTTCAAGCCAGTCATGCTACTTGGGAAGATAATACGTGGAGCTTCTTGCTTGAAGGCGCAAGCTGATCAGCAGGAAGCTTCTTCTTTTTCTTTGCTGCCATCCTCGGGTCAATGCCAGGACGGCCAAGTGACTTGCGCTTCTCAGCCTCATTGTAGGCAAGCACACACTTATCAGCCAAACTCTTCATGCGCTCACGAGAGCCTTGAGCTTCTTGGCGCTTCTTCAGAAAAGCTTCTTTAATCTCATGCAGCATGACCTTAAAGTTCCTGACGTCTTGAACACTCAGCTTGGCCATATGCTTCTTGAATTGAGCCTTTTCATAATCAATCTTGTGCTTGAGCTCAACGATTCACTGAGCGAGAGCCAGCTCAGAAGCAATGGCGCCATTGAAAGAGACGTTGAGGCCAATTGGAAGCTGTAAGTCTTCAAAGCTGACGTTTGGGGTGTCGAACCACTCATCAATGAAATTGTGGATGATGGCCACATCAAAGAGAGGCAAGTTGTTGAAGATTTCTGCTTCTTCCTTTCTCTTTATCAGCTGCTCAAGAGCATAATCCGCAAGATCTTCATCACTTGATAGATCAATGGGTTCTTCACGCAGAATAGCAGCAGGAGTCAGAGCTTGATCAGTATGCCTGACAAGTTGTCTTTTCTTCTACGTCTTCTTGGAGATACGAGATTGATCTTCAGACTGCACACTGGCTTCAGGAGGTGCAGTGGCCAATGGCTTCACACGAGAAGCTTTTGGAGGTGCGGATGATGATGAAACCTTAACCTTCTTTGGCTTCTTCGGCGTTGGAGTAGGAGCAGGGGCTTCATCGGAATCAGCATCATTGTTGGGATGACCCACTCTGGCACCACGAACCAAGACGTAGGAGATGAGACCATCAAGGTTTGCAAAGGGGCCAATTCTATTCTCTTCAGCTTCACGTGTCCCATCCTCACGGGGAGCAGAGGGACCAGGATTGAAGTCTAATCCCCATGACTTCTTGTTTTCCTTTGCTGAAGACATAGAAAACCGGAAGTTGCGCTTGAAGAGATTGTCGTCGCGACACCAGAGCAATGATGATGGGTCGGCTTCTTCAGACTGTGGCCCATGGACCATGCAAGGATAGAATTCTTGCGCAATGGCTTCAACTTTGTTCTTGGGGGAAGGCCTCGATAGAGAATATCACCCCAAGGGCTCTTGATAGCATTTTTCTCTGCGTACTCCTGGGTGACGAACTTGTACTTGTACCACTGTTCAGCCCAATAGCGTCGAATCCATTGGATTCGAGTCTTCCGCTGATTGTAATCTTCTTCAGAATCTGTTTTATACAATTCTGCCAGATCCTCAGGCAGATCCTTCGAAGTTCCCCCACGATGCTGTGTGCCACCCTTCCTTGCTGATTTTTCTGCAGCCATGAACTTCAAGCTGAATGGCTTCAATACGTTCAGAGGCTTCAGAGATTTACGCTTGCTGGTCAAGCAGGAACTGGCTTCTGGAGAATTGATATGATGCTGTAAGTATTCTGCAAACGAATGTAGACTATGAGAACCAAGGGATTCTCCCCCCGACATGTACCTGTGGCAGCATTAGAGATGCGAGGGAAGGGGAAGAGGTCATATGCATTCTCAGAAGATTTTGAAGATAAATCAGTTTGAAGACATTGACCTCATGATGCGAAGACATTCACTTATATGTGGTGAGTTGGTTCCAGATTTGTACCAATCCGTGAATAAGTACAAGTGAGGAATCAAACTAGATAGGAAATCTAAGTGAATAGACTAGGCATTATAAGATGCAGATAGAATAGATCTAACATTGAGTAGGCAGAAACCCCTTTCGGTAAGTAGGATGAATCTATGAAGATCAAAAAGGTGGTAAAATAGAGTTATAATTACCGCACGATGAACTGCTAGATGGGAAGAATGAGAGACCGAGCAGTTCAGCCCACCGTGCCCTAACTTGGCGACGGAGGACACCTACGGCGACGGCGGAGAGGACGATGTCCGCGGCCGGCGTGAGGACGGCGTCGAAGAAGTCGCGGCAGCTAAGTGCTTCGTCGCCGGCGTCGTCGCGAGCTAGCGGTGGCGCTAGGGTTTTGACGGAGGTGGAGAGGTGGAAGAAGGATTTCTTTACCGCAGGGGACAAGTATTTATAAGTAGGTGAGAGACACAGCGCAATTACGCTGGTGCCCTTGGCGGTTCACATCTGAGGGGTACCTGGCAAGCATGCAACATACTTAGAATTGTCCCACGTTCCCACGCCTGCCAAGTATGTCGGATGTTCGTTCCGGCTTCTCCGAATATCGACAATTTAGATGATTCATTAAAATAGGACTTGATGTTTTGTCTCTGTGTCTTCTGCTGACAAGGATGCAGAGAAGACATTCGACAGTTTCAATAGAATGCATATGATTTAGACAGAGAGAGTTTGAGATAGTAAGCATATAGAGATTAGGGTCCGATCACATTCACCTAGTTCAAAGTATTCAACAGTGAGGACATAGCTATAAGTGAATGCTGTAGAGGATAGAACACTAGTATATATATATATGCAATCAAATCATTATAGCACAGAAGAATCACGAAGATAAATTGAAACTAAAGACAAACCAAATGCGAAATCTTTGCAAAATAACGCCATGAGTGAAACACTTCAAACAGAGAAATTTGGTGGTGGCGTTACCCACCGTATAGGAAGTATTAGACCCAGACATGGCGCACAATTATCGTGGCACTCCGAAGTCAAATTCCATGTTAATGTATTCACACTCAGAGTGTAAATCTTCATTGATTGAAGATATACATTACTTTGTGTGTTGCACATCTAAGTCATCAACATGCATAAGGGTTAGGATGTGTGCCTGATCACAGGACATTAGAGGATTCCAAGATATTTAGCTCACACCGTAACTTGCAAAACCTTTTCTCATCCAAGGGCTTTGTGAAGATATCTGTGAGTTGCTCTTCAGTGTTGACGTGCATGATATCTATATCTTTCTTCATGACATGATCTCTGAGAAAGTGATGACGTATTTCAATGTGCTTTGTCTTCGAGTGCTGGACTGGATTGTTGGCAATCTTGATGGCACTTTCGTTGTCGCAGAAGAGAGGGACTTGCTTCAGATCGATGCCATAGTCCTTGAGAGTTTGCTTCATCCATAGAAGCTGAGCACAACAAGATCCAGCAGCAATGTATTCAGATTCAACAGTTGAGAGTGACACACAGTTCTGCTTCTTTGAAGACCAACAGACAAGTGATCGACCAAGAAAATGACATGTGCCTGATGTAGACTTGCGATCCACTTTGTCACCAGCATAATCAGCATCCGAGAATCCAACCAGATCAAACCTTGAGCCCTTTGGATACCATAATCCGAGTGTTGGGGTGTAAGCCAAATATCGAAGAATTCGCTTCACAGCTAAGTGATGCGATTCCTTTGGTGCCGCTTGGAATCGAGCACACATGCAAACACTAAGCATAATATCTGGCCTAGATGCACATAGGTAAAGTAAAGAACCAATCATGGGGCGGTATACCTTTTGATCGAACTCTTTACCATTGTCATCGATACCAAGATGATGTTTGGCTGGCATTGGCGTCGTGTAACCTTTGCAGTCTTCCATTCCAAACTTCTTCAGACAATCTTTGAGGTATTTTTCTTGAGATATGAAGATGCCATTTCGTTGCTGACGAACTTGAAGACCAAGGAAAAACTTCAGCTCTCCCATCATGGACATTTGATATTGCTCTTGCATCATGTACCCAAACTCATCACTGTACTTCTAGTTGGTGCAGCCGAAGATTATGTCATCCACATATATTTGGCACACAAACAGTTCACCATCATATGTCTTCGTGAAGAGTGTGGGATCGAGGGATCCAGGTTTGAAGCCTTTGCTCTTCAGGAAGTCTTTGATTGTATCATACCAGGCACGAGGAGCTTGTTTGAGGCCATACAGTGCTTTGTTCAGTTTATACACCATATCAGGATGTTTTGGATCTTCAAAGCCAGGTGGTTGTGCAACATATACTTCTTCTTCAATCTTGCTATTGAGAAATGCACTCTTTACATCCATTTGATATAGCAAGATGTTGTGATGATTAGCATAGGCTAGCAGTATGCGAATAGCTTCAAGCCTAGCAACAGGGGCAAATGTTTCATCAAAGTCAATTCCTTCAACTTGAGTATATCCTTGAGCCACAAGACGTGCTTTGTTTCTGATGACTTGACCATGCTCATCTTGCTTGTTTCGATATATCCACTTTGTTCCAATAATGTTATGCTTGCGAGGGTCAGGTCACTTGACAAGTTCCCAAACATTATTCAGCTTGAACTGTTGAAGTTCTTCTTGCATGGCTTGAATCCATTCAGGTTCCATAAAAGCTTCAGCAACTTTCTTGGGTTCTGATATTGACACAAATGAAAAATGCCCACAGAAATTTGCTAGCTGTGTTGCTCTTGAACGAGTAAGCGGACCAGGCGCATTGATGCTGTCAATTATCTTCTCAATTTGTACTTCATTTGCAACACGAGGATGAACTGGACGAAGACCTTGCTCATGCTGATCATTGTCATCATTGGAAGTATTGTCTTCGGTCTGAGCATTGTCTTCAGGTTGGTTTGGTGCAGAAATGATAAGTTCCTCTTCAGGCTGTACTTCAGAGGGCATGATCTCACCAGTTCCCATCAACTTGATAGATTCACAGGAAGGAGCTTCATCAAGTGTACTTGGCAGAATTTCTCTTTGTGAACCATTGGTTTCATCAAATCGCACATCCACTGTTTCAACGATTTTGTAGTGGAAGAGGTTGAAGACTCTGTAAGAGTGCGAATCCTTTCCATAGCCAAGCATGAAGCCTTCGTGAGCTTTGGGTTCAAATTTTGACTTGGGATGGGGATCCTTGATCCAACATCTAGCACCAAAGACTCTGAAGTAGCTGACATTTGGCTTCTTGCCAGTGAGGAGCTCATAGGATGTTTTACCCAGAAGCTTATGGATGTAGACACGGTTGATGATGTGACAAGCTGTATCAATGGCTTCAGGCCAGAACTTTCTTGGTGTCTTGTACTCGTCAAGCATTGTTCGAGCCATATCGATGAGGGTTCTGTTCTTGCGCTCTACAATGCCGTTTTGCTGAGGTGTGTATGGAGCAGAAAATTCATGAGTGATTCCCAATGTATCCAGATAAAGATCAAGCCCGGTGTTCTTGAATTCAGTGCCGTTATCACTTCTGATATGCTTGATCTTGATGCCATAGTTGTTCATTGCTCGATTGGCGAATCGTCTGAAGACATCTTGTACTTCAGTCTTGTAGAGAATTATGTGCACCCATGTGTATCTTGAGTAGTCATCAACAATGACGAAGCCATAGAGACACGCCGTTGTTGTGAGGGTGGAGTAGTGGGTAGGTCCAAATAAGTCCATGTGTAGCAGCTCGAAGGGTTGAGATGTTTTCATGATGGTCTTCGAAGGATGCTTGGCCCTTGTCATCTTTCCAGCTTCGCATGCACCACATAGATGATCTTTCTTGAACTTGACACCTTCGATGCCTATGACATGCTTCTTCTTGACGAGAGTGTGCAAGTTCCTCATGCCTACATGCCCTAGCCTTCGATCCCAGAGCCAGCATTCTGAAGCTTTAGCAAGAAGACATACGGCAAGTTTTGGACCTGCTGAGAAATCTACCATGTATAGATCACCTTTCCTATACCCTTCAAAGACTAGAGATTTGTCAGATTCCATTAGTACAAGGCAACGGTATTTTCCAAATATCACAATCATATTTAAGTCACAAAGCATTGAGACAGACATTAAGTTGAATCCAAGGGATTCAACAAGCATCACTTTATCCATGGGTTGATCCTTTGAGATTGCAACTCTACCTAGACCCAATACTTTGCCTTTACCAGTGTCAGCAAATGTGATTTGACTCTTGTCGGATGGACGTAAGGTTGAGTCCATGAGAAGACTTTGATCGCCAGTCATATGATTAGTGCATCCGCTGTCAATAATACATTCTAAAGCTTTTGGTGTACCCTACAGTGCAGTTAGAGGGATAGGCTTCACAATGTATGTTGTGAAGCATAAGCATTTGATGCACACTTGGATTATCACAGCATAGATGAGAGTTAGCACACAGTATGACAGGTGAGCGATTCATATGTGGAATACATATTAAGTTATTTTATCATGCGTCCCTTTGTGTTTTAGGTCCCTAGCAATTATATCGGACGACATTGATTGCTGGCTGGAGACCACATTCTGCAAAAGAGAGTTAATTCTTCTTCACCACCCACATTTTCAGGGGTGGCTTAGAAGCAATGAGTCTAAGTGCAGCATCTGAGAATTTCGGCTTTGAAGCCCTAGCAAATAGCCTTGCAGGAGATGAATGATACTCATGTGAACAAGCAGAAAAGTTCTTAGTTCTATGAACATAGCGATTTGAAGACACACGCTCATATTCATGAGTCTGAGTATGATTTCCCTGCAAAACATTGGCGTTAGGGTGACTCAAGTGAGTCCTGTGTTCGTAAATAGCCGTTGGACCATATGATGCCTTTGGTCTGGGGTTTGTCTTCTTCCCTGGTGGTGTCATGATGACATTCACTGGAAGATTCTCAAGGCAGCTTTTGGGAACCCAGATCTTCTTCATAGGAGGTCCATTCCTGCAGTTAGTACCAATATACCTGGCAAACACTTCACCATTCTGATTTTTGAACAGTTTATAGTTTGCATCAAAGGATTCATCAATGATAATAGGATTAGCACAGGTAAATCCAGATAAAGTAGATGGATCCACTGAAGGTTCCTTTGCAGCAACCCATGTGGTTTTGGGATACTGCTCAGGCTTCCAGTAGGAACCATCATCATTCATTTTCCTCTTGAACCCAACACCCTCTTTCCTAGGGTTTCGGTTCAGAATCTACTTTTTGAGGACATCACAAAGTGTCTGATGTCCTTTCAGACTTTTATACATCCCTGTTTCAAGCAATGTCTTCAACCTAGCGTTTTCATCAGCAATAGTAGTGGTATCCTCAGAAGAGGGGTTAGTTACCACATCAGTAGTTGAAGACAGAGCAACAGTAGCAGCAGTGGAACATTCAGCAATAGAGGTAGCGTTATCACGCTCAATGCATTTTAAGCATGGTGCTTCAAATTCATCCTGAGCGGGACTGATCTGTTGAGCGCGAAATGACTCATTCTCTTTTTGAAGATCTTCATGAGTCACTTTCAGTTTCTCAAGCTCTTGCTTCCTTTGAAGATAATCATAGGAGAGCTTTTCATAAGTGGTTGAGAGCGTCTCATGAAGACTTTCAAGTTCTTGATACTTAGCATGAAGATTTTTTATGTCTTCAACTAAGGACTGTGAACGTGTCATTTCCGCGTCCAACAGGTCATCGCTTTTGTCTAACAGTTTTTGAGTATGTTCCATAGCCCTTTGTTGTTCAGTAGCAATTTTAGCAAGTGTTTTGTAGCTGGGTTTAGATTCACAATCAGAGTCATCTTCACTTGATGTTTGAAAGTAAGCATCGCGCGATTTTACCTTGGCACCGCGTGCCATGAAGCAGTAGGTGGGAGCAAGATCGTCCTTGTCATCATCAGCGTTGGTGTGGGAGTCATTGTCTTCAGTGTAGAAGATGGACTTTGCGACGTAGGCTGTGGCCAGAGCCAGACTTGCAACGCCAGAGTCGGACTCAGCTTCAGATTCCACCTCTGCCTCCTCAGAAGCAGACTCCTCCTCTGAATACATTTCCTTGCCAACAAAAGCACGAGCCTTGCCAGATGAGCTCTTCTTGTGAGATGAAGACCTTGATGAGGACTTGGAAGAAGACTTCAAAGATTTCTTCTTCTTCTTTTCATCGGAGTCATATTCCTTGCTCTTCTTCTTCTTCTCGTTATCCCACTGAGGACACTCAGAGATGTAGTGCCTAGGCTTCTTACACTTGTGACATGTTCTCTTCTTGTTGTCTTGAGTGGAAGCTTCATCATTTCTTGAACTGGATCGTGAAGACTTTCTGAAGCCCTTCTTCTTGGTGAATTTCTGGAACTTCTTCACAAGCATAGCAAGCTCCCTTCCAATGTCTTCAGGATCGTCAGAACCGCAGTCAGTTCTTCTTCTTCACATGAGGAAACAACTTTTGCCTTCAAAGCACGAGTTCGGCCATAGTTGGGGCCATAGATATCTCGTTTCTCAGAAAGCTGGAACTCATGTGTGTTGAGCCTCTCAAGTATATTAGACGGATCGAGTGTCTTGAAGTCAGGACGTTCTTGTATCATGAGGGCAAGGGTGTCAAAGGAGGTGTCAAATGTGTTGGGTTTCGTAGTAATTTCAAAAAAATTTCCTACGCGCACACAGGATCATGTGATGCATAGCAACGAGGGGAGAGTGTTGTCTACGTACCCAACGCAGACCGACTGCGGAAGCGATGACACGACGTAGAGGAAGTAGTCGTACGTCTTCACGATCCAACCGATCAAGCACCGAAACTACGGCACCTCCGAGTTCGAGCACACGTTCAGCCCGATGACGATCCCCGGACTCCGATCCAGCAAAGTGTCGGGGAAGAGTTTCGTCAGCACGACGGCGTGGTGACGATCTTGATGAACTACAGCAGCAGGGCTTCACCTAAACTCCGCTACAGTATTATCGAGGTATATGGTGGCAGGGGGCACCGCACACGGCTAAAGAATAGATCACGTGGATCAACTTGTGTCAACTTGTGTGTTTAGAGGTGCCCCTGCCTCCGTATATAAAGGATGGAGGAGGAGGAGGCCGGCCAAGGCAAAGGTGCGGCCAGGATAGGGAGTCCTACTAGGACTCCAAGTCCTAGTAGGAGTCCACCAAGAGGGGAGGAAGGGAGAAGGAATAGGAGGAGAAGGAGAGGTGGCCGGCCCCCTTTTCCCTAGTCCAATTCGGACTAGAGGGGAGGGGGGGCGCAGCCTTTTTCTCCTCTTCCCACTAAAGCCCATCAAGGCCCAATAATCTTCCCCGTATTCCCGTAACCCCCCGGTACTCCGGAAAATACCCGAATCACTCGGAACCTTTCCGAACTCCGAATATAGTCGTCCAATATATCGATCTTTACGTCTCGACCATTTCGAGACTCCTCGTCATGTCCCCGATCTCATCCGGGACTCCGAACTCCTTCGGTACATCAAAACTCATAAATTCATAATATAACTGTCATCGAAACCTTAAGCGTGCGGACCCTACGGGTTCGAGAACAATGTAGACATGACCGAGACATGTCTCTGGTCAATAACCAATAGCGGGACCTGGATGCCCATATTGGCTCCTACATATTCTACGAAGATCTTTATCGGTCAGACCGCATAACAACATACGTTGTTCCCTTTGTCATCGGTATGTTACTTGCCCGAGATTCGATCGTCGGTATCCAATACCTAGTTCAATCTCGTTACCGGCAAGTCTCTTTACTCGTTCCGTAATACATCATCTCACAACTAACATATTAGTTGTAATGCTTGCAAGGCTTATGTGATGTGTATTACCGAGAGGGCCCAGAGATACCTCTCCGACAATCGGAGTGACAAATCCTAATCTCGAAATACGCCAACCCAACATCGACCATTGGAAACACCTGTAGTACTCCTTTATAATCACCCATTTACGTTGTGACGTTTGGTAGTACCCAAAGTGTTCCTCCGGTAAACGGGAGTTGCATAATCTCATAGTCATAGGAACATGTATAAGTCATGAAGAAAGCAATAGCAACATACTAAACGATCAGGTGCTAAGCTAATGGAATGGGTCATGTCAATCAGATCATTCTACTAATGATGTGACCTCGTTAATCAAATAACAACTCATTGTTCATGGTTAGGAAACATAACCATCTTTGATTAACGAGCTAGTCAAGTAGAGGCATACTAGTGACACTCTGTTTGTCTATGTATTCACACATGTATTATGTTTCCGGTTAATACATTTCTAGCATGAATAATAAACATTTATCATGATATAAGGAAATAAATAATAACTTTATTATTGCCTCTAGGGCATATTTCCTTCAGTCTCCCACTTGCACTAGAGTCAATAATCTAGTTCACATCGCCATGTGATTTAACAGCAATAGTTCATATCACCATGTGATTAACACCCATAGTTCACATCGCTATGTAACCAACACCCAAAGGGTTTACTAGATTCAGTAATCTAGTTTACATCGCTATGTGATTAACACCCAAAGAGTACTAAGGTGTGATCATGTTTTGCTCGTGAGAGAAGCTTAGTCAACGGGTCTGTCATATTCAGAGCCGTATGTATTTTGCAAATATCCTATGTCTACAATGCTCTGTGCGGAGCTACTCTAGCTAATTGCTCCCACTTTCAATATGTATCCAGATTGAGACTTAGAGTCATCTGGATCAGTGTAAAAGTTTGCACTGATGTAACTTTTACAACAAACTCTTTTATCACCTCCATAATCGAGAAACATCTCTTTAGTCCTTACTAAGGATATTCTTGACCGCTCTCCAGTGATCTACTCCTAGATCACTATTGTACTCCCTTGCCAAACTCAGTGGTATGGCATACAATAGATCTGGTATACAGCATGGCATACTTTATAGAACCTATGACTGAGGCATAGGGAATGACTTTCATTCTCTTTCTATTTTCTGCCATGGTCGGGCTTTGAGTCTTACTCAACTTAACACCTTGCAACACAGGCAAGAACTCCTTCTTTGACTGTTCCATTTTGAACTATTTCAAAATCTTGCCAAGGTATGTACTCATTGAAAATCTTATCAAGCGTCTTGATCTATCTCAATAGATCTTGATGCTTAATATGTAAGTAGCTTTTACTGAGGTCTTTTCCTTTTAAAGAACTCCTTTAAAACACTCCTTTATGCTTTGCAGAAAAATTCTACATCATTTCTGATCAACAATATGTCACTCACATATACTAATCAGAAAGGCTGTAGTGCTCCCACTCACCTTTTTGTAAATGCAGGCTTCTCAAAAAGTCTGTATAAAACCATATGCTTTGATCAACTCATCAAAGCGTATATTCCAACTCCGAGAGGCTTGCACCAGTCCATAGATGGATCGCTGGAGCTTGCACATTTTGTTAGTACCTTTAGGATTGACAAAACCTTCTGGTTGCATCATATACAACTCTTCTTTAATAAATCCATTAAGGAATGCAGTTTTGTTTATCCATTTGCCAGATTTCATAAAATGCGGCAATTGCTAACATGATTCGGACAGACTTAAGCATAGATACGAGTGAGAAAATCTCATCGTAGTCAACACCTTGAACTTGTCGAAAACCTTTTTGCGACAATTCTAGCTTTGTAGATAGTAACACTACTATCAGCGTCCGTCTTCCTCTTGAAGATCCATTTATTCTCAATTGCTTGCTGATCATCGGGCAAGTCAACCAAAGTCCAAACTTTGTTCTCATACATGGATCATATCTCAGATTTCATGGCCTCAAACCATTTCGCGGAATCTGGGCTCATCATTGCTTCCTCATAGTTCGTAGGTTCATCATGGTCTAGTAACATGACTTCCAGAACATGATTACCATACCATTCTGGTGCGGATCTTACTCTGGAAGACCTACGAGGTTTGGTAGTAACTTGATCTGAAGTTTGATGATCATCATCATTAACTTCCTCACTTATTGGTGTAGGAATCACTGGAACTGATTTCTGTGATGAACTACTTTCCAATAAGGGAGAAGGTATAATTACCTCATCAAGTTCTACTCTCCTCCCACTCACTTATTTCGAGAGAAACTCCTTCTCTGGAAAGGATCCATTTTAGCAACGAATGTCTTGCCTTCGGATCTGTGATAGAAGGTGTACCCAACAATTTCCTTTGGGTATGAAGACGCACTTCTCCGATTTGGGTTCGAGCTTATCAGGATGAAACTTTTTCACATAAGCATCGCAGCCCCAAACTTTAAGAAACAACAGGTTAGGTTTACTGCTAAACCATAGTTCATACAGTGTCGTTTCAACGGATTTAGATGGTGCCCTATTTTAAAATGTGAATGCAGCTGTCTCTAATGCATAACCCCAAAACGATAGTGGTAAAGAGATATCATAGATCGCACCATATCAAATAAAGTGCGGTTACGACGTTCGGACACACCATAACGATGTGGTGTTCCAGGTGGCGTGAGCTGTGAAACTATTCCACATTGTTTTAATTGAAGACCAAACTCGTAACTCAAATATTTGTCTCCGCGATCAGATCGCAGAAACTTTATTTTCTTGTTACGATGATTTTTCCACTTCACTCTGAAATTCTTTGAACCTTTCAACTATTTCAGACTTATGTTTCATCAAGTAGATATACCCATATCTGCTCAAATCATCTTGTGAAGGTCAGAAAACAACGATGCTTGCCACGAGCATCAGCACTCATTGGATCGCATACATCGGTATGTATTATTTCCAACAAGTCAGTAACTCGTTCCATTGTTCCGAAGAACGGAGTTTTAGTCATCTTGCCCAAAAGGCACGGTTCGCAAGCATCAAATGATTCATAACCAAGTGATTCCGAAAATCCATCTTTATGGAGTTTCTTCATGCGCTTTACACCGATATGACCCAAACGGCAGTGCCACAAATAAGTTGCACTATCATTAACTTTGCATCTTTTGGCATCAATATTATGAATATGTGTATCACTACGATCGAGATCCAACGAACCATTTTCATTGGGTGTGTAACCATATAAGGTTTTATTCATGTAAATAGAACAACAGTTTATTCTCTTACTTAAATGAATAACCGTATTGCAATAAACATGATCAAATCATATTCATGCTCAACGCAAACACCAAATAACATTTATTTAGGTTCAACACTAATCCCGAAAGAATAGGGAGTGTGCGATGATGATCATATCAATCTTGAAACTACTTTCAACATACATCATCACTTCACCCTTAACTAGTTTCTGTTTATTCTGCAACTCCCGTTTCGAGTTACTACTCTTAGCAACTGAACCAGTACCAAATACCGAGGGGTTGCTATAAACACTAGTAAAGCACACATCAAACACCTGTATATCAAATATACCCTTTTTCACTTTGCCATCCTTCTTATCCACCAAATATTTAGGGTAGCTCCGCTTCCAGTGACCATTTCCTTTGCAGTGTAAGCACTCAGTTTCAGGCTTTGGTTCAGCTTTGGGCTTCTTCGTGGGAGTGACAACTTGCTTGTCAATCTACTTGAAGTTCCCCTTTCTTTCCCTTTGCCCTTTTCTTGAAACTAGTGATCTTGTCAACCATCAACACTTGATGCTCTTTCTTGATTTCTACCTTCGTTGATTTCAACATCACGAAGAGCTCGGGAATCATATTCATCATCCCTTGCATACTATAGTTCATCACGAAGTTCTACTAACTTGGTGATGGTGACTAGAGAATTCTGTCAATCACTATCTTATCTGGAAGATTAACTCCCACTTGATTCATGCGATTGAAGTACCCAGACAATCTGAGCACATGCTCACTAGTTGAGCGATTCTCCTCCATCTTTTAGCTATAGAACTTGTTGGAGACTTCATATCTCTTCAACTCGGGTATTTGCTTGAAATATTAACTTCAAATACTGGAACATCTCATATGGTCCATGATGTTCAAAACATCTTTGAATTCCCGATTCTAAGCCGTTAAGCATGGTGCACTTAAACTATCAAGTAGTCATCATATTGAGCTAGCCAAACGTTCATAACGTCTGCATTTGCTCCTGCAATAGGTCTGTCACCTAGCGGTGCATTAAGGACATAATTCTTCTGTGCAGCAATGAGGATTTAACCTCAGATCACGGATCAAATCCGCAACATTGCTACTAACATTTTTTTCAACACAATTTTCTCTAGGAACATATCAAAATAAACACAGGGAAGCAACAACGCGAGCTATTGATCTACAACATGATTTGCAAAATACTACCAGGACTAAGTTCATGATAAATTTAAGTTCAATTTAATCATATTACTTAAGAACTCCCACTTAGATAGACATCCCTCTAATCCTCTAAGTGATCACGTGATCCAAATCAACTAAACCATATCCGATCATCACGTGAGATGGAGTAGTTTCATCGGTGAACATCATTATGTTGATCATATCTACTATATGATTCACGCTCGACCTTTCGGTCTCCGTGTTCCGAGGCCATATCTGCATATGCTAGGCTCGTCAAGTTTAACCTGAGTATTCTGTGTGCGCAACTGTTTTGCACCCGTTGTATTTGAACGTAGAGCCTATCACACCCGATCATCACGTGGTGTCTCAGCACGAAGAACTTTTGCAACGGTGCATACTCAGGGAGAACACTTCTTGATAATTTAGTGAGAGATCATCTTATAATGCTACCGTCAATCAAAGCAAGATAAGATGCATAAAAAGATAAACATCACATGCAATCAATATAAGTGATATGATATGGCCATCATCATCTTGTGCTTGTGATCTCCATCTCCGAAGCACCGTCATGATCACCATCGTCACCGGCGCGACACCTTGATCTCCATCGTAGCATCGTTGTCGTCTCGCCAATCTTATGCTTCCACGACTATCACCACCGTAGTAATAAAGTAAAGCATTACATCGCGATTGCATTGCATACAATAAAGCGACAACCATATGGCTCCTGCCAGTTGCCGATAACTTGGTTACAAAACATGATCATCTCATACAATAAAATTCAGCATCATGCCTTGACCATATCACATCACAACATGCCCTGCAAAAACAAGTTAGACGTCCTCTACTTTGTTGTTGCATGTTTTACGTGGCTGCTACGGGCTTAAGTAAGAACCAATCTCACCTACGCATCAAAACCACAACGATAGTTTGTCAAATAGACTCCGTTTTAACCTTCGCAAGGACCGGGCGTAGCCATACTTGGTTCAACTAAAGTTGGAGAGGCAGTCGCCCGCAAGCCATCTCTGTGCAAAGCACGTCGAGGGAACCGGTCTCGCGTAAGCGTACGCGTAAGGTTGGTCCGGGTCGTCTCGTCCAACAATACCGCCGAACCAAAGTATGACATGCTGGTAGGCAGTATGACTTGTATCATCCACAACTCACTTGTGTTCTACTCGTGCATATAACATCAACATAAATAACCTAGGCTCTGATACCACTGTTGGGTTTCGTAGTAATTTCAAAAAAATTTCCTACGCGCACACAGGATCATGTGATGCATAGCAACGAGGGGAGAGTGTTGTCTACGTACCCAACGCAGACCGACTGCGGAAGCGATGACACGACGTAGAGGAAGTAGTCGTACGTCTTCACGATCCAACCGATCAAGCACCGAAACTACGGCACCTCCGAGTTCGAGCACACGTTCAGCCCGATGACGATCCCCGGACTCCGATCCAGCAAAGTGTCGGGGAAGAGTTTCGTCAGCACGACGGCGTGGTGACGATCTTGATGAACTATAGCAGCAGGGCTTCACCTAAACTCCGCTACAGTATTATCGAGGTATATGGTGGCAGGGGGCACCGCACACGGCTAAAGAATAGATCACGTGGATCAACTTGTGTCAACTTGTGTGTTTAGAGGTGCCCCTGCCTCCGTATATAAAGGATGGAGGAGGAGGAGGCCGGCCAAGGCAAAGGTGCGGCCAGGATAGGGAGTCCTACTAGGACTCCAAGTCCTAGTAGGAGTCCACCAAGAGGGGAGGAAGGGAGAAGGAATAGGAGGAGAAGGAGAGGTGGCCGGCCCCCTTTTCCCTAGTCCAATTCGGACTAGAGGGGAGGGGGGGCGCAGCCTTTTTCTCCTCTTCCCACTAAAGCCCATCAAGGCCCAATAATCTTCCCCGTATTCCCGTAACCCCCCGGTACTCCGGAAAATACCCGAATCACTCGGAACCTTTTCGAACTCCGAATATAGTCGTCCAATATATCGATCTTTACGTCTCGACCATTTCGAGACTCCTCGTCATGTCCCCGATCTCATCCGGGATTCCGAACTCCTTCGGTACATCAAAACTCATAAATTCATAATATAACTGTCATCGAAACCTTAAGCGTGCGGACCCTACGGGTTCGAGAACAATGTAGACATGACCGAGACATGTCTCTGGTCAATAACCAATAGCGGGACCTGGATGCCCATATTGGCTCCTACATATTCTACGAAGATCTTTATCGGTCAGACCGCATAACAACATACGTTGTTCCCTTTGTCATCGGTATGTTACTTGCCCGAGATTCAATCGTCGGTATCCAATACCTAGTTCAATCTCGTTACCGGCAAGTCTCTTTACTCGTTCCGTAATACATCATCTCACAACTAACATATTAGTTGTAATGCTTGCAAGGCTTATGTGATGTGTATTACCGAGAGGGCCCAGAGATACCTCTCCGACAATCGGAGTGACAAATCCTAATCTCGAAATACGCCAACCCAACATCGACCATTGGAGACACCTGTAGTACTCCTTTATAATCACCTATTTACGTTGTGACGTTTGGTAGTACCCAAAGTGTTCCTCCGGTAAACGGGAGTTGCATAATCTCATAGTCGTAGGAACATGTATAAGTCATGAAGAAAGCAATAGCAACATACTAAACGATCAGGTGCTAAGCTAATGGAATGGGTCATGTCAATCAGATCATTCTACTAATGATGTGACCTCGTTAATCAAATAACAACTCATTGTTCATGGTCAGGAAACATAACCATCTTTGATTAACGAGCTAGTCAAGTAGAGGCATACTAGTGACACTCTGTTTGTCTATGTATTCACACATGTATTATGTTTCCGGTTAATACAATTCTAGCATGAATAATAAACATTTATCATGATATAAGGAAATAAATAATAACTTTATTATTGCCTCTAGGGCATATTTCCTTCAAAATGATCTCAGCAGTGTCTTGAAAATTTCATGCTTGGTGATCTCAGTGGCGCCGGGAGCCTGAAGCTCATTTGTGATGTCGGTGAGGCGATCAAACGTGAGCTAGACATTTTCATTGTCGTTTCTCTTGAAGCGATTGAAGAGATTGCGAAGAACACTAATCCTCTGGTCTCTCTGTGTAGAGACGCCTTCATTGACCTTGGACAGCCAGTCCCAAACTAGCTTTGACGTTTCCAGAGCACTCACACGGCCATACTGTCCTTTGGTCAGATGACCATAGATGATGTTCTTTGCAGTCGAGTCCAGTTGAATGAACTTCTTGACATCAGTAGGGGTGACACCTTCACCAGTTTTGGGAACGCCATTCTTGACGACATACCAGAGGTCGACATCAATGGCTTCAAGATGCATGCGCATCTTATTCTTCCAGTAGGGATATTCTGTTCCATCGAACACGGGGCAAGCAGTGGAGACTTTGATTATCCCTGCAGTCGACATAGCTAAACTCCAGGTGGTTAAACCGAATCACACAGAACAAGGGAGTACCTTGCTCTGATACCAATTGAAAGTGCTAGTTATCGACTAGAGGGGAGGTGAATAGGCGATTTTTATGAAAGTCTTCAAAACATGGAAGTTTCGAAGACAAACAATAGAAACAACCTAATTGATATGCAGCGGAAGATAAACTACAACAAGCAAGCCATAATCAAGTATGCAATAGCATTAACGTACGAAGACTAATAGCAGCTAGGTAGTAGGATCAGGATGGAAGATAGTATGAAGCCAATCAATAATAGTAGTCAAGCAATGAAGTCAATCAGATAAGAAGATAAGCAATGACTTCACGAAGACAAACTCAAAGTAAAGGAGGGAAGAGATAGAACCAACTGCTTGTTGAAGACACAGGATTTGTTGGACCAGTTCCAGTTGTTCTGACAACTGTACGTCTGGTTAGGGAGGCTGAGATTCAACTCAGAAGACCGTGTCTTCACCTTATTCCCCTTGAGCTAAGGTCACTTAGTCCTCGCCCAATCACTCTGGTAAGTCTTCAAGGTAGACTTCCAAACCTTCACAGACTCCGTTCACCCGGCAATCCACAATGACTCTTGGATGCTCAGAACGAGACGCCTAACCGGCTGGAGGATACACAGTCCTCAAGTGTAATAAGTCTTCAGGTCACACAGACAGAAAGACTTCAGTGATGCCTAACACTCTTTGGCTCTGGGTGTTTGGGCTTTGTCCTCGTAAGGATTTCTCTCTCTCAAATGCTTCGAGGTGGGTTTCTCTCAAACGACAAAAGCCGTATACTAACTTTGAGCAGCCACCAATTTATGGTGTAGGGGGTGGGCTATTTATACCCACTAGGCAACCCGACCAGATTTGTCTGAAATGACCCTGGGTCACTAAGGAACTGACACGTGTTCCAACGGTCAGATTTCAAACACACACGGCAACTTTACTTGGGCTACAAGCAAAGCTGACTCATCCAACTCTATATAAGATTTGCTCTCATTGTCTTCGCTCGAAGACATAGGATTTGACTTGAGCATCACTTCAGTCACTCTGACTTAGTTCACTTGGACCCCACTTAACAGTACAGTGGTTCCTATGACTCAACAAAGAAGAAAAGGAAACAACGAAACCACACAGTCTTCGTGCTCCATAGTCTTCACACAATGTCTTCTCATGTCATAGTCTTCAATATGAATATCTTCTCATACCACCATTGTCGTCAATGTCTTCATACATTTTTAGGGGTCATCTCCGGTAGGTAAACCGAATCAATGAGGGACACTACCTGCGTTATCCTGCAATTCTCACAAACGCATTAGTCCCTCAACCAACTTTGTCGTCAATACTCCAAAACCAACTAGGGGTGGCACTAGATGCACTTACAGCTACGGTTCTAGTTGTATTAGTGATGCTATATTAGTGATAATATTCGACGATGTACGAACACCAAGAGATGATGTACTTTTTCTTATAATTATTGAATGCATGCTAATTTGAATACTACTGTATTTTATGATTTGGTTTTGCTTATTTTATGATTTGGTTTTGATTATTGAATGCTCATATTGGATAAGTTCTCCTTCATTCCCGTGTGCTAGACAATTTGGTGTAATAATGCACTCGGGAATGAATGAGGAGCTACGTACATCACCAATAGTCAACCCGTGATTAATAATCTAGTTTAATATTTGAATTATGAACATAGGCCGGAAATTTCGTACTCGGACGACGAAAACCGCCCGGGGGAGTGCGACTGGTGCCACGACGACCGAGGTATCTGCGACAGGTTCATTGAGCTGGACGAAGATCGGCGCTTCAGCATTAAGCTCGAGGAGACCTTCGATGTTCATACGGTACGCAACGACGACAATGTTTTTTTTCGTAATTAATGATGACTTCAACTATTTTAATCATGACAATATTTTTCATCTTTTCCAATTCGACTAGCTTATCCCATGCTTTGCAAGACGCTATGTCTTGGAGAGGATGGGTTTTGAAGACCATGAAAGTTTCGAAACCAAAAAAATTATCCTAAGTACCCATCATGGTGTAGATTTTCAAGTAAAGTTGTACAATGCTCAGAGTGTAACCCATTTTGGTTGCAAAAATTGGGAAGCACTTTGCAAGATGTATGGTCTTGATGATGGTATGCTTGTCACCATGGATCTTGGTGATCCTACAATCGAGCAAGAGAGACCTTCAATTTGGGTCCTTGTGGATACACCTCCAATTCTTCCCCCATGTGAGCTTAACATAGTTATCAAGTAATTTATATTGTTTATTTCAAAATAGTTGACAACTTATCTTCATTGACAGCTTATTTTCATTCTTCAAATAATTTGCGGAAGATGGTAGACAGAACCTACTACACCGAAGGCTCCGAATTAACTTATCAGGAGAAGAATCATCTGGTCGCATTTTGTACTGATCTTGAGAATTACAATATCTACAATCAAACTCCTCAACATTATGGTCAATACGTGCCACTAGTGCACGTGTTTAACTACGGTAACTACCATGGAGATACCCTGGTAAGATTATTTTTTACTATTACAACATCTGTGCATCTTTTTGCACACTTCTAAAACTAGTACATCATTGCTAACTACGAAGTTATTACTATGTTTTTCAACAGATAATCCCGAATGATTGTGTGCCTCATCTGATGTATACGCATGATAGCCTTCATGTTTTGAACATACAACCAGGTCGTCCTACGAATCTCAATTGTACATACCGGGTTTCTAAAAGAAGTGGAGACATTACAATCAAAGAATGGAAAAAATGTATGGACAGTCGTAAGGATCTTCTTGGAAGCAAAAAGCAGCGAAGGGCAAGAATTTGAGACAGGGTGATCTCCATTCTTCATAATGGAGAGTCAGGATCTATATTATTTTATGCTATTTTACCTTAAGGGTGTTTAGGTCCTACCTGATACTGATGATCATGTGCTCAGAACAATTATGTAGGGTTGGGTTCGATGACTATGAGGATGATGATCGTATGACTTATTATTAAAAACGAGTAGAAGTTGTATGATGATGCATGATTAGTAGGACTTGTTATTATATATGATGATGTATTATGTGAGCATGCATGAGCATGTTATATCAGCGGGTGAAATGAACATAGCAGCAGCGTTGATAAACCAAGGACGAAGATATAAGAGAGGACACTTCTCTCTATTAGCTAGCTAATAACAACCTAAAAATAACCCCCAAAACCCCTAAAGCAACCACTTTTCTAAAAAAACATGGACTTTTGGTTCCGGTTGGTGCCACCAACCGGGACCATAGGCCCCCCTGACTGGGCTCGGCGGACCGGCCACGTGGAGGCACATCTGTCCCGGTTCGTGTTTGAACCGGGACTAATGGGTTGAGGTATTTGTAACGAACCATTAGTCCCGGTTCATGAACCGGGACTAAAGGCCCTTACGAACCGGGACTAATAGGTGTTTTTCTACTAATGCCTCCTTGGCCACCCACGTATCTAGATTCTTTTTAATTTTTTGCGGGAGATGTATCTAGATCCTTAGCGGCATAGTCCAGCAGTATGTTGAGGCCGGCCACGGTCAGCTGTTGCCCCTTGGCGACCATGATCTCCAGCTGCCAGAATGCGTCCTCAGGTTCCAGACCGGCAGAGCCCAGCAATGTAGGTCATGTAGGTCACCGCGTCAGGCACCCACCAGTTTCCAGACAAATCCCTGACCCTGGAGTGTACTGAACATCATACATACTGCAGTTATATCCATACAAATCATCTGTACAATGTATAGATCTAGAGCAGAATGAAAAAGCAACCGACAGAAATGGCATATTTGAAAGGACGTGCCTAGGGGTGGGTGTTGCCGCTAGGGCTGGACTAACGAGCAGCTCGGCTCGTTAAGCTCGTACTCGTTAAGCTCGTGCTCGTTAAGGCTCGGCTCGTTAAGCTTGTTAAGATTAACGAGCAGAAAACCCTACTCGGCTCGGCTCGTTTGAAGCTCGTTAAGCTCGTGAGCGCTCGCGAGCGCTCGTTAACAGATTATAATGTGTTACAATATACATGATGCATGTGTAGGTATGGTTTTCAAGATAAAATATGGTGACTACAAAAATAAATGAAGTAGTATGTTACCTCATATGTCGATTAGATTAAATAGATGGGCTGAGGTACTACAAAAAGTTTGTCACGTAATATGAAAATATATGTTGTGCTGTTACTAACGAGCTTAACGAGCAACTCGTGAAACTCGTTAGCTCGCTCGTTAAGCTCGTTAAGCTTAACGAGCTAAGATCAATGATTGGCTCTATTCATTAAGAAGCGAGCTACGAGCTTAACGAGCCGAACTATCGAGTGCTCATTAAGCTCGCGAGCTACGAGCTTTTGGTCCGGCCCTAGTTGCCGCTCATCGTCGCCAAATGTCAGTGTGCCAA
Organism: Triticum dicoccoides; assembly: GCF_002162155.2. NCBI lineage: Eukaryota > Viridiplantae > Streptophyta > Magnoliopsida > Poales > Poaceae > Triticum > Triticum dicoccoides. Next base: position 795,375,603 of record NC_041383.1, on the reverse strand, counting down.
TGTATTACGTCATTGTCGCGTAACCCTCACCTCATGTACTGTATATTTTCATTATATATATTTGTCAAGCAACATCCACGACGCCAAGAAATTATTAAAGTTTGAGAAGCGAATCAAACAAAGTGAACCCAGAGAAGAAGCGGGAGGAAGTAGGATGTGCACATGGTGATAGGATGGGAATATCTAGCTAAGATGAGAGACAAGATTTGCGGCAGGAGATTTGAACTGGTGTGCGCATCCATTGTGAAATGAAATACCATTTAATTATAGGTTTTATTTTTCCGTTTGAATAAATTAGAGAGTTTGTTCCGTTAAATAAAATGGTAGGTGACACAAATAGAAGAACAACATTAATAGATTGTTGGGATGTAGTCCATAAGAAGCACTCGTCAAGTCACTCCGCGGAGTAATCTTTTTTCTTTTCAATCATATTTTGTACGTGGCAACACACGGGCATTCATCTAGTATAAATAGAACATAAATACAAAACCAAATCATGATTATTGATACCTAATTGATCGATTGTTGGGCTAGCTATTCATATCAAACAAAAAAAATTATCAAGCGGTCAACTGGAAAGGCCCACCATAGAAGAACTTGCCATTGGTCACCGAACTCACAGAGTATGTGTCCGGGCTACTCATATACCCGGACAAGTTGGGGGACAAGAGCGAAGCTTGGCCGTTCAGGTCAACGATTTGGATGTTGGTGAAGGTTGCCGCCATGGCCGTGGCCATGGCCTTGTCTGTTGGGAGATAGCCGCTGCCCATTGGAACAAGATCTCCAGTCCAGGCAACCACCACACCTCCAATATGGATGTGGGTTGCCCGATCTGCCAAGACACCAGTGAACAACGACTTGGGGTAACGACCGATTAACGTAGGGTCACGCTGGTTAAGTCCGCAATGCACCATCCAGTCTCCCGATGCACCATCCTACAATACCATATCTTAATTAAGCTCATGCATGACGAACAAAAATTAATAATTTGGTCAGATATTTCTTATATTTTTGCTGCTTAGATCGTTTGTATATGTACACCAAGATATTTTTGTTGACCCTACCTTGAGGAGTTTGATTGTGATGGTTTGCTTGGTTCCGTTGGGCCGGGAGACGGATTCAATGATGTCGCCAAGAACTAAGGTCGCGCCAGCCTCAGGCTGGAAACCTGGACAATTTGTGTTGCCACAGCGCTTTTCGGACCCATTAGTCTGCATGAAAAAAAACAACAGAAATATAGCCCATACATATGCACTAATAATTAAGAAAAAAGGAGCGCTCAATGCTCGACTCATAATACTTACCGTCCAAACAGCACTTAAATGAGTGCGTGAATCACCGAACAGGCGTGGGTAAACCTAGCAAGTACAAAATAAATAGGTGATAACTTATAGGAGTATAAGACTATTATAAGATCTGCATCGTATGATTCATGTTACGTCCCAGCCGAATCTTTTTTGGGGCTGTTCAACGAGCAATTAAGATCCTACCTCCCAGCCGATTTTGATGTAGTTCTCATCGGATGCACCGTCTTCTCCACTAGAGACTTGGACACCAGCCGAAGTGTACTGATTGTTGCTTAGCGACAACGCGTACACATCCATGGTCACGCTGACTCCATAGTAACCAGCCGATTCAAACGCTTGCAACCGGTGATAAGCCGACTACGTACGTGATGCATGCATGCATGGCAAACGACCAAAAATAAAATTTTAGTAAAATTATTCAAACCAAATGAACATGCACGCATATCACTGTACTAATAGTATATAGTAATTGAAAGGGAAACAAGTGATCATGAGGTATTAAATAAGATAATGAGACTCGTATATACATACGTCATAGGTTTTAAAGGACTCAGATTTACTCGCATCCGCCAATCGGTGAAGCAATCCCGGTGTTTGAATAAAAAACTCTGTTTCGTTGTTGAACTTATGAATAAAAAATAAGATAAATTAGTGGCATCCTGTGTTGATCAAAACAGTACTAGCTTTGCTATTACGACGCTTGGTACAGACGCACATACCTCTTGGCTTGTTGGGTAGAATCCATTGGCTCCACAGACGAAAAGCAGCACGGCGACGATAGAAATAGAAAAGTAAGCCATGACGACGACTTGTCCGTCAGCTATGTTGATCTTTGGCAGAAGAAGCGCCACAATTTATAGGGGTGCTAGGTTTCGCTTGATTTTAGGCATGCACTGCACGCTATAATGGAGATGGATTCGTATATGCGATTGCCCTTCTATAAAAGGCAGTTTATTTCCCCTAAAAAGAGGCAGTTTATATACTTTGATATCTGGCCTTCTATTTTCTAACCCGTGCTACCGCTTACTACTTGGAAATATTTTGATGTCTTTTCCGGCATGCTATTCTATTATATGTCTCCCTTTCCATGTTTAATTATTGTGCGGATTTTCTATTAATTAGAGAACATGCGCCACGATAGTAGACCAGCGTAAAGTGGGCTTAGGCATCTTCAATGAGGACTTTTTCACTATTCTGACCCTTTCAACGAACTTTGTCACAAAATGAACTCAACGTGAAAGTATTTCACAATCTGACCCTTTTAGCAACGCCACAGCCCGCAGCGTTTCTGCCCAACATAGAAACGCCGAGGTAGCTAGCGTTTCTGATTAAAGAAGAAACGCTGTGGTAGCTACCGTTGCGGACCAGGTAAGAAACGCCAAAGGAGCTGGCGTTGCTGGCTATCAACGCCAGAGCCTTTGGCGTTTTTTACCTGGTCCGCAACGCTAGCTACCACGGCGTTGCTTCTTTGACCAGAAACGCTAGCTACCTCGGCGTTTCTATGTTGGACAGAAACGCTGCGGGCTGTGGCGTTGCTAAAAGGGTCAGATCGTGAAATACTTTCACGTCGAGTTCATTTTGTGACAAAGTTCGTTGAAAGGGTCAGAATAGTGAAAAAGTCCCTCCAATGACGACCCTTAAAACCTTTGTATATAACCGGATGGTGTTGTCTAAATCGCGGAAGTCATCAAACGCGGTCTTGTGGGCATCTGGACCGCTGCCACGCCCGTTTCTGACCGCCCTGCCCACTCAAAGCCCGTCCCTTGCCCGCGCGTGCTTCCCTCCCAAAACGGTCAGCGTCGCTCCAGAGTATCAGTATCGCGTTCATGCCCGGCCAAAGCGGACGCGACTGCTCACTGGCGCCGACATTGAAGTGGCACACCGGCGGAGAGAGCACGACCCGTTGCTTCCCGGTGCAGGCAACTGATCCGCGTTCAAAGGACACGACGGCCGGTTGGCCGTCCGTCTGCCGCCCACATTATTACACACGGTTGCCAAGGTGGCTACTCCGGTGCCACCCATTCGTCTCTCTGCCGCCCATCATTGCTATATAAACTGTTGCCCGGCCAATTCATTCGCCTCTAATCCCTTTCTCGTCAACACACCACCCCCGCCATGGATTTCTCACGCGCCAAGGCTCTCTGGGATGGGCCGACGCCCGAGCAGAAGGAGATGACCGCCATTGTTGCTGGCTCGCAGGCCGGCAAGCAGCCGGAGGATGGCGACGTCCCAATGAAGGACGCGGTAGACGAAGAGCCGGCGCAACCTTCCTCGTTCGCGCCACCCTCGCGCGATGGATTACACCATGACCATCGGCAAGACCCTTGTGCATTACATTTTTAGGGGGTAATGGACACAGGGCCGACCCTGGGGTGGCAGGGGGCGGATGCCCTGGGCCCGTCCCCAGGTATACATGTAGGCCATGGCCCAACATATTTTCGGTGATAAAAAAATTTGACCTGTTGGGCCTCATCTAGCGAGTAAGGGAGCCAGAAATCGATTCGTTCGTTCCTAGTTACTACGTAATTAAACAAAAAGATAAACGAGGATTCCCCTCTCGTTAGGGTTGCCTCTCCTCCAGGCGATGGCGATCGCCGGAGACCTTCGCTCCCCTGCCCTCCTCGTCGATCGTTTGTCACTGGGGCTAGGCCTCGGGATGGCGCTCTGAGGGAGACGCTAGGGATCCACCACTCGCGGAACAGTTTCTTCTTTGGGCGAGAGTTTCACCAGATGGCAGGTCCGTCTTCAAGCTCGGCTAAGGCCATGAGCGACATGGAGGCGATGATGAAGGAATTAGGTCTGAAGGAGGACGACCTAGAAGACGTGGTGATCGAGGCTGATGAGCTCCTGGAGGAGGCCACTAGATGGATGGCGCTGGCGCGCGTCCATATGGATAAACCCTATAGCCACTTCCGCAATATGCGTGTGGCGTGGGATCTAGCGCAAGAGGTGAAATTTCGCCCACTGGAAGAGAACCTCTACACCCTTTCGTTCTCGTGTCTCGGCGACTGGGAACGTGTAATGGAGGAGGGGCCATGGACCTTTAAGGGGGAAATGGTGGTAATTGCACCGTATGATGGCTTCACAAAACCGTCCATGATTGAGTTGAATAAGGTGGACATATGGATCCAAATCCATGACCTACCTGAGGGGTACTTCTGCAAGCTAAAGTCGTTGTCGTCTATAGTGGGTGAGTACATCTACGCCGAGCCAAAATCTCAAGACTTTGAGGGTAATCTTTTCAGAGTTCATATCAATATAGATGTTACAAAGCCACTCAAGAATGCGGTGTCACTTGTCATCAAGAGGCAGAAAGGGATTGTCAGTGAGATTTTCAGGGTCAAATACGAAAGGCTGCCGGATTGGTGCGGTGTATGTGGCCATCTGGGTCATAAATACAAGGAGTGTGGCGATGGCATCCACCTTCCTGGAGCTCTGGCCTTCGAGGATCTACAAGCATCATGGTTCAGGCGTCCAGGTCGTGGCCCAGGTGAAGGAAGGGGCTCTGGTGGTGGACGAGGCAGGGGCCGCTCGGGCTCTGGTAGAGGCCGCGGAAGAGGGAACAACTAAGAGCACCAACCTATGATGATGACCTCTTGATGGGTAAGCCTGGTGATTTTGAGATGGAGGATGCTGACAAAAACAGGAAGACGGGAGCCCCGCAAGATCCAGCCGTAGTGATGCTAGCTACTAATCAAACTTTAGAGGGAAGCATTCTTCTTGCCCTCCCGCCTCCAATAGTGCCTGCGAGTCCCTCATCAAAACAAGAGACAAAAAGGAACAAGCAAACTCCATAGGTCATTGAGAACGGGAAGGAAAAGGATGATACAGCAAACAAACCAACTGATGCGCGTTTGGCGGCTCCCAAGGGGGGTCACGCCTAGTGCAATGAGTAATCTATGTTGGAACTGCCGCGGGGATGGCAAACCCGCGACAGTTCGAGAGCTTCGCGATCTAGCGAAGCAGTATGCCCCGTCTATACTATGTATTTTAGAAACTCAAATAGAGTGACCTCAGGTTGAGAGTTTGGTTGGCACTCTTGGTTTTGATAACAGCTATGCAGTTAGTAGTTCTGGTAGAAGAGGGGGTCTAGGAATTTTTTGGAAAGATTCAATAAAAGTTGAAGTTCTTGGTTACTCAGAGTATCATATTGATTCTGGTGTTGATGATCTCGTTGATATACAAATACGAGTAACATCGTTTATGGGGAGGCCCAAGTTAACTAAAGATATACAACATGGGACATGCTCCAAGGAATTAGAGGAGTGAGCACTTTACCATGGATAGCCATCGGTGATTTCAACGAGGTAATCCATGCCCATGAGCACGATGAAATTGGAAACCGAAGTCAAGTTCAGATGGATTCTTTTTTGGGGTGCTTTGGATACATGCGGACTAACTGACATCGGTTACACAAGGATAAATTTGGACGTTCGAGAAGAAGGTTGCAGGAGGGACACATACCAGGGTATGGTTTGATAGAGGCGTTGCTAATTCAGCATTCGTCTCGGCCTTCCCAAATGCAAATATTGAGCAGAAGAGTGCGGTACCATATACCTGTTCTACTCCGATTGCGCGACGTGCATGCATGCAGCCGGGGTCCACGACCATTTAAACATGAGTTGTGCTGGGAACGAGACTCGGCGCTACCCGTGGTAGGACAAAATGGATGGGCTCAGGTCCCAGGAGATTCTGTGGAATCATTGCATGCGAAGTTGCAGGGGCTGTCGGCTGATCTGACCAACTGGGAGCACACTCACTTCGGCAGCGTTCGACAAGAGATTGACCAATTAAAGCGCCAATTACAGATTCTGCGCCAGATCCCAGGACGCATAGGGCCAGGTCATGCAGAGCTGAATGTGACTGATAGGATGGTTGAATTATTCCATCGAGAAGAGATATTATGGCGCCAAAAGGCAAGACTTGATTGGTTGGGTGAAATGGACAAAACTGGCCGTTATCTAAAAGTTCAGCACAAAATGGCCCCAATTTGAAAAAAAATTCACGAAATGGCCCCTTTTGCATGACGCCCGGGGCTAGGGCGCCATGCTAGATAGCATGACGCCCCGGGCTAGGGCGTCATCTATTTGGCATGGTGCCCTAGGCCGGGGCGCCATGCTACATGTCGCCACCATGGCGCCCTAGCCCGGGGCGTCATGCTCTCTAGCATGGCGCCCTAGCCCCTGGCGTCATGCAAAAGAGGGCCATTTCATGAAATATTTTTAGATTGTGGTCATTTTGTGCTGAAGTTTTAGATAAGGGCCAGATTTGTTCATTTTCACATTGGTTGGTGCATGAGGAAAAAACACATACTTTTTTCATCTCAGGGCTAGCAGGCGCAGAAGGAAAAATCAAATAAAATCACTACAACATCCGGACGGGCAATTGACTGAGCATGCCGGTGAGATGGAGACATTGACCACGGTGTTTTATAAGGAGTTATATACCTCGGAAGGGACTCATAATATGGAATAGTTGCTAGCGACAGTTCCACGAAAGGTAACACCAGATATGAACAAGGCCTTGAATGCACCTTACAATTATGAGGAAGTCAAAACCGCTTTGTTTCAGATGTTCCCAATCAAAGCGCCTCGATTGGATGGATTCCCAGCCCACTTTTTCCAAAGGCACTGGGATATCTGCAAAGATGAGGTAACAAAAGTTGTTCTGAAAATTGTTGAAGGAAAGGAATCGCCCGAGTGTATCAATGAGACCGTTTTGGTCTGATTCTGAAGGTAAAAAATCCCACACTCCTCACCCAGTTCCGTACGATAATCTTATGTAATGTCATTTACAAGATTGCTTCCAAGGTTATTTCTAACCATCTATAGGTAGTTTTACCTGACATTATATCTGAGGAGCAGTCAGCCTTTGTCTTAGGGAGATTAATCACTGATAATCTCTACTCCTAATGTATGAGTTGGTGAATAGTATCCATGATTTATTTTCATCCCACCACTTTCGCTGTTTTTTTTGTCTCCTCCCCTCCACCCCACGCACGCATAAAACAAAAACCACCCCGCACAAAACACCACTCCTATCGATTAGACGCCGTTGCCACGAACCCCTGGGGCTTCCTCCTCCGCCACCATATGGTTCCCCTCCGCTCCCATCTGCCGCCTTTGTCAGGATCCGAGACCTCCGACTTCCGGGCCGTTGTCGCCGCTGCCGCGGAACCCCGGGGCAAGGCAGGGTGTGGTCTCGTTGCGGACATCGAGGAACTACGCATGGCCATGCCCTGCATCTGGTTCCCCTCGGCTCCCCTCGATCCCCTTCATCACCTCCAACGTACAATCTCGCCGCCGTGGGATTGCCGCCGAGCCGAGGTACGAGATTGCCTCCATCGCGTTCCTTCCCTGGCCACGCCCCTCCCAATTTCTTCCCCTAACCCAGCTATGGTTCTCACCCGCCGTCGCTTCCCTGCTGCTACCCCGCCACCCGATGCCCTCCACGAACACCACCACCATGATGGCGGAAGGAAGAGCAAGAGGGGGTCGCCAAGGCTGGGTGCCGCCGTGAGGATGCTGGAGCCCATGCGCGGTGATGGTATTGTGGCGGAAGAAGGTCATCTTCCCTGGGAGTCGCGTGATGGCCGCCGTCTCCACCCGCGGCCACGCCAACAAGCGCGCCCTCGACATATTCCCTACTCCGGTGCACGTATGGTCAAGCCTGTATGGCTTATCTTGCCCCATACGTCCTTGGCAGATCTCAGTGAGATGGACTCCACTAGAAATTCCTCTATGAATTTGGAAACTATAAAGGGGATTTAACTTTTAAGAAGCATAGAACGTTGTGCTATTATGCATTGCCGTGATTTGGTCTGGGTGAAGTAATATATTGGGATGTTTGTGGACGAGATTATATTGCTTCTTCTTATATTGGAAGTTTGGAACAATTGAGAGGAGCAAGGTCAGTAATATCAACACTTGATCACGCTCTAGGCTGTGGCGAGATTTTGTGTATATCTCTTTAGTGTCAACTTCATGTGCGTGCTAGCTACGTTCTGCCGCTGCGGGCACCCTATTTGCCTTGGTATGGTCTATGGAAGCACTTGGGTGATGTTCTGGTGATAAAAATGCTGCTTAAAATGCTGAAGGTTCGTGATTTCTTACCAGGTTATATGCGGTTCTTACCCAGCTGGCATGGTGATGATTTATTCTCTTTGCTTTTTCAATTATTATACCGGCCGATACAACTATCTATTGGGAGGTTGTTTTGCTATCAGTTGGGATCCTGGGTTTAGGGTCTTTTCATGCTTGGTAAAAATGTCTGAACTGTTTGAACCATTTAGGCGTTAACAGTTCAGGAGAATAATGATTCTTTCAGTTTTCTATTTCTTCACGAATTCACTGTTTGTTAACAATTCAGGAGAAAGCCGTAAACAAATTACTTAGTTTTTTAACCCAGCTAACATGTTCCTACTTTATATAATGAAGTATACTTATAAAGAAGGAGATTTCACAGGCCATTTCAGTCGTAGGTATAGCAACTATGTTGAATTGGTATTCCAGTATTATATGTTAGAGAAAGTGGAAGAAAAGAAAGAACAATAAGTACACTAACTTACAAATCGTGTCACCAAATCAAGTGCAAGATGTTAGCGTTGGTTACTATATATTAATGAGCCATACCTGTGTGTAACATACTTATCCATTTTTCTGTTTCCTTCCAGGATAAAGGCAAGTGTTCTATTTGTGCATTGTGGCGTCAATTTTCTTGGATAACAGACGAATGAGATCGGAGGAGTACATGGGTGGGATGACAGATGATAAACTTGATACGGGTGTGTTGTTGACTATCATCCAACCGACGTGCCCAGACGGGCTACATATTGGCATGATGGACTTCTATGGTAAGAGGACATTATGTAGCATGTAAATGTGACTTCTTGATCTCTGTTGTCCTTGCAAACAACTTACTTGATGACATGTTTATCTTGCCTGATAGAGAGCACAACAGTGATTATTTTGTTCTTCCCTCGTTTGTATTGCAGGGTTTGCTTCGGAACATAATTCAGTGTGACGCCCTCGATTCAATCGTACACTGATCATACACGCAAATGTGTACGATCAAGATCAAGGACTCACGAGAAGATATCACAATACAACTTTAGACACAAATTAAAATAATACAAGCTTTATATTACAAGCCAGGGGCCTCGAGGGCTCGAATACATAAGCTCGAATACACAAGAGTCGGCGGAAGCAACAATATCTGAGTACAGACATATGTTAGACAAGTTTGCCTTAAGAAGGCCAGCACAAAAGCATCAACGATCAAAAAGGCAAGGCCTCCTGCCTGGGAGCCTCCTAACTACTCCTAGTCGTCGACGGTCTCCACGTACTAGTAGGCATCGACGGTGGCATCTGGCTCCGACATCTTGTTGCATCAACCGGAAAGAAGAAGAAAGGGGGAAAAGGGGGAGCAAAGCAACTGTGAGTACTCATCCAAAGTACTCGCAAGCAAGGATCTACACTACATATGCAACATTACCAAAGGAAGGTTGTATATGTGGACTGGGCTGCAGAAATGGCAGAATAAGAGGGGGAGAAGCTAGTCCTGTCGAAGACTAGCATCTTCTGGAAACCACCATCTTGCAGCAACAGGAGGGAGTAGAGTAGCATAAAGTAAAGTAGTAGTAGTGTTATCAACCTCGGCCAGAGATCCTTTCTCGACTCGCTGCTAGAAAGCAATCCCAGAGCCACATACTATCCAATTCTCATCACAATCCAATTCTCATCACAAGTATCCAGTTCTAGTTGTATCGATCGGGATACAACTCCAAGTGTCCGTTACCGTAGGACAGACTATCGATAGATGTTTTCTTCCCTGCAGGGGTGCACCAACTTACCCACCATGCTCGATTAACTCCGGCCGGACACACTTTCCTGGGTCATGCCCGGCCTCGGCTAAACAATACGCCGCAACCCGACCTAGGCTTAATAGAGAGGTCAACACGCCGGACTAAACCTATGCCCCCAGGGGTCATGGGCCATCGCCCGGGGAACTCCTGCATGTTGCGTACGCGGCCGGTGAGCAGACCTAGCTACCTCCTTCAAAAAGGAAGGTGCTTACACAGTCCAACCCAGCGCGCGCCGCTCAGTCGCTGACGTCTATTAAGCTTCGGCTGATGTATACAACGCAGAACGCCCATACTATGCCCACGTGATGGTTAGTGCTATCAGGCCAGAGGCCCCTCAGATCAAATATCCAAATCGTAGTGGATTAGGAACGCGTGGTAGCAAGCAGAGAATCACGAAAGATGTGACCCCGTCGCCCCGTCTCGAGGACTTGCGGCAAGGGCTAAGAATGCCCGGCCACGCCTCGTAATTATCTCGTGGGCACCTTCCAGGTCAACCGACTCCACATCACTCGCAATTAAGCTCGCGCGGGTACCCCTCAGGGTCGACCCGTCTTTAGTAACAGGGTTCAGTGTAAAGTCATAGTAACCATAGTAACCGTGTGTCTAACACCAAGGGGAAAACTTGAGGAATCACCCTTGTCGGATTCCACTCGATGTAATCATCAAGGTGAACGTAAGAGGATCCACCCTCGAGGTTCACACTTGAGGGGTTGCATGACAGAGTTGTATCGGAAGTGGTTAAGGCGGAATCACCCTCGATGACCACGACCGAATAGCTACACTACAGGGTTAACATCAGAAGTGCTGATGAGGTCTCACCCTCGGCACTCGATAGTAACCCAGTAGTGTCGAGCAACTAAGGGGAAAGTGATGTGCGGTGCCGGGGCCTGGTCTTCGATCCCGTCGATCGGGTCTTCGATGATGAAGCAGGGCAACAAGGACAAGGTGGGGGTCACTGATGGATCACTAACCAACCTATACTAAGCAGTTTAGGATAAGCAGGTAGGTAACAATAAGCAGGTTACAAAAGCAGGCTATGCATTAGAATAGGAGCAAACAATTACAGTACCAAAATCTAATGCAAGCATGAGAGAAAGGAAATGGGCGATATCGGGATGATCAAAGGGGGGGGGGCTTGCGTGGAAGCCCTGCTGGAAAGGAAGAAGTGTCGTCGTCGATGTAGTCGATCACAACGGCATCAACAGCGGTCTCGATGTCTACCGGAGAAGAATAGGGGGAAGAAACAATAAATACAAGGCACACAAATGCATGACAAGGCGATAAGCGGTGCTAGGGGTGTTCTAACGAAGTGCTACACGATACCGGCGAAGTGGAATAACATCCGGGAATGTATTCCCGGGGTTAGGCATTTTCGGACAAACAAACGGGAGTGGAAAGGTTCGATGTTTGCTATGCTAGGGACATGCGGCGGTTGAACGGACTACGTAGTCGGATTCGTCTCGTCGTTCTGAGTAACTTTCATGTACAAAGTATTTTCATTCGAGCTACGGTTTATTTTATACAATTTTTCTAAAGTTTTAAACAATTTTCAAAATTTCTGGATTATTATTAATTCGATAAATTAATGACTAAAAGGCTAGATACATCCAGAAGTGTACCCAGCTAGTGGCTGTGTGTGGCCGACAGGTGGGGCCATTGACTGAGTTGACCAAGTCAACACTTAACTGGTAGAAGGGTGAATAGTGTAAGCGGGTCCCGCATGTTATTGACTAGAGTTAGATTAAAAGTTTATTTAGCTGTTGGGTCCAACTGTCATTAGGCCATTCGGCTAATTAGCATTAAACTAATCCCTATCCTAATCTAAACAGGCCGGCCAGAGGCACAACGGTGCTCATGGCTGGGCACGCACATGCATGGGCGCATGGCAGCCATGGCCAGGAGGGCTCACACGGGTGGAGGCCAAGAGCAACAGTAGCTTAGGAGCAGCGGCTGCAGTTAGCAGCGGCATAAGCAACGCAGCAACGGCGGCAGCATAGAGCAGTAGCAGTAGCGAGCAGCAAGAGAAGCAGCAGAGCAGCGATTAGCAGGCAGAGAGCAGCGCGGCATGAGCAGCAGAAGTAGTGAGCAGCAGCAGTAGCGAGAGGACCGCGGGCGGCTGCCGGGAAGCGCCTGGGAGCGGCGCTCGCGGCCATGCCGCGACCATAGGCGAGGCAGGGCGCGCGGGACGCGGACGCGACCGGGCGGAGCTGCAGCCATGGCGACCACTGACGAGTACGGGAGCAGCGGTAAACGGCACAGATCGAAAGGGGAAAGCGAGGGAATCGATAGAGGGGCTCACTGTGGTCCATAAGAGCAGGCCAGCGAGGTCGGGCGTGGAAAGGAGCAGCCGAATCGGGCGGGGCGTGCGTTGGCCGTGGAGGAAGAAGAAGGCGCAGGGGACGTTGAGGCGGCTCCCCAGCTTCGATCCAGGGGCTATGAAGACGAAGAAGTCCACGCCAGAGCTGCTGTACACCTTGGTGGGGCGCGGGGACGAACGGTGGCCGCGGGATCGAGCGGCGCACGACGACGACGGCGTCGGGCGGGATACAGAGGGAAAGAACGAGTGAGGGAGAGGGAGTGAGTGGGAGCTAGGGTTTCGCAAAGGGGCGCGGGGAAGGCCTTGTAGGCGTCGAGGAGGGTTGGATGGCCGACGCGTGGACATCGGCGGCGTCGACGCACGCGCTCTGTCCACCGCGTCTATATGAACAGAAGAAAGAAAAAGAGTGCTAAGTGGGCTGGGCCGTGCTTCTGTAGCCATTGGGCTAGAGTGAAAAGTGAGGTTTTGGCCTTTTCTCTTTCTCCTTTTCTGATTTCTTTAAACTTTTCTGATTTGCAAAAATGTTAGGCCACAAAAAGACTTTTGTAAAAATGAAATTGTACCACATAAATACTTTGCAATACTTGGCACTGCCATAAAAAGTTTGGAATCTAGTTGAAGCTATTAGAATTTTGCATAAATGGAAAAGCAATTAATTGCTATAGTCCATCTTGGCTTGGAGGTGATGTTTTCTTCCTTAACAATTAAATGATATGGAATTTTGGGTAAAAGATGAACTATTTTTCAGCAACTTTTGTGCAGCTGCATATTTCACTTGCAAAATTGAATTTGATTTGAAAGTGAAAATTTCAAAGGATATTTGAATCGAAGGTGATCAAGAACTGTTTAGTAAAATGATTAGCTTAATCACAGAGGGTTACTGTAGCATGACACTGGAGGTGTTACATTCAGTGTCCGCTGACGTACTGAAAGAAAGCATATTAAGCTATAGAAAGATGGATTCTTCTTGCTTGTCACCAAGCAGGTATTCTTACGTGGCTCCAATCAAATCACCGATGTATGGATTCACTTAAATCACTTGTATTATCTGTAGGTTACCCTGTAATTAACCATATAAAAGTTCTTGCTGATTATAAAATATATGCTTCTTTTTACTACAATATAAAACATGTATTTTTCTCGGTTATTTGTGGGGCACCATCTACAAGTGTATGTAAACATGTTTATGAACTCAAGTTAATTGATGTAGACTCAAGTGTCCTGATAGAAGGTACTACCTCTCCAAATTAGGTAAAGAAGATAGTTGGTCATCTGTTTGCAAAATGCTTGCAAAATTTGAGTTGTTGCATGCTACTTGCGTGTATGAAAGAGCTAATGCAATTCGCAATATGTTAATACTCCATTGTCGAGTATAGATAACCATTTCGCGGGCATGCCTAACCGTGCCTATGACAATATCTGAAACTTACTGGTAATATGCCTAACTATGTGCCAAACTAACATGATAACATGTTCTACTTATATAGTTCTGTTTTTCATTTGGGCTGTGTGGATCCTATATTTGAAGCTTTAAGTTTCAGCTACTTAAAAATAATACTGCTGTTTTTTTATATTTTGTTATTTTGCCTTTCTGTGATTTCTTAATAGTTGTTGAGAATCCTTTCTTACACACTTCACACTTTTCAGGGAAACAAAGACTTAAGTGATGTTACTCATGTTATAGTAGATAAAGTACATGAACGCACTATTTTGGTATGTACTTGCTCGTGTATGTTTTTTCTTTATGTGCTACAAAATGTCTTGTTTCTCCCTACATGATAGATGCAGCACATGGTTAATCCGGATTTGCCCCTTTTAGAGCAACTTTATGCTGATTGTTCTAAGAGTCTTGTTGAAAACACTCTAATCAACCAGGAAGAAAGCTGAAAGTGATTCTCATGTAGTGTCCGTTCTCTTATATATTATTTCTTTTCTTTTCATATTTTCATTTTCTTGTTGCACCGATTATTATGAGATCTGCCAATTTATTTCTTGTTGCTTTAACTTCATGTCTGCAACTGTTGATTCAAGCCTATTTGCACCATACTTTCGATATTGCCGTGTGATTAGTGTTGAAGTAAGAACATACCCAGATTCAACTCACTTCTTTAAAGATGTATATGAGAAAATGGAGTACTACCTTGCTTTGTATTCTCGTGCATCAGGAGCATACTTTGCACAACATGGAGAAAAGGTTCCCTTTGCTCAATTTTTATTCTCAGTGAGTACACATCGATCAACCGTGGGAAACCCTTTTTTAGAACCTTACAATTGGAGCGACTACTGCTGCTTTATCTCATTTACTATATCTTGTAAATATCCCCTGTTTTCAAACTAAATGTTTATATCCTGTAAATATCCCTTGTTTATTTTTTTAGTTTTGTATGGGGGGATCATAAGGTGAGAATGAAAAGCGGGGAGGTGCCATTTCTTTTCTTCATCGGATTCCCTTTGCTCGCCGCTCCATAGACCTATGACTTGAATCAGAAATTTTGATATTTGTTGTAATTTCGTAAGTAGTTAAATGGGAGACTTTTGTTGTAAATTGGCCAGATAAAAAAATGGTTTTGCTAATTTACATTCGAGTGATTTAAAATTGGTTTTCATTCAAATTTTTGGCCGTTTGATCTCATGCTAAGATCCACGCTGGGAGCTGGCTTTTCCTTGTGATTTTTTCTCTCTCTGTTATTGGGTGTGCTTTCGTTTCCCAGCTAGCCCGTTACCGCCCATCCCTTGGGCCCTGTCTCTCTCTTTATCCTTTTTTTTACTTTTGATTCTTGTCCTTTCGCATTTCTTGGCGAGAGTTAAAGCTGAGAAAGGGAGCCGATTCTTGGCGATTTCCTCGTCATCCATGGTGATTCCGATCTCCTCCTCCTCCTCCTCTTCCGCTTGATTTCGCTCCAGTGTCGTGTGGTTTCAGTTGGTTATCCTGGTCTTCTCCCTTTCCCCCTTGAATTTCGTCTAGATCTTGTGGTTTGATTCGATTCCCCTTGTGTTTGATGTAGATGTAGGTGTATGTTAGTCGTAGAGGTGGATTTTCCTGGCGACTTTTTTGCAGTTACAGTGGTAGTAGCATGGATGTAGCGGTGGATCCGATTCCCCTGTTGATTTTCTTTCTGCTAGCCTGGGCGTTTGATTCCGCTGGCCTTTTTTGCTGTTAGATGCAGGGGTATGTGTTTTTAGGTAGTAGTTGCATCTAAATTACATCAATAATTGTTCAATTTCAGTGGAATTTCCTCTCAAATCACAGAGTAGTGACACTATAATTTCCAGAGTTAACCACAGTGCAATTTTTGCTATAACTTCTGTGATTTTTAGTTTACAGTCACTGCAATTACAATGTAATTTATGGTTATTATAGTGCTATTTTCAGTGTATTGTTAGGTTAATTGCAATTAAAGT
>NC_041383.1:795325213-795359399 GCF_002162155.2 Triticum dicoccoides | reverse complement strand
TCTCCAAGCATTCTAGAACCTTTTTCTTTGTGGTTTGTCTTTGTTGGGTAGTATTTGTGTCAATTTTATAACCTTTTTTCTATGTTTTCTGTAGTGTTGCATCTAAGTTTACAGCAGCTCCAAGATTGTAATCTCATTTTAATAACAGTGTAATTTCCTCTGAAATTACAGAGTAATCGTAGTGTTCTTACAGTGTACTTGTAATTGCAGTGTAATTTTTAGGGTAAGTACACTATAAATCCCACTACTATGTTACTGTAATTACAGTGCATTTTCTCGATAATTTACGGTGTTTTTATAGTGTAACTTCCATGGGTAATCACAGAGCATTTTTACTAGAATATTTACATTATTTACAGTCAGTGCAATTACATGTAAATACAGTGTAATTTCAGTAAAATTACAGTGGTCATTAGACTGTAAATCACAATGTCTATGTTGGGTAGTGTTGCATCTATTCACGCGGTCAATATATACCGAATTTATCTTTGTGTCGGAAACTTTGTTGTGCACAGGTGCTTGTCTTCATAATAGTAATTTCAGTTTTTTCTGCTACTGTAAATTTTAGTTTCTTTTGCCCTGGTGCTTTTGAAACAAAACTGACCAGCTTCTTTGATTTTAACTAGAGTGCTCTGTGCAATACACTCTGGCAAATGGAAAGAATTTGTGATCTCTGCTTTTCTTGTGATTTTACAGGTTCTAGATCTCAAAGAAATTCACTATGCATGAGCAAAGACGTTGGAATTGAAGGATTTCTGCCCTGTGGATCGTCTCTTGTATGATCTTCCATGGTTCTTTCCCAATTAGTAGTTGTGACTTTGGCGTTTGTCTTTGCCCCAATTGGAATTGAAGGATTTCTAACTACATGGTTCTTTGTTGGTGTTTGTCTTTGCCCTTTCTTTTTATTTCTCATTTCCTCAATGTAAGTACTTTAATTTCTGCCTTCTTGTTTGGTGTTTATCATTACCATTTCTTTTTTATATCTCATTTCTTCTATATACATTTTCTTTATATTATTCTTCTTTGTTGCAGTTGTGCTTCCCTGTAACCATTCAAAAGCATTGGTTTTCTTTCTTCGTTTGTTTGAAGGGAAGAGCCTTTGCTTTCCTAGATCCAGCTTTCAATGAGCAGTCTGAATTTCACTTGCAGATTAGAATGATGGAAATTCAGAATTGATTCTAATTTCTTATTTGATCCCTTTTTTCAGACTGCGAATTAACACTATGGATAGGGCAGTGTGTATGTTGGTTTAGTGTGCAGTCATCCGTAGAAGAGTCAGTGTGTATGTTGGTTCAGTTGTGTCTCTATAATCCTTAGATGACACGAGGTACTATACTTGCAATGTTTTCTTACTGTAATTTCAAGGTTTTTCACCTGCTTGTCATGAATCCAAGTGTGTCCAGCCCAACCGACATGCATACATACCAACTCATGACTTGGGGCTGCAAACCGGTATCTTTGAGACTCGACAAGTTCCGGTCATAATATCATTGTAATAATCACACAATATGAGTGTAAGTTATGCAGAAATAGACCGTAATTTTAGAAGTTCCAATGCTAATTTGACTAAGTTTTGTGTATGTAGACTTTAACTCTTAAGATATCACTATAAGTAGACTGCAAGTTACCGGCAAACTGTAATAGCAGTCTAATTATCACTATAATTTTCTCCCAAATGTTGTAAGTGGACTGTACATTGATGCCAGACCTAGAGAGGGTACGTTGATGGATCAGTGGGCTGTGGATCAGAGAGGGTACGTTGATGGTCCAGTTCCAACCCGATTAGGATTGGTCTTTTACCGTTGACATGCATACAGTGGAGATACACTAAAAAGGGGGACACAAATACATACAAGTGTCGTTCTATTATTGATTGAAAAACTTGACTGATGTCCAATTGATTTTTAGTCAAACGTCAAATAGACACTCCCTAAAAAAATGTGATGTTGTATTAAGAAAGTTATGATTGTGATTCAATAGTAGAGATAATGATAGATAATAAATGACATAGTGTGTGGGATAAGCAATTTGTTATTGAGGAATATTTTGTTTTGGAATGTTATTGGAAAATATCTTATATGCATGTTTTAGGAAGGTGATCTCACATATATGATGTGATTCTGAATACTTAATTACCTAATACAGATTTCGATTTTTCATCTAATAACCAGTACATAGCTTCATGCTCCATGGTTAGAACTGTGAGAGTGTAGGACACCGGTGGAAAAAGGGCCTTTGGTCGCGGTTCGCAACTGCCATTAGTCGCGGTTGCGCAACCGCGACCGAACGGGCGCGACTAAAGGCCCCACCCTTTAGTCGCGGTTGCTTAAGAACCGCGACTAAAGCCACGTCCACGTGGGCGCCAGGTGGCCGTCGGGGCGGAGGACCTTTAGTCGCGGTTCTTCTGACCAACCGCGACTAAAGGCCGCCGCAGGTTTAGGGTTTTAGCCCCCCCCCCCTTAAACCTGTTTTCTGTTTAATTTGTATTGTTTTATTTCTTTTGTGCTTTATTTTAATTTTGAAGGAGTTTCACATATTCTACGGTACTACATACATGCATATGAATGTACAATTTCAAACAAATTTGAAATTAGAACCAAAAAGAATTCAAGAGGAATATACAATATATATTCAATATCATCGGATGACCATATACAATTTTGAACAAGTTTCCATACATAATTTAATGCATATAAAGTTCTACGTCCTCGTAATGGTGTTCTCCTTTAGGATGGAGGACTTCCCTCTTGAACCATCCAGCTAGTTCCTCTTGAAGTGGTCGGAAGCGAGCTTCTGGACTAAGCATCATCCGGAGGTTATTCCTCTGAGCATTGGTATCACTCGGAACCCGCTCAGAGGTGTATCTCCGGATCATCTCACAGACATAGTATGCACATAGATTGGTCCCCGCTGGCTGAATATCCTCACCATTCTTAGCCTTTGCCCTTTTGAATTCTAGCTCTTTTTTGAATTCACCGACCTTTGTATCTACGAACCGTCTCCAAACCCTACGAGGCAAAGAAAATTAAATGAACAAGAGAGTTATTAGTTACTTGATATTAGGAAATGAACGAAATAGGCCGATCGATATAGAGCGCAAATGAATGAAAATAATTACTTCTGCAGCATTCTTCTCATGTCGACCCAAAGCTTTGGATCCTTATTCAGAGAGTCGTGGACGAGACATTCTGAGGTGTCAACTTTAATTACTAGCAGAATCCAGTGGAACCTGCGGACACGATACATGCACAGTACGTCATGCATAACTCATCGATTAGCCGGCCACATACCATGCGTGGAGTAAACAAAAGAGAATGTGCTCAAGACAGAAACACTCACCCAAAATGGTAAGGAAATAGAATATCACTTTTGAGTTCCTGCTTTGTAAGAAACTGCCACAGGTCTGCCTCCATGTCGGCGGGGTGATGCTCCAACACATATCCATTAACGATGTGTGGGTTAATGAACCCAACATTATGGATGTTCCTTACTCTGCATTCCTTAATCTTCATTCCGCATGTATAATAGCGGACACAACAATATAGTTAGGACATATATATAGTGCAGGCAATATGAACGAGATGGGGTAGAAATAAATCACTTACAGAACGTAGCAACTGATGATAGATTTGTCGAGCTCGCGCAGATTGAAAAGCTGGAACAATTCACTCAGATGAATTTGTACATAGTAATGTTTGAAGTGATGCTCATATCTAACTTCCGCATAAATATATTCTTTGGCGTTTTTATTTTTTATGTAACCCTTGTACCATTTCAGCAGACCTTTCATTTGTGGAGGTAGATCCTGTTCCTGCGCAGGCTCGACGAGAGGCCCATTCTTCACATATGTAATTACTACCTCCTTCACTGGCGCCTCATCAAGGCCTAACAGTTCACGAAGAGTAATACCTAAGTTGGCCGCTTGTTCTCTGGCACTCGTTACAGTCAATCCATGTGCTGCCGCAGCTGCTATGATATCGGGGTCATCCGGACCGGCGGCTTTCACTATAAGCGGGGCAATCGATTGTTTACTTTGTTCCCCGAGCTGGGCAACTCGTTTCCCGCTTTTTTTACTTTGTAATTCCGTTTTCTCGGCCTCCTCCAAGGCTTTGTTCTCCTGGTTCTCCGCCCGCTCTTTCTTCTCCTTCAACATGAGTGCCTGCCTACGAAGTTCACGTGCATAGTCGTCAGGCAGATTCTTCGCGGCTTGGGACGGTGTGCTCAAAAATGACTTAGCCCACTTCTTTTGCTCATCAGAAAATACTGGCTTGGGCTCGGGCTCTCTTTTCTTCTTGCAGTCCGCCTTCCATTTCTCATGATCAGCAGCCGCGGCCGCGGCAGTTTCCTCGGCACTACGTTCCCAAGGCCTTGTGGGGAGAGGCTTCAATGATGGCTCTGGTACCTTTGTGGTCTTAGGTACATAAGGGTCCGGGTTAATAATCCAGGACTGCTTCTGCTTCTTTGCCGGAGGTGGATTGGGGGGCGGCGTCTGATCAGCCGCCGGACGAGGACTGGGGGGCGGCGTCTGATCACCCGCCGGACGTTGTGGACTGGGGGGCGTCGGCTGACGTGACGGAGGTGTAGGTGAACCGCCACCACCGTAGGGGGGTGGACTTGTTGTCCTTGGCGCCTCGCCTGGAAACTTGATAAACTTCTTTTGCCATAGAATGAAATGGCGCTTGACATCTCCAAGTCTTTTCTCCCCTTCAGGTGTAGCAATGTCAATCTCCAGGTCCTCAAACCCTTGGACTATGTCCTCCACCGTGACACGAGCATAGCCATCTTGAATGGGGGTGTTGTGGTGGAGTGCTCTAGGTAAACATGGTAAAGCACTGCCGATGGCTACCTTCACGGACATGTTCCCGATAGGATAATACAGATGACATTCTTTCATCTCCTTTATATCGTCCACGGGGTAGCGAGGAGGCTCCGGTGCAGTAATTTCGACCACCAGAGGCTCCGGTGCAGTAATTTCGACCACCAGAGGCTCCGGTGCAGTAATTTCGATCGTCGGTGCATCTGCACCAGCCGGTGGGGCCTCCGTGGAAGCCACACTGCTTCACCGCTGCTGGCTTCTGAGATCCACTGGATGATCTTCATGCTGCGCCCGAGCTGCATCTCGTTCGGCTACTAGTACACTCACGGTTTTCTTCATCACATCCATTTCCGATGCCAACCGCGCCACAACATCTGCTTCCCGATCCATCTTTCTCTTCCGGCTTCTGTAACCGTACGGGTCATCGTTCTGGGGGAACCCTATTTTCCACGGAATGTGCCCCATGCCTCGTGCACGTCCTCCGTGTTCAGGATTCCCGAGGGCTTTTGTCAGCGCGTCGTTCTCTCTGTTGAACTTGATCTTCCCCTCTTGAGCATCCCTCATTGCGTCAATAAGGGCTTGGGTGGGTTTAATTATTTTGCCCCGGTAAACACAGTCCCCTGTCTCCGGGTTCAGCGTTCCCCCATGCCCGTACCACCAGCTTTTGGCCCTTGGGTCCCATCCCTCCGTACCTGGACGGATTCCTCGCGCCCTCAGCTCATTCTCCATCTTCTCCCACCTAGGCTCCCAAAGGCGATACCCTCCTGGCCCCATAATATGATTGTACTCCTTCTTAGCCACATTTTCCTTATTTTTTTTCGATATTTGAATGAACTGCTCCGATTTCTTTTGCTTCACAAATTCTGGCCAATCATGTTTCAGTTTCTCATATTGTCCTTTGAAATCCGGAGTCTTGTTCTGCTTGACAAAGTCATGGGCTAGATTTTGCTTGAATTTCCGGAATGCGCCGGCCATCTTATGAAGAGCGAACTGTTTGACTAGCCTCCTCCTCTCCTTGTTTTCCTCAATCTTGTTACCCTCCTCATCGAATTTGTTGTATTCCGGAGGTAGAACGAAATGTTCCATAAGCTTTTTGAAGCAATCTTTTTTTGTTCTCTTATCGACAAAAGTGAAACCAGCAATTCGTGCCTTCTTTGGCTCATTCCACTCCTGGACGGTGATCGAGACGTTGTCTCTAACAATGGCTCCGCATTGGTTGACAAACTTGGTGGCGTTCTTGCGGGGCTCCAGCGGCCTGCCGGTTGCACTGTCGACAACCTCGATGGTGCATGTTTCTCCTTGGTTCATCGTCTTGGTTGCGCCACGCTTTGACGACGTACTCGATTGTTTCGACGATCCGGCCGAGGGCTAAAATAAGAAAGAGAGTCGCGCGCGTTAGTCCACACATATTTATTCAAATCAGTTAGTTTGTATCACCAGAGGCTCAATGTATATATATATACCTCGGCGCCGGAGGTGGTTGCTACTTCCATTTGAAGATCGTCGTTTATCGACGTTTGTTCGGCATCATCTTGCTGACGGCGCCCTTCATCTTCACCGTCAAGGTTCAGATAAGAAGAGATATCATCTTCTTCTTGTCCGGTCGGCACATATAGAATATCGCCGTTTATGATGCCGAACATATGTGCTTCACCGTCCGGATCATAGTTGTCCATAATCGGGTCAGCTCTATCGTCCGCCATTATGTCAGTCCTGAAAACATGTAGTAAAAACAAATTAATTAAGTGAAGAAGGGGGGCGGTGGCGGTGGCGGTGGCGAAAGGGCGGTGGCAAAAGGAGGGGGCGAGGAAGGGGTGGGAGAGGGTGTCGCGGTAGAGCGCGAGACGGGGCGGCAGACGACGGCGTCACGGAGAGGGAGGCGAGGACAACACACATTTATAACCGCGCGCATCGCCGCCCCCCTCGCCGCCCCCTCTCCGTATATACGTTTTTTTTGTTAATTATCAAATTTTACGGTTTTTTTTGTTAATTATCAAGTTTTAAGTTATTTTACCGTTTTTGTTAAACTAATTAACTAGTTAAAATTAAAAAGAACAAAAAAAATTCTCTCTCTCTCTCTCTCCTCTCTCTCTCTCTCTCTCGATCATCGCTCTCTGTACAGCGTTGAGGGCGGCGAGGCCGGCGGCCCGAGGTGATTGGGGGGCGGCTTTGAGGGCGGCGAGGCCGGCCGGCGGCGTTGAGGGCAGCGAGGCCGGCCGGCGGCGTTGAGGGCGGGCGAGAGGCGGCGCGGTGGGCGAGGGAGGCCGGCGGGCGCCGTACGTGGGCGAGAGGGGGCGGCGGGCGCCGTACGTGGGCGAGGGCGACAGCGGGCGGCGTCGAGGGCGAGGGTGACGGCGGGCGGCGTCGAGGGCGAGGGCGACGGCGGGCGGCGTCGAGGGCGAGGGCGACGGCGGCGGTGTTGATTCGGAGAAGACGAGAAGGGGTTCGGGGCCCTCGTATTTATAGTCCCCCCCTTTAGTCGCGGTTGGGGAGGCGACCCGCGACTAAAGGGTACCTTTAGTCGCGGTTGGAGAGGCGACCCGCGACTAAAGGGTAACCTTTAGTCGCGGTTGGAGAGGCGACCCGCGACTAAAGGGTAACCTTTAGTCGCGGTTGGTGAGGCGACCCGCGACTAAAGGGCTTTTTCGGCGGGTTTTTGTTCCCGCGCGCAACGACCTTTAGTCGCGGTTGGGCAGGCCAACCGCGACTAAAGGTATTCTTAAAATACTTTTTCTTTTTCAATATGTTAAAAACACAAATAATATATCAAAAAATTCAGAAAAATAAAACTAATTCAATTCAAAATGTTAAGAACACAAATAATATATCAAAAAATTCAGAAAAATAAAACTAATTCAATTCAAAATGTTAAAAATACAAATAATATATCAAAATATTCAGAAAAATAAAACTAATTCAATTCAAAATGTTAAAAATACAAATAATATATTAAAAAATTCAGAAAAATAAAACTAATTCAATTCAATATGTTAAAAACACAAATAATATATCAAAAAATTCAGAAAAATAAAACTAATTCAATTCAATATGTTAAAAACACAAATATTATATCAAAAAATTCAGAAAAATAAAACTAATTCAATTCAAAATTCTAAAAATACAAATAATATATCAAAAAATTAAGAAAAATAAAACTAGTTCAATTCAAAATGTTAAAAATACAAATAATATATCAAAAAATTCAGAAAAATGTATCATCAGTGGTATCTCGAATCATTCGAAAATGGACACCAAACACATCACGGGTAATATAATTCACATGATCCATTCAACAAAGTTTGGTACAATAAATTATTACACATCATTTCTTCCCTTGTGTCCCTGCTTGCTTACGATTGTGCCGTATCCATGGAGCATCCTCATCATTTAACTTAATGCTTGGGTCGGTGTTCACTTTGAAGGGCGGAATTTCAGCAAACATATTATAATCTTCTGACATGTCTGTCTTGTCCTCCACTCCCACGATGTTTCTTTTCCCTGAAAGAACAATGTGGCGCTTTGGATCACCGCATGATGTACTGATCGTTTTCTTATCTTTCCATTTCCTCGGTTTGCTACTCATGTCCTTCACATAGAAAACCTGAGCGACATCTTTCGCTAGGACGAATGGTTCGTCAAGGTAACCAAGATTGTTGAAATCCACCATTGTCATTCCGTATTGCTGGTCCACCTTTACCCCACCTCCTGTTAGCTTGAACCATTTGCACCGGAACAAAGGGACCTTAAAGGAGGGTCCATAGTCAAGTTCCCATATCTCCTCTATGTAACCATAATATGTGACCTTTTGCCCATTCTCGGTTGCTGCATCAAAGCGGACACCACTGTTTTGGTTGGTGCTCTTTTTATCTTGGGCGATCGTGTAAAATGTATTCCCATTTATCTCGTACCCTTGGAAAGTCGTTATAGTCGAAGATGGTGTCTTGGCCAACATGTACAGCTGATCTACAACATCATTGTCATTCATTAAATGTTTTCTCAACCAACTGCCGAAAGTCTCCATGTGGGCCTTCCTAATCCAGGATTCAGGCTTCCCCGGGTTGTCCGAGCGTAAAATATTCTTGTGTTTCTCAAAGTACGGAGCCACCAAGCTGGAATTGGTCAGTACAGTGTGGTGTGCTTCAGTCAGAGAATGGCCGTCCATACATATCGTTGATTTCCTTCCGATCGTGCCTTTCCCCTCGTGCCGCGATCGAGGAAGACCAATCGGCTTAAGGTCAGGAACAAAGTCAACACAAAAGTCAATTACCTCCTCATTTCCATAGCCCTTGGCGATGCTTCCTTCTGGCCTAGCACGGTTACGAACATATTTCTTTAATACTCCCATGAACCTCTCGAAGGGGAACATATTGTGTAGAAATACAGGACCGAGAACGAAAATCTCTTCGACTAGGTGAACCAGGAGGTGCGTCATAATATTGAAGAAGGATGGCGGGAACACCAACTCGAAACTGACAAGACATTGGATCACATCGTTCTGTAACCGTGGTAGAACTTCTGGATTGATTACCTTCTGAGAGATTGCATTGAGGAATGCACATAGCTTCACAATGGCTACTCGAACATTTTCCGGCAGGAGCCCCCTCAAAGCAATCGGAAGCAATTGCGTCATAATCACGTGGCAGTCGTGAGACTTCAGGTTTTGGAACTTTTTCTTCGCCATGTTTATTATTCCCTTTATATTGGACGAGAATCCAGACGGGACCTTCATACTGCTCAGGCATTCAAAAAAGATGACCTTCTCTTCTTTGGTCAGAGCGTAGCTGGCACGACCTTGAAACCATTCCGGATGCCGGTCATCAGGGTCTTTCAAACGTTGCTGGTCCTGCCGTGCTTCCTTTGTATCATTTGTCTTCCCATACACGCCCAAGAAGCTTAGGAGGTTCACGCAAATATTCTTCGTAACGTGCATCACGTCGATTGCAGAGCGAACTTCTAGGACTTTCCAATATTCTAGCTCCCAGAATATAGATTTCTTCTTCCACATGGCTGCGTGCCCGTCAGCTCCCTTCGGAACTGATTGTCCGCCAGGACCCTTTCCAAAGATGACTTTCAAATCCTTGACCATATCAAATACCTCAGCACCAGTGCGTTCCGCAGGCTTCGGCCGTTGATCTGCCTTGCCGTTGTAATGCTTGCCTTTCTTTCTTACTGGATGAATTTTCGGAAGAAATCGACGATGCCCAAGGTACACGTTCTTCTTACAATTTGGCAAATGTACACTTTCAGTCTCATGTAAGCAGTGCGTGCATGCATTGTATCCCTTATTTGACAGTCCCGAAAGGTTACTAAGAGCAGGCCAATCGTTGATGGTTACGAAAAGCAACGCTCGTAGGTTAAATTCCTCTTTTTTGTGCTCATCCCACACACGGACACCAGGTCTGCCCCACAGCTGTAAAAGTTCATCAACTAATGGCCTTAGGTACACATCGATGTCGTTGCCGGGTTGCTTCGGACCTTGGATGAGCACTGGCATCATAATGAACTTCCGCTTCATGCACAACCAAGGAGGAAGGTTGTAGATGCATAGAGTCACGGGCCAGGTGCTATGGCTGGAGCTCTGCTCGCCAAAAGGATTCATGCCATCTGTACTTAGAGCAAATCTTATGTTCCTTGCGTCAGCTGCAAAATCTTTGAACTCTCTGTCGATCTTTCTCCATTGCGTTCCATCTGCGGTGTGTCTCAACTCCCCGTCCGACTTACGGTCCTCTTTGTGCCATCGCAACAACTTGGCATGCTCTTTGTTCCTGAACAGACGTTTCAACCGTGGTATTATAGGAGCATACCACATCACCTTGACGGGAACCCTCTTCCTGGGTTTCCCGCCCTCAACATCGTCACCAGGGTCATCGCCTCTGATCTTATAACGCAATGCAGTGCATACCGGGCATTCATTCAAATTCTCGTATTCACCGCGGTAGAGGATGCAGTCGTTGATGCATGCATGTATCTTCAGAACCTCTAAACCTAGAGGGCAGACAACCTTCTTTGCTTCGTACGTACTGGCGGGCAACTCGTTATTCTTTGGAAACATATTCTTCAACATTTTCAGCAAGTTTTCAAATGCCGAGTCAGCTACACCTGCCTGTGCCTTCCATTTCAGCAAATCCAGTGTGCAACCCAGCTTTTTTAGACCATCATCGCATCCAGGGTACAACGACTTTTTGTGATCCTCTAACATGCGATCCAAATTCTCCCTCTCCTTTTCAGTTTCGCAGCGTCTCCGTGCATCAGCAATGGTCCGACCAAGATCATCAACGGTCTCATCACGTGCCTCTTCTTCACCTTCACCTTCACCTTCACCTTCACCTTCCCCTTCACCTGCCCCTTCACCTTCCCCTTCACCTTCAGCATCCTCCATGAAAGTATCACCGAAATGAGCAAGATAGCTTTCATCGATGAAATCATCCCCTTCTTCATCTTCTTCCATTATAACCCCTCTTTCTCCATGCTTGGTCCAACAATTATAGCTTGGCATGAAACCGTGCCGAAGCAGGTGCAGGTGAACTTCTCTTGAGGAAGAGTAACCCTTCTGATTCTTACAGTCAACACATGGACAGATAACAAAACCCTTCTGCTTGTTCGCATTAGCCACTACGAGGAAATCTTTCAAACCCGTAGTGAACTCGCGGGAGAGTCGGTTACCGTACATCCATTGCCGATTCATCTGCATTATTATAATATAAAATATATAATTAACCATCATGCATTTGTTAAAGTAACTAGCTATAAACAATAGAAATTAAACAATGAACAACACACATGCATATTTTATCAATGACACACATGCATGAAAGGTTCAAGTTGCTAACCGCGATCGAGGAGGAAAAAATAAATGAGGAACCTCAAGTGTGGCTCCAACATTTCATATTATGTTTGTTTCACCCTCTTGGGGCATTTCATCAAACACCTTGTGTGCATAAGAGGA
The DNA here is from genome assembly GCF_002162155.2 of Triticum dicoccoides. NCBI lineage: Eukaryota > Viridiplantae > Streptophyta > Magnoliopsida > Poales > Poaceae > Triticum > Triticum dicoccoides. The sequence continues at coordinate 795,347,637 of NC_041383.1, read as the reverse complement.
ACCAAAAGCAAACCTACACCCCCTTGTGAAGCTTGTGAAGAGAAGTGGCACCAAATGGCTAAGTGAGCGTGCTGAACTGGTATATATAGGGGAGGAGCTTTAGTCGCGGTTGGCCTGGCCAACCGCGACTAAAGGCCTTTGGGCACCTTTAGTCGCGGTTGGCCTGGCCAACCGCGACTAAATCCCCTCACGTGCACCAGCTGGCCACCGAGCGCCCTGGGCCCAGGCCTTTGGTCGCGGTTCGTCTGCCGAACCGCGACTAAAGACTTCATTAGTCGCGGTTCCTACAGTTTCGCGACTAATGGGGCTGGACGGAAGCCTCTTTTTCTACCAGTGGGAGATCTCTAAAGGCACTTGTATGAGAGTCGTATATGCTCCATGGATAATAACCAGTACATTGCCTAGCACGCATTGTACCCGCCACCATGTTGTTTGTAACATACCACAAGGCCTGGGCAAGAAGATGGACCGGTCTTCGATTATATTTACAGAAGTATAAGTCTCCCAGTAGAGCGTAAATCAAATTTTTTTTCCTGGTGTATCTTGCATCATTTCATGTTTTTGCCACCAATTACATCGATTTTGTTGTTCAATGTTGAAAGGTATAGTGGAAACAGTACCCTGAGTTTTCAAAATCCATTTGGTGCATCTCATGATGTTACTCTTCAAATCAAAGTTTATGAAATGAAATGGAATCATTGCATAATTCGACAGGTTCAGCATCACCCAGATCCATTCTGGGTTGCGATTTACTCTGTATAATTCCAAGTTACTCCCATTGTAAGATCTTTTAGATCACTATATATTACTCCTTCGGTCCCATAATATAAAAGCGTTTTTGACACTCTTATATTATGGAATGGAGGGAGTGCCAAATACATCGCACATACATGTACCATTCAGAAATTGGCATGTTTAGTATAGCAAGTTACTTCCTTCGGTTATATGATAACTGGGGATTCACACTTTTTTGGGTCCTTTGCTCTAACCAGAAGGAACGAGAGCACCTGGCACCCCCCCCTCGATCACACGAGGCCTTCTACAATGTGAGGTGATTAGAAATATACCACGCTTTCCTTAAGCATCGGTGCTTATTTGTACAGGGTAGTCTTTCCTTAAACACCGGTGCTTATTTATACAGGGTAGATGCTTAACTAGGCGTCTCTACTGTAGAAATAGACTGATGCTTCAGAAAAATCCAGTTTATTTTTCTAAGCACCTTCCTAAGCATCTTGCATTGTACAAGGCCTGAAAAGGACACGATTCCTGCGCCTATGCTACGTTGGTACCTCCAAGACCGACCCCGCAAACCGCCTGCATCCGTTCCGGACCACGCTATTCGGTCCGCCGAAGCCATCCAACGTGGGCCTGTACCGGTCTGTGAGGCGGTCCGGACGCGTTTTCTTCTGCAAATTTGAGACAAAAGTGAGTGAGCTTTACGGGAGTCCGGACACCAAACACATAGGACTCGACACCCCCGGCCACCCAAAACCCTTCCTGGACTCGCGCCTCTACTAGGCTGCAGAGATGAAAATTTTGAGGTAGTTCAAGAAATTAAGAAGTTCTGCGAGGGAATTCAAAGAAGCACTCGATATAAAGCGACCAGGATGGCAGTCTGATATATCAAAAATGACAAAGTTTATTTCCTAATGGTATTCCAACAGTGTAGACCGGTAATGAATTCAGAATACAAACATTTATTTTTGTTATCATCGTATTTAATACAATAACAATTTAGGAAAGAGATGGGATTTGTCTGGCTATTTTGTCTTTCATTTTATGCACTTGTGGAACGGTAAAGAACTGGCGAAGCCAGTTTGTGCGGTAAGTATTGTGTGTTACACATGTTTTTAAACCTTCCATGTGAAATATTTGTGCTAACTACCTATATTTCCTTTTGAGGGATGGGTATGAATTGAGGAAGTAGTTTTTATTGTACTTGCTCAAACATCGTGCGAATGACACTAAAGACAACTTGCCTGATATTTTGCGAGAATTTCTTAAGCGCATCAAGTAGATCTCAATAATTTGTAATAGATTTTTAGTCAGATCATCACTTTATATGTATACATTCTCAATATGTTATCTTGTTATCAGTGTACATTACACGTGAAGTGAACTTCAATTATTATGCAATTATGACCGTGTTATATTGTCTTACCTGTGAAATTTAGCATGCATTATCTTTATATAACTTCAGCAAACTATTTTATATAACTTCGGTAAACTATTTTAGAAGCCCGTGGCAACGCACGGGCATTCTACTAGTATCATAACAACATATGAGTGTTTACATTTCATGGAGAGGAACAAGGCAAAAAAGCACCCATCTTGTGCGCTGAGACTTGATATGATGAAAGCCTATGATAGACTGGAGTGGTCCGACCTACGAGCAATTGTGCTTAAACTTGGTTTCACCAACAGATGGGTGGACATCCAGAAATAAGAATAGAAGCTCCTCAGCCCGCTCCTCAGCGATTTGGGATTCCTGGCCGTCGGATCTGGTTGCTTGATGGATCTCGGGCCGTCGGATCGACCTCTGGAACGACCTCGTCCGTCGGATAAAAAAAGTTACTGCTGGAATGAATAGTTACTCCCGTTTCATGCCACCGCTCGTAAATAGTCTGCCCCGCCGGGGGCATTTTCGTTATTTCACTCGCACGTGGTATAAAAGGGCCGGCTCCCGTGGAGGCAACCCTAGACGGCCCCCCTCCCCCTCCCGCGCGCCTCCTCTCCCCCTCTCTCTCGTTCCCCTCCCTCCCGCGCGCCTCCTCTCCTCCCACCCACATCGCCACCGCCGCCACCGCCACCACCACCCACCGCCTCGAACCACGCCGTCGGCATCCATCCACTACTCCGGCGCCGTCCAGATGCGCCGCAATAGAGCCCCCAGCCCCGCGTTTCCCTCTCCTCCTTCCCCGTCGCCGCCCGGCCTCCTCCCCACCCGGGCCTCCCTCTCCTCCTCCATAGCTTAAGGTGAAGCTCGTGGCGTCGGGGTCCGGACGCGTGGGTGCCGCGGTGCTCGCGGAGCCGCTGCAGATCCCCGCCGACCAGGCCATGCTGGCGCTCGGGACGCTCGCGGCCGTGCTCCCCGGCGATGACGACGACCCCGCAGCGGACGGCGCATGGGAGGCCGACCTCCACGCAAGCCCTAGAACAACTTAAGGAAAAGCTCGTGCCGCCGGGGCCCGGGCGCGTGGGTGCCGCGATGCTCGCGGAGCCGCTGCAGATCCCCGCTGTCCAGGCCGCGCTGGCGCTCGGGGCGCTCGCCGCCGTGCTCCCCGGTGACGACGATGACCCCGCAGCGGACGGCGCGTGGGAGGCCGACCTCCACGACGTGCTCCTCTTCCTCTACATCCAGTCCTACAAGCGCCTTGTGCCAAGGCCTCGATTCCATCCATTTGCTCCCGTGTAGCACACTGGCTCGCCACGGTTTATCAGGGAGCAAAGCACCCCGGCCATCTCTCTCTCTCTCTCTCTCTCTCTCTCTCTCTCTCTCTCTGATGTCAACCTCGGTTGCCTTTTATTTTCAGATCTGCAATGGCCTGAAGAATGAGGCAATCCTTGGAAGCAGCACGTACATGTGATCCCCCTCTCACTCTGATTCCAAGGTTGTTTCTCTCCATATTCCATTCCTCTCACAATTTGTTTCTTTTCCTAGGCTTTTACTTTATCATGTGCATGCTATGCTTCTGACAAAATATCTAATTCTGTTGCTTTTCATGTCTATGTAAGCATTATGTTCTCCTTTGTTTAATTTCATTATTGCTATGCAAAGAGAAATCAAGGATTACTTTTCTTGGTACATATGCAGTGTATTTATGTTTTGGGTGGTAACAGTTCAGTTAGAGGTGAGATGCATCGACATAGATGGTTGAAGGCTATACATTAGTTGGATAGATAGATTGAGCAATACACCTGTTGTGCCATCATCGATGAATTAAGAGAAGAATAGATGGTGCGTTTGGCAAAATATCCAATAGTCAGCGTTGGTGTTTAGTGGGTTTTAAGCATTTCTGGTAGCCCTCTTCCTACCTTATTCTTTCATTTATATCTTGTATTTTCATAGGTCAAGCTTGTGCTTAGTTTGCTTGAATGTAACTTGCTTCCTTTCTGTCGAGGAAGACAATGGCTCTCAGTTGCCATGTTCAGACTTAATTGCTTGAATCAGTTGGATAATGGACATGTTGTCGGAGAAAGGCAGGGTTTGAGAAATTTGAAAGAGCTTGAGAATTTATATGGCCAGAAGAAGGCCAAGAGTGCATAGGGGGTTATTCGTACCATAGAAAAAGTAATATGCCTTGGTTCAGTTTACACATTTGAACTCACGCCTTTTAAAGAATAACATTTGTGGTTGAAAATTTATTACTTGAGAAGTTGAGAACCTGAAAATGTTTGTCTGTAATGCATCTATTTGTGTGTCAGACACTTCTCCTTTTCTCACAGAACACAACCTTGTATGTTTTTGGCACATATTTTCAAATGCTCATGCTAGATTCGATAGTATGTATCCATAATTTGTTTTCAGTTTTCATTCTAATTTATTCCCATAAAGAATATCAACGTGCTCTAATTTATAGCGAGATTTAGTCCAGTATTACTAATCGTAGGTGTGCTTTTATGCAGGTTATGTTGCTGATGGTAGGTGTCACTCTGGATTGCAGAAAACATGATAAGAGCATGGAGATGGATTGCTGCATATATATGCTGCCCACACTACCATTTTCTTGATCATGTGTGTAGAGTTGAACTACTCGTTTCATATATCCTTAATTCGTTTTCCTTTTAATCTCCATACGACATAGAAGGTTCTGGTTGCTCTATTAACATGATCGGATTTTGTGTGTGTTTTGCAGAAAACATGATAAGAGCATGGATGGATTGCTGCAAATTCATGTTGTTGTTGCGGGATCATGCCGGCCCTCCCTTGTGCTAGCCAGCCATCAGGAGCGACTGCATTTGGTTCATGCGGACGCGGCTATGGCTCCCTGTGGTGCTCCTCTCGTGTCGCCTCTTCTTCCTCGCGGGGTTCTTTGGCTCCCTCCTATTCACCCAGGTAACATGGTGGGCCCATGTTACCCCTGTCTCGCAAGTTCGTTTCGTCACGCGCGGGCTTCTGATCTGGGGTCGCTCTTTCGGTTGTTCCATGGCAGGATACGCAGGGGGAGGAGGACATGGAGCGGCCACTGCCAAGGGAACGGCTGCTCTATTTACCCTTATTGTCGGTTTCACTTGCCTAGCCTAGGTATGCTAAGGTAATCATTATGTGAGGTGATCTATCCATTTTCAGAGTTCCCTCATTAGTATCCCTCATTGTTAATTGCTATGCTTAATTGGTTACTCTGTGTTGTGTTGTTTGCCTTTTTTGACCCAGATAAACCACCCCATTACCATATTTTACACTAATGCCATATTTAATCATAGACATAACTTTGGAGGTTTAGTTCAGTTAAAAAGATGATGCCATGTGACTGGAAAGTATATATGTTCAGATTATAATTTAAATGGATACAGTGATTGGCAATAGATAAATCATATTAGCCTTGCATTGCAGATTATTTCCTTTTTGTGGTTGGCATGAATGAATTTTGTACTCAATGGTTTAAGCAGTTGCTCTTTGAAATATAATTTTTCTATGTAAGATCTTACCGGATGTTCTATTATTTAGAATCATTTGCCATGTTTGTACTCTTGCTGAAGTTTGAAGAGTTTCCCGGGGGTGGCGAGGAGCACCGGCATATCGAGTCCCTGGTGTTTTCCTCTACGAGCTGGGGAGGGCATGCGGTTCTCTCCTCGTCGGTCTCACTTCTCCCCTTCCTCCTCCATGGTGCTAAAAAATATCACTGACTGCGTGAATTTAAAAAAATTTGTAGTCTTATACAAATAGAAAGAATATATGATGTGACCTCATTTCTTAATCCTACGCTATCCTGCTGCATTAGTGTACGAGCTGTTACACACAAACATGGCTTGAAGTTTTGGGATAGATGGGACAAACATAGGGTTGCAGATTGTAAATTCATGTTTTTTCGCAAATCAATTTGACACTAATCCTTAGAAAAAAGATATTTATGTTGCATAGATTGCGTTGTATAGGTTGTTGACTTGATTTACATCACTCCAGTTTTATGATGGCACAAAAATTAATTTAGTTCTGTTAATTGCAGTTTTACATCACTCTCTCTCATCACACATAATGTTAACCTTATAGAGCTAAGGTGGTTATAGTTAGAAACCTCTACAATATCATGGATTGATTTAGGGTTTCAAAATATTGTGAACTGTAAAACGTCTTATATTATAGGACAGCTGCATCACATATTTTTTACTGTTGGCAAATGAATTATTTATGTATAGTTACTACCAAATTATCAGAATAATAAATCTATCACTCGCTCCAATTATTTGTAATTCTGGGTTAGGCTTTTCTTATCTAAACTACTTGATGTGACAAAATATCTTAAACAAGCTCTGTGATTTGTATGCTCTCTTATATTATCAAAGATGATTGCACTTATATGATATGTTTGATAGTTCCTATGTACTCCGAAAGAAAAAATAGCTGATGTTCCGCTCCTTGCAGGCCTGCACTCGCGTCACGCCCTTTCCTCTCCCTGTCGCCTCGCCTCTCTTCCTGCCTGCTCGTTGCCCCGGTCGTCTCTGATGGTGCTCCTAGATGTGCAATACATCACCTCCTCACCTCCTTGGCCACTTCGGTGCCCAAGGCTTTCGTGCCCATCGGCGGGATGGTGCAAGGCGCAACTCGACGTGGTTCCTCACTGGTTGGATGGCGTTCAGGCGCAACCCGGGTGCCCTCTGAGTGCCGCCTCGGCTACAACCTCCCTCTATGAGCTCCATCTTCCCCTGCAATGCTTCGGCTACTATATGGGACATGGCCAAGGCTATGATGATCAGTTATGGCTGATATAGGCATGCTCTCAAGCAGTCGAGGCACTTGTGGGTATTAATTTGGATCCTCCCTCGTTTATTTGAGCTGTTTTGAGCACGTTCTTATTTTAGTGGCTCTGTCCTTGGATGGTCATTTCTAATGAGTGATAACCAGGGCAGTTAAACCCTCGTAAGAACATATTGATCCGGTGATCCATCCAGAAATCCAGAAATAAGTCCATCCAGAAATAAGAATAGAAGCTCCTCAGGCTGCTCCTCAGCGATTTGGGATTCCTGGCCGTCGGATCTGGTTGCTTGATGAATCTTGGGCCATCGTATCGACCCCTGTAACGACCTCATCCGTCGGATAAAAACAATTACTGCTGGAATGAATAGTTACTCCCAAAATGAGATATCTCGTGCCACCGCGTTTGAATCACGTGCCACATCGGTAGGAAGCCATTCTTGCTAGGGCGATGATGATTAGCCGTGGGTATCAAGTTGGGTCCTCCCTCTTGTCTCTAGAATCCTTTTTGATCCTGTGATACTTATTGTTCTGTCCTTTGGATGGTCATTCTTATTGAGTGATAACCAGGACAGCTCCACTGTATAAACAGATTGATGGTGATAAGAGATGATGGGGGTAGATTATATGATCGAGGAAAGGCAAATCTGAGCCCATATGCATTGAACCCTGAACCCTTTTTATTCGCACGTGCTCCACCGGTCGGAAGCCATCCTTGCTAGGGCGATGATGATTCGCTGTGGATGAAATAAGTGTGCCTTTGAGCAATCAAGGCACCTGTGGGTATCAAGTTGGGTCCTCCCTCTTGTCTCTAGAATCCTTTTTGATCATGTGATACTTATTGTTCTGTCCTTGGATGGTCATTCTTGTTGACTGATAACCAGGGCAGCTCCACTGTATAAACAGATTAATCTGGTGACAAGAGATGGCGGGGGTAGATTATATGATCGAGGGAAGGCAAATCTGAGCCCACTATGCATTGAACCCTGAATCCTTTTTATTTGTATTTAAAGGTGTTGCTTATTTTTGCTCCAGTGTTTATAGCCGTCTTATGTGAATATTTCTTCTCTCTCATACCTTTATTGCATATAAGTTGTTCTTGACTTTTACTGTTTGTTGTTGGTCCTTGATTTCATCTAGTTAAGAGTAAGCAAGTTGTCGGTTCAATGGCTTGTTTTAATTTGTTGATAAACCAGCAGAAACCACGGTGTCATGTTTCTAATAACAACGTCTTTAGGCTGGTTAATGTTTGTATTGGAGCCCACTACCTTTTATTTCGCTTGTTCCTTACCATCTTCCTTGCTTCTCTGGCTGTTTCACGGTTGGGACGGTGGCGTGGCGTTTGGGCTGTCTTGCGGGTCGGCCGGAGAGGGAGCACACCGAGTGGGCTTCTAAGAGGGCTGAGGTGATTATTTGCTCCCTTATTTGTCTTTCCCTTTGTGATGTGTATGTGCTCATCAAGGGCTTTGTTGTTTTTAGGGATTTGTCTAGGGTTTCCTTGTTAATCCATTCTGATTTTGGTCTGCTCATGCTCTTGGCTTCCGGACCGTGGTGCTCAAGGTGGTCTGGCTGTCGCCGCCGCCCCTGGTCGACGATGCTGCACCCCTGCTCGTTCACTTAATAAAAATAGCGTATGTAGAAGTGAAAACGAGTCAAACAGATGATCAGTGCCTCAATCCTTCAGTACTTGAGGTATGTGTTGACTGTATTAGTGATGTTATGTTTTTAGTGGCCAATAATCCTGATGAGTGTATAAACCCACAGTTGACCATGGTCTGCATATGAGTTTAATTGGTGTCTAATATATTAGTAGCATGATTTTATAAAGCTCCAGTTCCATGGTTCTGAGCACTTGTGTTTAATTGGAATCACTTGTTATTATAGAACTATGTTGTTGACTATAGTTCCATGTAGCTTGAGTATTTATCTGTACTTGAAGTCTACAAGTGTTTTCTTAAGTATACCAGAACCACCTGACCGAGAATAATTAATTTCGTAACTATTAAGTAAACTGAATTGAGCATTTCTTAGATTTTTTGGTTCAGAGCTTTTATTGTCTCTTTGGTAATATGTTGGAGTTTACTTTTCCTGTGGCATACGTTTATTTTGGAAGTTATTTGCATGTATACTGGTATGCGGTTGTCTACGTGCCCCCTTACAGCTGCTTATTATCTATAAGTGGTGAAAATTATTTTCCTGAGTTTAATTGTATGTATCAAGCCACTTGGTGGAAAGACTTCCTATTGTATCTTGACATGTGAATTGAATGATGTGGTTATATTAACATCGCTCTATGTTTTGTTGTCTACTTCTTTATTTCCCTTTGGATGGGTGCTCATGTCGGCATGGGGCACAGCGGCCACAGAGGGAGCCGAGCCGGCGGATGTGGAGGCTGCCGAGCGGCTGTGCTCGCGTGAAGGAGGAATATGATGATGCGTGGAGTGGCGTGGGGTACCAACCATCTCCATCGAGTGGCGGTGCTCGTGTGAAGGATGAGTTCGTGTTAGTCCCCCTATCCCGATCTGGATTTTATGGATCTTTCAACAAAAGTTCTTGTTAGGGATTTGAGTTTTTTCCATTTAACATGCTCTCATGTAGGGTAGTAGCACTCTCTCGGTTGTGGCTGCACGTTCAACTGGCCAGTCAAGGAGCTCCAGCAAGCAGGTCCGCCTACTCTCCTTTCCCCTGAGCTCCTGCAACTACACAAATCATCTTCCTGGTATTTTCTCACTTTTGATCCACAGACTATGTATTTTAGTTAGTTCTGGTGATTATCAATTGATCTAAGACCACTGTACGTGCATATCTCAGACTTGAGAAGAATGCACATAGCCTTGCTGAGAACATAATATTGTTTCGATGATTATCTTGTTTGTGCGCTTGTTTTTATAAAACACAGGGGTTATAGAGGAATTGAAACATGTTACATTGAAATCAGAGAGCATGTCATTGTTGCTTAATTCCGTTAATCGTGGCTGCCACTGTAAACCTTGCGATTCAGGTAGAAGCAATAGAATCCAGGAAAAAAATACCTACCTGCATGTGTTCCTTAGAGAGTTTGTTTTCTTCATACCTCACCATTCTTGATATATATGGTCATCTCTGTTCTGGATTTCACACTCGACGGCCTCTCTTCATGGCACAAAACTGAAACTACGCCATGAATATATTTATTCAGTGAAATAGCTGATTCGAATCATTCATCAACTAGCTTTGTTTTAATCACATCAATAAGTCATGATATCTTGAAATTGCCTGATTGGTGATTATACATTTTATATGATGTTTTTCACCTGCAAGATCTGCACTTCTTTCCTTTCAGCTTTATCTCTCTTGCTTTATTTCATGAATATATTCCTCTTCTCATTCCATCATTCAGTCTGTTTGCAACAAAATCCTCATTCATAGTCTGTTTTTTGAAATGCTTGGCACATCCTAAACAAAATCCTGATTAAACGATAGGCTTGGCATATATTTTTTATCACTATGGTTGCTTTTATCCGCAACTGATTTCTCTGATTCCTTTCCCATGCTGTAATGCAATTGTTTTGGGCAATTCCCCGAGGCCTTATATTTTATGTTATCGGGAACTGCAGGATACCCAGCGAGTGTTTAGGATCCCACACACGGCAGTTCTTGGCATGCTCCTGGCACACCTTGGACTATCACCGGCTCAGTATGAACGCGTTGTTCATGAGGGCGGCAAGACCCATGTTGTAAATTGTCTGTAAGCGACGTGTTGCCGTATCTTCTATGCCTAAAACGTCTGTAAGCGACGTGTTGTCGTATCTTCTATGCCTAAACGTCTACGTTATGCCTAAAACTTAAAGTTATCTATGCATAGTTGTAAATTGTCTTTAAGTGATGTGTTGTTGTATCTTCTATGCCTAAGATATTTGGTGCTAACCTATCGTGAAACATGCTTTCTATGTTCATGCATTGTTAAGTAGCTTCTTCTTATGTGCATACAAACGTTTGGACCGGCACCCTCGCGCCACGGCGCGATCCCGATCTAGTTGTTATGAGCCTAGTGACCACAGTTAAATTTTCTGTGATGTTTAATGGTAAGAGACTTGAAGAGTTTAAACCATCATGAGGAATAAGACAAGGGGACCCAATCTATCCATATTTGTTCTTGCTAGCAGTAGAGGGTCTGTCGTGCCTACTAAAATCCAGAAGAGAGTCATCCAAGCTGCAAGGTCTATAGGTGGCACCCTCGGTGCCACCGGCGAACCGTTTGTTATTCGCTGATGACAGCCTGATGTTTTCCAAGGCAAACGGTGTGGGAGCTAATGAGGTGAACCTGGTTTTGGACCTATATTGTCAGGCCACGGGTTAGCGTATAAACCATGCAAAATCTTCTACCTTATTTAGCAAGGGGGTGCCTGATAGCACAAGACGGGATATAAAAACCTTGCTAAACGTCCAGAACGAAACTCTAAATGAAAAGTATCTGGGTATGCTATCGGACATTGGTGGGTCAAAAAATGGGGCGTTCAAATATCTCAAAGATCGTCTATGTAGCAAAATTCAGGGATGGATTACAAAAGCTTTGTCATCAGTGGGTAAAGAGGTTCTTGTGAAATCTGCTGCACAAGCAGTGCCTGTTTTTTTCATGTCCTGTTTCAAACTCCCTAGGGGTTTATGTGAACACCTAAACATGATGATCAGAAAGTTTTGGTGGGGGAGGAAAGATGGCCAACGCAAGCCACATTGGGTATCCTGGAAAACAATGACACAACCTAAAGGTATGAGTGGCTTAGGTTTCAAAGATTTTGAGCTTTTTAATCTTGCAATGCTAGCTCGCCAGGCATGGCGATTATTGCAGAATCCAGATTCCCTAAGTGGCCGAATCTTGAAAGGTGTGTACTTCCCTAACACTACAATCCTGGAAGCTGTGTTGCGAAATCACCCAAGCCAAATTTGGAGGGCATTGATAGAGGGAAGGGACACTTTGAAGTTGGGCTTAATTAAGAGAATTGGTAACGGAAATTCAACGAACATTTGGAACGACAATTGGCTTCCACGTGATGAGATGCTACGCCCCTAGGGTTGCGTCTCTCACCATCAGCCCACTCTTGTTTCTGAGCTAATTGATCCAACGTCTGCAACTTGGATCAGGAAAAGAGTAGAGGAGGTTTTCATGCCAATGGACATACCAGTCATTCTCGGGATTCCTCTCTGTACATGAAATGTCCCGGATTTCCGGGGCTAGAATTTTGAAAGGAGTGGCAATTTCACGGTGAAGTCGGCCTACAGAATGCTAGTGACTACTAGGCAAAGGAGGGAGGCATGGCTGAAAGGCATGGCCGGCCCCTCTAGGGTGACCACAGATGAGAAATAATGGAAAACACTATGGAGCATCAAGGTACCAGGAAAGGTTAGGATGTTTTTGTGGCTCCTGTCCAAACTTTCGATACCCACGGACGACATACGGGCCCATAGGCATATGACAGACTCACCGGCGTGTGGCATCTGTGGAGCACCAAATTCATGGAGGCACTCTCTTGTCAACTGTACTATGCCGCGATGCACCTGGGCGCTGGTGGATGATGACCTGGCACAACAACTAGCAGCGACCACTGAGCCCAATGGCAAGCAATGGATGTTTACACTGATGGAACTTTTATCTCATGACATATTCGTGAAACTCTCTGTTACATTATGGGCGATTTGGGCAGCTCGACGGAAGGCCATCCACAAAGGCATATTTCAAAGCCCTCAGGTGACTTACTCTTTCATCACTTGGTTCATTGAGTAACTAGGAATGATCTCTGATAAAGTGGCTACCAGGCACGTCGGGGCGTCCATGCAGGTCCAGCTCAGCGCCCCAGGGCGCCACTGGCGGGGTTCCATAAAATTCATGTTGACGCTGCAGTACGTCAGGGTAGAGGCGGTGCTGCTTCTGCTATTTGTAGGGACGGCGACATCAATTTTATTGGCAGCTCACCATTGGTGATCGCGGGGGTACAAGAACCAGCCACTCTTGAAGCAATTGCGGTGAGGGAAGCTCTAGCACTGGCGGAAGATCTACACGTACTTAACTTTGTCGTCTCCTCGAACTGCAAGCAGGTAGTCGAAGATATCACGAATGGGACAGGAGGAAGATATGGCGCCATCGTCAATGAAATTAAACTTCAGTCAGTACCTTTTAATTGTACTTTTAACTTTGAGAATCGTAGGGTGAATTTAGAAGCTCATAGTTTAGCCAAGCATTCTCTTGCTCTTGGTCCGGGTCGCCACGTTTGGTTTGCCCAATCTCACGACCAACGATGTATCCCACAATATGTCGACTTTGATGAATAAGCTTGGTTTTCCCCTTCAAAAAGTTACTACGCGCACTCCGAAAAAAGGAACTCATTGATCCTTTCCGATTCGTTCCTAGGTAAGTATGTTGCAATTCGGTTGTTTGTCGACAAGACTAGCCTCTCTCTTTAGGTGCATCCACGTTGAAGATAGTGTTGCTTCCTTGTTCACACAAATGGGGTGGATACTCCTCCTTCCTCCACAAAAAAGTTAGGGTTTCTGCCTCCCGCCGCCGCCGCCGCAGGTCCGCCTCCTCTCCGGTGGCCCTAGGACCATGGGGGCGCGGTGGATCTCGGCAAGGCCGGCGGGAGGGCTCCGTTTTTAGTTGTTTTTTTCAGTTTTGCTAGGGTTTGTGTCCTGCTCAGGAAGACGAGACGGCGGCGGCTCCCTGGAGACGGAATAAAGGTCTCCCCGCCTAGTCCCCGTTCCGGCGACGCGTCTAGCACCGTTGGTGGGCGTGTGGAGGTGTGTCTCCGGCGGATCTATCTTTGGTGGATTTGCTCGGATCTCGTCGTTGTTCGTCTACGTTCGCGTGTCTTCGGATTGGATCTTTCTGATCTACGTTATTCTTCATCTGCGGCGGTTGCTGTTCTGGTGCGCTGGTCCTACGGGGCCTTAGCACGACGACTTCCCGACTGTCTACTACAACAAGTTGTGCCCGACTCCGGCGATGGAGGGGCGATGACGGCGGCGCGCCTTCGGCTCGCTTCAGTACTGGTAGTCGTCGCTAGGTGGTCTATGGATCTGGATGTAATTTCTATTATTTCTGGTATTCGTTGTACTGCCATGATTAAAGATGAATAGATCGGAAATTTTCTCGCAAAAAAAAAGTATGTGCATGTTGAAAAAAAAAGGAAACTGATTGATCCCGTCGACCATTCCTATTTCATCACGCACACATTTCACGTAACGATTCTCAATTTCTCAGCAGCCGCCACGTTTCATCTCTTTGCTACTGCGAGTAGGCGCTCCTTTTCCCTTTTCTTCTAAAACAATTTTTCCTCCTTAATTCAGATCGACCGCCGATTACAATTCCCTGCCTCCATGGGGGCCGCTGGAACCATGCTTTGCTCTCCGCTCGTCAACGATTCGACCACCCGAAGTATATCTTCTATTCATATTGAGGTTCCTAGTCTTCTATATGAATAGCCGGTACATTGGCACTGTTCACAATTGTCAATTGATGCAATTTTTTTATTTATTCTCAGCATTGTGTCTTATCCTCTCATTCGTAGGAAAGTATCCATCTGGTAGCAATGGAAGGAAAAGGAAGAAACCTGTGGATAAATTGGTACAATCACAACGTGGAAATATTCATATTTTTTCTAAGAGAGTTGGCATAGTTGCCATAGATGAAGGCAACTAATGGCGATTTAGCGAACCAATCTGTTGGATGATTAGAGGGACTGTGGTATCCCTAGCCCATCAGGGTTCAAGTTCTGGTGCTCGCATTTTATTCCTGGATTTATTTCGGAATTTCCAGCGATGCGCATTCAGTGCTAGGAGACGTTCCCATAGACGACGTGGTGCCTACGGTGACTTCGTAAATTCAAGATGATATGCCGGCTCAGTGTTTTGGAGGTGCTCATAGGGGTAGGGTGTGCGTTCATGAGGGTGAGTGTATGCGTGTGTATATGAGCGCTTGCGTCTATATTGTGTTAAAAAAAGACTAATGGCGATTTAGAATTTGATCGGTGAAAAGAAAATATCGACACCAACATCAACGATAACAACATAAGTGGCTCTGAACATGTAGGTAATTCATTGGATGTACATGCACAGTCAGCTAGTGATCATGTACTTTCAAGACAAGTTTCATAAACATTTCAAAACATTAGCTATTGTATACTGTTGTTTCCACAATTTATATCCCCCAATATAAGCAATGAAAACTCCAGGACAAGCAGATAATAAAACATAACAATAATCTGTCAAAACAGAACAATCTGCAGTAATCTAATTAATTTGCGTACTTCTGTAAGTAAAATACAAATCTAAAAAATTAGGATGTAACATAGAGTTTATATGACAGTATTGTGAAAACATTCAGATCCAGACGACGTTCCAGTACTGAAAAATAATTCAAACGTGAGGTAAAAGTTAATAGTTTTGCACAGAACGTAACAACAAGCTATTGCAACATCCTAAAGGCTAAACTTAGCACAAAAATTGAAGCAAAGATATAAACATAATTGCTACAGTAGCAATAATCATGTTGACATACAGAAAACCAAAAGTAGAAATAAAGATAACTTTTGGGTTGCCTCCCAATAAGCGTTATTATTTCCCGCCTTTAGCTAGACATAATGCCAATATCAAGATTTATCATCATTCATTTCTTCAATATGGCAACGTGATTTCTTAGGAGGAGTTCCTAAAATGCTATAAATCATTACACTCCTAGGTACCGAATCCAAAATTTTAGTGCCATAAATAGGTTCTATTTTTATCTATAATACCTAAATATTTTATCACTACTATCTTATTTCTCTTGACATGCAGCCCATGCACCTCATCGCACATGTGACATCTTAAATTATTTTCTCTTTTTCGTATGTTTATTGTACTCGAGGTCAACAGTTTCGTAGGCGTAACCATCAAAAGGCCAACCCTCTATGCCCGAAATCGTTTAGCTTGCTAAAGCCGACGAGGCACTAGTCGCATCGTCTCACCTCCCGACCAGAATTTCTCTCATATGAACAGATGGGTACGCACATCTTATCTTCCCACATATTGATCGAGATGCAGCCACTAGGTCGATCTTCCATGCACGACCTCATACCCACGCTAGGATGGGCCTTGATGTTGCGCCTGGATAGCAGCGCGATGCCGATGCCCCACATCGGCTTTGCCCTCCATACCCAACGCCTGCGCCATCACGGTACCACCAAGGACCTTGCTGATGCCCGTCATACTGCCCCTCGCCTTCTCACTTTTCTCCAACGTGGAGCACGACAAGAGAAAGAAGAGGGGCTCTTTGCAACTGGGCTTTGCTTTGCTTTATTGTACTCTTTTATATTTATTCATGTATCCCATGTTACCTCAATCAACATCACAAGGGCCAACAGAAACTTGTGGACTTTCATATCGATATGCAAGTAGAACTCGGAAAATCCATCTCTGCACCCAAGCTCATCTACACCTCCGCTGATGAAAAAATTCAAAATAAATACTAGAATAATGTAAAAAAAATCAACTTTTTGTGCGGTAGACAATTTGATGCGTGAGGTTCGCTCAAATTTTTAAATCATTTGGACATCTGACGAGCTCTCAGCAAAAAAGACAAATTGGGGGTCTGTAAAATTGTTTACTGTTGATGTACTGTTTTGGTCCGATTTGTCTTTTTTTGCTGAGAGCTGCTCAGATGTCCAAATGACTTGAAATTTGAAGCGGGCCTCACGCATCAAATTGTCTACCGCACAAATTTTATTTTGGAATTGTTTGTTTTTTTAATTGTTTACGAATTGTTTTCTAACAGAGTGCAGATGAGCCTGGGCACCAAAACGCCCTACTCGTAGAACTCTTCTATCATTGGCGACAAGTAATGTATAACTCTTTCCCTAATTCTTATTACCTCATCGAATCTGAAGGTCTGTGCATCAACCTATGCAGAGGTCAGGCATTCTTTCGATGCGATTGTATCACCTCGATATATCAATTCAATGAAATGTCCTTTATCGAAAAAATTTATTATTGATATATTACACTTGATCTTAAATCGTTAACCAATTAACAATGATTAGGATTAAATGATCTATTCTATTGCAGTTTAGTCAGATTTGTGAGTTGGGTTTTATTTAGAGAAGTTTTGATATGTACTTCCAGGAGCAGTGCTCTTTTCATGTCTACTAGATCATTGATGGCGCGAGTTGCCGCACCCATCTATAGAAAACTTTATAAATGTTTGTGCAAATCTTGATGGTACAAATACAAGACAAACTGAGTTTCATTGTCTCAATATAGCATACATATATCTAGATATGACATGTGATGACATACTTGTGTAACCTACTCAATGACAGTGATAAGTTAGAAACAAAGTTACAAATGATTGCATCTTGTTAGAATAGTAGCCCATTAATCTAAGTAGGCATAACTATGAGGTTATGACTTCCCTGGTTCAAAAGCTTATGTATTGATGAAGGGCAGCAAATACATACTCCACCTACTTAAGGCTGGGAGAGCGCTTGGTTGCCGCATGGTTGAAGGCTTGGAGCAACATGATTACCTGACAAATATAGATGAGACCAATCGCATAAAACTATCAATTATTGGTTTGCGTGCGCAGAACTGATCAAAAGTTCCAAGTGTTTCACTGAAAATAGAAATTTAGTTCATCTAAAGAGAAAGTGCATTTACCAGTGTGGTACTGGTACGCTATATGATTTAAAAACAAAGTTACAAATTATTGCATCTTGTTAGCATAGCAGCCCATTAATTTAAGTAGGCATAACTATGAGGCTATGACTTTCCAGGTTCAAAATTTTATATATTGATCAAGGACAACACCCCACCTAGTGTTTTTGACACGATATGCGCCGGCTACTTAAGGCTAATTATGTTACTTTGTGCAATAGATAATCTCCCTTTTCTTTATCTACCAGGACTGAAACTTGCATATGTTCTTGAAATGTTTTCATCAATGGATTTAACTCGCTCAATATTTTTTTAAGATACGCACATATCTTCTCTTTATTTAACTCACTCAATATGTGTTGTTTTAGATACACGCTTATCTTCTCTTTGATCAGCTACCTTACATGATTTTTAGACTCTTTAGTGTATATATATGTACTGGAACATTGTAATTTTATATTAATTAATTAGAAAAGTTTCAAAGAGAAAAAACATTGGGACAGAATAAGGATTATGATTTAAAATGTAGAAAATAAAGGGGTAAGAGTTCATGAGCATCCTCGAAGAAGTTAACAGTTATCATGATACCTTGTTGAGCCCGAACTGCATAAATCCCTGGGATGTTATTCTTCATCGGGAAAAGAAATTACTTTTCCCACCCTAAGAAGAAAAAACAAGGAACGTATAATCATTATTAGTTGGTCAGAGTGGATTGCTACACTGGTTTAGTAACTATATGGATAGCTCTACAGGACGTTGGCCTTATGGCAGAGATATGCTTTTCGACACATGGCACAAAAACAGCTCGCTAATCTTCTGCCTTCTTTGCTCGGATCACCTTTGTATGTAAAAAAAGAATACACCCTAGATACATGCACAACCATAGTTGTTTCATCATTGACAAAACATGATACAAAACTGTTAAGTTGAATTGACCTCATAATTTATTGTATTTGTTAACATTTGGAGCATCACTTGAAAAGCGATCCAACAGTAAATATACCCATACCGAAGTTAAGGATATGTTTTTACTAGCAGGAAGCAAGAGACAAAAACAAGGACTGAAATGGCACGTCAGTTCCTGAGATAAGATTGTGTGAAAATAGCCATTTGTTATATCTGTTCCTAACAAGAAAAAGGGAAACATGCATTCAGTGCGAGTCCATTCTTAGCAGAAGGGCAAAAGAGAGAAATGGCAGTGTCATGTAGGCATAACATATGTTCTCAAGAGGAACATGAAACAAATAGAGGTTGTAGCGGACGGAGAAATTGCAATCTGAAGCTTTTTTTTTGACGAGAAGGCCTTTATGGCTAGCTATATTAATTTTGAATAACAGCCACATCATCTGCTAGCGAACTAGCAATAAAATCGGGAGGCTCTTCCAACCACAAAGACGGAGGGTTAGAATGTCCCCATTGAACTAACACATGCGCTACCATATTAGATTCTCTATTACAATGTTCTATAGTAACCTTCCCAAAATCCGCCAACATATTACGACAGTCATCTAGAATCGGAGCCGCCACCATCGAGTGTCCTTCATTCCGAATCAGAGAATTCACCACCACAATATGGTCCATCTGCACCACAAGATTAGTACACCCAATTCTTTGCAGAAGCTTGAGCCCCTCGAGTAAAGAGGCCGCTTCTGCCGAGACTACATCGGCAACATATGCCAAAGCAGTTGTAGATGCACCAATGAAACCTCCTCGACGATCTCGGACAACCGCGCCACACGCACCCGAGTGATCTTCATCTGAGAAAGATGCGTCAACATTCAAAACAATCTGTCCTGACAGTTTTTTGCCCCAATTATTCAGACGTGGTGTAGCAGGTTGCTTTCCTACAGCTCTTACGAAATTCAGTGTCAGCGCATGGATCGCCGGTGCTGTACGGTGAGGCGGTTGCACTTCTTCTCGTCGGACATATTGCCGATGTTGCCACCAAAGATACCAGCATGTTGTTGCAATCTGAAGCTTTACGTTCCTACCGGCAACAAAAAAGAACGAGTAACATTATTATCAGCGGAAGGTCATATTCTTAAATTAACGAGCGCAGCACCCTCTGCTTAGATTAATGGGCTGATATGGGCTGACTTAATACGCCCAGTTTATAGGAGGGCTTCGTTTGCAGCAACGGCCCATTAGGACTGCTGGGCCAGCATTTAACACAGACGTGAGAGGGCAAATCCTATACCGCGCCCTCAGCGCCCGTTACGAGCTCCTCTTGGGCCGAAATCACTAGTTGAGGAGTACTCGTTGCAAAGATGACTCCAACTCCCCAAGTTGCAATAAGTGGCGCACATCCAGAGCGCCACTTGTTGCAACCTGAGAGTTTTCCCTTTTTTCTTAGATCCCTTTATTCAAAACGTTTTATTTCTCAAACCGTGCGTCCAAATCTCAAACCGTTTTCACCATTGGATTCCTCGCGTCGAGATTTTCAAAACTAGATTCCATGTTGATAGGTTTTGATGAACTTTTTTTCATGAAAAAAACGGCCAAAAAAACCAGACGAAAAAACCGAACCGGGAGCATGGGTTTTTTCCCTTTCCGAAAGAGGCACGCCGGTGACTCTCACGAAAGCACACCCGTGCCTCTCACGGAACCAAACCGTGACTCTCGCGAAACCAAAAAAAACAGAAAACACGTTTTTTTTTCGTTTCTGAGAGGCACGACCGTGACTCTCGCGAAAGCACACCCGTGCCTCTCGCGGAAGCAAAATCATGACTCTCGCGAAAGGAAAAAGAAAGTAAAAAACGCGTTTTTTTCGTTTACGAGAGGCACGGCCGTGACTCTTGCGAAAACACATCAGTGCCTCTCGCGGAAGCAAAACCATGACTCTCGTGAAATAAAAAAACAGAAAACACGTTTTTTCCTTTCCGAGAGGCACGGCCGTGACTATAGCGAAAGCACACCCGTGCCTCTCGCGGAAGCAAAACCGTAACTCTCGCGAAAGGAAAAAGAAACATAAAACGTGTTTTTTTTCCATTTTCGAGAGGCACGGCCGTGACTCTCGCGGAAGCAAAACTGTGACTCTCGCGAAAGGAAAAAAAACAGAAAACACATTTTTTTCGTTTCCGAGAGGCACGGCCGTGACTCTCGCGAAAGCAAAGCCGTGACTCTTGCGAAAGGGGAAAGAAGAAAAACGTTTTTTTGCATAAATTTTGTTTTCGATTTTTTTGTCAAAAAGCTAAGGAAGACCGGTGGAAAACCAAAACGTCGAAAAAACCCGGAAAAAACGTTTAAATGGCCGAAAATGCGTGTGGAAAAATAAAAAAATGAAATCCAGAGGGAGCGCCCAGAGTGCAACACGTGGCGAATGGCTGAGAGGATGCCAAGTGGCGCTGTGAAGCTCCCGAAGAAACGCTTGTTAACTAGTGGCTCCCCTCTTAGGCGCCCTCAGCGCCGCTTAGGCCAGCTGGCGCTCGAAGGCAAGTGGTAATAGGGCCGGCCCAGCATAGCTCACTAAAAAGGATCGGGAAAAAAGGGCTATTATATTTTGCACGTAGTGCAATCGAACCAGGATGCGAACGCTGAAGAAGTTGACGCAATAACCACTACACCTCAATGCTTTCATGTTATCAATGAGAAAACTCACACTATTAGACCCACGCTTCAGTCTCTGTATAATTTATTTGAAAAAATATTGAAATATGAAAAAGAATTCACGAATTTAAAAAAGTTCATCAATTTTAAAAAATGTTCATCACTTTTGAAGAAAGTTCACCAATTTTGATTAAATAAAGTTCACAAATTTTAAGAGAGTTCACCGAATTTCTTAAAAAATTCATCAATTTTGATCGAAAAGTTTCACAGACTTAAAAATAGTTCATCAATTTTGATAAGAAAAGTTCACTAATTTGAAAAGAGTTCACCGAATTTTCAAAAAAAGTTCACGGGTTTGAAAAAAGTTCAGCAAATTTCGATAAAAAAGTTCACTTATCTGAAAAAGGTTCACAGATTTTCAAAAACAGTTCACCAAATTTTGAAAAAAAGTTCAGCAGATTTTGATAAAAAAGTTCACTTATCTGAAAAAGGTTCACGGATTTTCAAAAGAAGTTCATGAATTCAGAAACTTCATAAATTTTGAAGAAAAAGATCAAGAACTGGGAAAATGTTCACTGAAACTTTTTAATAAAATTGTGCATTTAAGAAAAAGAAAAGGAAAGGGAACAAGAATAAGAAAAAATGGGAAAGAAAAAGAAAAGAAGATGCAATGAAAGAATAAAAAGGATCTCACAAATCAC
Organism: Triticum dicoccoides; assembly: GCF_002162155.2. NCBI lineage: Eukaryota > Viridiplantae > Streptophyta > Magnoliopsida > Poales > Poaceae > Triticum > Triticum dicoccoides. Next base: position 795,325,815 of record NC_041383.1, on the reverse strand, counting down.
ATCAAATTAGTTGCGTAGTTGGCTACCACAGCTTAGCTAGGAGGAGGAGGTCGCAAGGTCGCTTTCGAGTTTCAACCCCGCGCTGTTTTTTACGCCTAAAACGGGCGCTTAAGGCGCAGAATAGGGGGGAGCCACTAGTTAACGATCGCTCCTTTGGGAGCCTGCAACGATCAACGTCATTTGGCGCGCTCTCAGCCATTCGCCACGTGTCGTGTTCTGGACGCTTCCTCCGGATTTTATTTTTTAATTTTTTTCGCACACGTTTTTGGCTATTTAAACGATCATTTTTCCGGGGTTTTCGACGTTTTGGTTTCCCACCGGTCTTTCATAGCTTTTCGACGAAAAAACGCATTTTCTCTTTTTTTTTCTCTTTCGCGAGAGTCACGGTTTTGCTTCCCCGAGGGGCACGATTTTGCTTTCGCGAGAGTCACGGCCGTGCCTCTCGAAAACGAAAAAAATGCATTTTCTGTTTTTTTTCCTTTCGCGAGAGGCACGGTGGTGATTTCGCGAGAGTCACGGCCGTGCCTCTAGGAAACAGAAAAAAAATGCATTTTTAATTTTTTTTCCATTCGCGAGAGTCACGGTTTTGCTTCCGTGAGAGG
>NC_041383.1:795309073-795324893 GCF_002162155.2 Triticum dicoccoides | reverse complement strand
GCGAGAGTCACGGTTTTGCTTCCGCGAGAGGCACGTTTGTGCTTTCGCGAGAGTCTCGGCCGTGCCTCTTGGAAACGAAAAAATATGTTTTTTGTTTTTTTCGTTTTGCGAGAGTCACGGTTTTGCTTCCGCGAGAGGCACGTGTGTGCTTTCGTGTGAGTCACGGCTGTGCCTCCTCGGAAACAAAAAAAAATGTTTTTTTCCTTCCGCCAGAGATACAGTTGTGATTTCGTGAGAGGCACGGGCGTGCCTCTTTCGGAAAGTGAAAAAACCCCGTGCTCTCCGTTCTGTTTTTTCATATGGTTTTTTGGCCGGTTTTTTTAGTAAAAAAAGTCCGTCAAAACCTATCAACATGGGATCTAGTTTTGAAAATCTCGACGCGAGGAATCCAACAGCGAAAACGGTTTAAGATTTGGACGCACGGTTTGAGAGATAAAACATTTTAAATAAACATGTATACGAAAAAGGGCAAACTCACATGTTGCGACAAGTGGCGCGCTGCATGTGCACCACTTGTCACAACCTAAAAAATTAGAGTGATCTTTGCAACGAGTACTCCTCCACTAGTGATTTCGGGGTTGGCACAGGGTTAGCGATACAGAGGGCGCACACCCCCTGTCCTCGCTGGGCCAGCCCACGTTCTATTTTCCCGGTACTTACGGGAAAAAGAACTCATGTACGTACCGTGATTCAAACAGGGAATCGCCTTGTTCAACTTTCGCTATCATAACCAACCAGCCACCCGCCATTCACGTGTTTAGTATTAGCTTTTACATCTTTTTTTTCTTTCCCATTTTTTGATGGAACGGTTTTGTTCTTTTTTCCTTTTTTTTATTCATTTCCATTTTACTTTAATTTGCTGAACTTTTTTATAATAAATGAATTTTCGTTTGAAATATGTAATCTGTTTTCGGAATTTGATGAACCTCTTTTTTCAAATTCAATGCAGTTTTTTTGAATTCAATTTTTTTAAATTCGATGAACTTTATTCAACCAAATGAAAATCTTCAGATCCGACGAACATTTTTCAGATTTGATGAACATTCTTTAAAATTGGATGAACTTTCATTCAAATCCGATGAACATTTTTTTAAATCCGATGAACCTTTTTTGCAAATCCGATGAACTTTTTTCTGATTAACTTTTTTTCAAATTTGATGAACTTTTTTCATATGTGATGGACTTTTTTTTAAATCTGATGAAATTTTTTCAAATCCGATGAACTCTTTCAAATTTGATGAACTTTTTTTATATCCGATGAACTTTTTTCAAATTTGTGAACTTTTTTTAAAGGTTCATGTACATTTCGAATTCACGAACTTTTAAACAGTAATTCTCTGAACCTCTTTTTCAAATTTATACTTTCTTTTCAAAATAATGTATATTGGGTATATATAATATATGTTAACTGAATAAGGTAAAATGGAACCAGTTCCTAGTTTTAGCCAAACATATGATCGCAGCCTAGTGGTTATGAGCTTGTGTTGTCTATGCCTGTGTCCCGAGTTTGAATTCTACTACTCCCAGAGAATTAGTTTCGGGTTTTTTTCGCGGCGTGGTTGCTTCTATAGTTGGGCCGGCCCGGCTGCGCGGCGTGTGAGCGCCAGTTGCAATAGCGGGCACTAAACTAAAGGCGTCGTATAGGAGGTCCCGCGTGAGAGATGACCGTAGACATTGGTTCAGACGGCCAAAAAGTTCAGATCGCAAAAACGGATGCCCCCCTTTAAAAAAAAAAGCGAAACAGATGGCCAAAATTCCTAATCGCTGTGAGGGCTGCATTTAGACTCGGTTTTACTGTCCTAAATTATCCGTCTCCTGGTCTCCACCCCTCTCCATCCTTTCTGTGTGTATGATCTCATGAAAAAGCCCGGGTCGTCACAACGTTGGTTAAAATCCGTATCACGATTTTTTTTCCATAACTGTTGAGCATAAATTAATAAATCATGGGAAAATCTGTATTGATGTGCTTTGCTGCAGGAGATAATCGTTTCACCTATGGAAAGTGATGTTCCAGTCAAGTCCATAAGTTGAGGATAACAACATCTGATTTTTGTTTGTTGTCCAACCCCTCATAAAAAAAGATGAGCTTGCTAGAATCGAGGGTGCATGAGGAAGGTCATCAACTGGATTGGTTTGACGTACTGTTAGTTCAGTTACCATTTTTCTACCCAATTTATATACATTTCTGAATTCATATGCCTAATCCTACCCCATCCTATGTTTAATGTTAAGGACATCATTGGCTAAAATAAGAATTTTACTTCCAAACATTCCTGCATCCCTTCCTCTGTGTGCCAAACCATGATTTAGTCCTAGCACTTCACATCTGCCCTCAAAATAAAGGATCAGCTGCGTTCACACAAAATAGAGGAAAGTTATAGCCGCAAGGAGATTGACGCCACCAGCTCATCGCTCCCATCATTCTCTCCTTTCAGCCGTGACACACATTGTGGTTGATTTGATCATCCAATGGAAAATGATACTGGTGCAATCTTAAATAAGAATGAAAATCAGGCCAATGTTGGTAGGGAGCGAGTATTTACTTTATTTTTTGTTTAAATAATAACTATATATGTTGATTGATCTTTTTGTTCATTTGCAATGACTTGACTCTATGAGAAGTACATCATAATTTGATTCAATGGAGAGCAAGATTGCCTTGGGCTGACTTCCAAATAAGGGTCCCGGAGGCATCACAACAGCTATACATATCAGCTTCTAGATCATTACTTGGCAATGGACAGAACACCCTATTTTGGGAGGATCGATGGATAAAGAAGCAAAGGGTGTTTGATCTTGCGCCATTTATACTCGCGTTAGGAAGCGGGTAAGAACAACATGCACGGTCGCTCAGGCCTTGCATGACGCTGCATGGGCATGGGATGCCGTTCTAGAGGAGTACCTTGTAAAGACTACGATGGTGGAAGCGTATGTCATTTGTGACAGGGACGCGTACGTGTTTATATAAAGAACCAGATACATGATCGGCAGGTTGTTGTTGTGGCTTGACCCCTAGTCCAAGTCTATACACAAGATAGAGATCAATCCACGTAACAACCTGCTCGGGTACAACTCCAAGTACGTACACAAGTTACACCGTGACGTCTATGTCACGTACAAAACTACTAGCCTATCTAACATCCTCCCTCAATCTAAACATGTCAAGGTTGAGATTGTTTCTGAAGGCTTGAAGTTGTCGAGCTTGTAGAGGCTTTGTGCAGCCATCAGCAACTTGATCTCCTGTTGGAATAAACCTGATGTCCAAGAGCTTCTTTGCAACTCTTTCACGAACAAAGTGAAAATCAATTTCTATATGCTTTATTCTTGCATGAAATACAGGATTTGCAGATAGATAAGTTGCCCCCAAATTATCACACCATAAACAAGAGACTCGTGGTCTTGCAATTCCCAATTCATCCAACAGAGTCTCTACCCACATTACCTCAGCTGTTGCATTTGCCAAAGACTTGTATTCTGCTTCAGTGCTAGAACGTGAGACAGTAGCTTGTTTCTTTGCATTCCAAGATATAAGGTTAGAGCCAAAGAAAACAGCAAACCCACCAGTAGACCTTCTGTCATTAGGGCATCCTGCCCAATCTGCATCAGAGAAGGCACTTACTATTGTTGAGGGTGACTTACAGATCCTTAGACCAATTCCAGCACTTCCTTGAATATACCTTAATATCCTTTTAACAGCTGTCCAATGCAAAGATGTAGGAGAATGCAAAAATTGACAGCCCCTATTAACAGAGAAAGCTATATCAGGTCTTGTCAAAGTTAAGTATTGTAGTGCCCCAACTACACTTCTGTATTTTGTTCCTTCTTCTGGACTAAGCAATTCTCCTCCATGCAATGACAGATGTTCAGTAGTAGACAGAGGTGTACTAGAGGGTTTACAATCCTTCATGCCTACACGTTTAAGTATTTCTGTTGCATACTTCTCTTGGGTTAGCAGAATACCATCATTTACTTTCTTTACTTCAATGCCTAGGAAATAGTGCAACTCTTCTAGATCTTTCAAAGCAAAATCACTCTTCAAATTCTTAAGCAAAGCTACGGTGGCCTCTTGAGAGGAGCTAGCAACAATTATGTCATCTACACAAATGAGCATAAAAATGGTCACCTTTCCTCTCTTGAAATAAAACAAGGCGGTATCTCCCTTGGATGGCCGGAAACCAAGTTGTTGTAGCTTTGAATTTAGTCTTGAATACCAGGCTCTAGGTGCTTGTTTTAACCCATATAGAGCCTTGTCCAACCTACACACATGTTGTGGTTTAATATTATCCACAAAACCAGGTGGTTGTCGCATATAGACCTCTTCCTCGAGAACGCCATGTAGAAACGCATTCTGTACACCCAATTGGCGAAGAATCCACCCCCTGGATACAGCAATAGACAAAACCAGTCTGATAGTAGTAGCTTTAACAACTTGTAACGCCCCGGATCCGATGTGCCAGGTGTCTGCCAGTTATTCGCCATCATTTCCATGTCGTTTTCTTGCGTGTTGCATTTTGCCATGTCATCATGTGCATCTCATTTTGCATGCGTGTTCGTCTCATGCATCCGAGCATTTTCCCCGTTCTCCGTTTTGCAATCCGGCACTCCTATGTCCCCCGATGCCCCCTTTTTGCCTCTTTTTGTGTGCGGGTGTTAAACATTATCGGAATGGACCGAGGTTTGCCAAGAGGCCTTAGTACACCATCGGTAGACCGCCTGTCAAGTTTCGTGCCATTTGGAGTCTGTTTGATACTCCAACGATTAACCGGAGAACCACAAAAGCCTCTTTTGGGTGCAGTCCAACACCCCTCCAAAGTGGCCTAATAACCCATCCAAACCCCCTCCATGCTCTTGGTCGTTTGATCACGATCGTGTGGGTGAAAACGTCACCTCATTTGGACTCTCCTAGCTCCCTCTACCTTTATAATCACACCCTCCCCCGAAATTCGCGGATGATTCCACCTAACCCTAGCCATCTTCCTCCTCCCGCAGCCGGACATGTCCACCCGCGCCGGACGTGTCCGCCGGCCACCTCACTCCGTCCAATCGGAGGCCGCCACGTCATCGTCGCCGCCTCCCGTGCCAATCCCCGCCGGCCACGTCGTCCTCGCTCCTCCCCCACTTCGCCGCGACCCTCGAGGCCCATCTCGGACCCGCCCGGGCCCGAGCAGCAGCAGCCGCAGCCCGCGAGGCCCGTCCCGTGCCGCCGCCCGGTCCGACCCGCACCCTCGCGCCGCATCGCCGGAGTCCGCCGCCGCCCCGCTGGATCTCGCCGGCGCCGAGTCCCGCCGCCTTCGCTCGTCGCCGTCCGTCGCGCCGCCGCCCGGCCGCGCCTCTCCCTCCCAGCCGCCGGCCTCCACGCAGCCCCGTCGGGCGCCGCCTCCCCGCCGGCAGGAGCTCCACCGCCCCGAGCTCCTCCGGCGAGCTCGCCGGCCGTCTCCGGTGTCGCCCCGGCCAGATCCGGGCAGGAGCGCCCGGATCCGCCCCATCCCCGTCCCGTTTTGGCTTCCCCGGCCCGTCCCCGACATCTGCGGCCACATTTCCGGCGAGCCCTCAATCTCCGCGCCCGATTCAGATCCCGCAGGTTGACCCCCGATTTTTCCCTAAGTCATTTTCTGTAACATTTTGTGCCCATGTTCATCGCATCATAACTTCATGTGTGTTGCTCCGTTTTGCATGCATAATATATCTGAATGTTCATTGTGAGATGATCTTCATTCCATTCCATTGCACCATGTTCATTTAAGCTCATCTTGATGCCCTAAATGCTGTTCCAAGAGTGCTATGTAATGTTAGTTTCAGATTCTTATCAGGATTTGGACATTTGTCATTTTTGCCATGTTTAATGTGTGCCTCCTATGAACTTGAGCCCTTCATGTGTTTTGAAGTATGCCATGCCATCTTTACAGTGGTGCAATCCATGTATTTTTGTGAGTCCTATAGTGAGTGCATCGAGCTCGTGAAGTAGGGTACTTGCTGTTGCTGTTTTGCTAGTCTGAATCTGCTATATCATGTTGCTATGTAAACCTGCTGCTACAAGTCATTCCATGCATAATCTGGAGATGTTCACTAAGGATGTTTTGTTATAAATGTCATGCTCTATCCATCCATGCCCCTGGTTGCATATTTAGCCTGCTGCAACTTGTTGTTATCTTGCTCCAAACTTGCTAAATAATGTTGCTGTCAGCCTGTTAACATTAAGTTCAATGTTGCCATGATTGTTGTTAGTGATCCAAGCATGCTATGAACTTTCCCTTGCCATGTTTAGCTTCATAAATATTTCAACTTACTGTTGGTAACCTTGCCATGCCATTTATTGCTCTATGGTGAGTGGTACAAGCTCACCAACATGCCTACTTATTGTTGTTCCTACCATGTATGAATCTGTCATATCATTTGCCATGTTTGCATGGATGGTTCCGTCTTTTCTGTTGATCTTTGGAATAAGTTCAGTAAGGGAGTTTTGTTTTTTGTCTTTAGTAATAGCATTCCATGCCTTTGTTTGCCCTGATAAGTTCCTGTAACATGTTGTTTGTTAGCTCTAAACATTGAAACCTGATGTTATTTCTGCCAAGTCTGAAACTGTTATAATTTGCAATCTTGTCATGTCCTTTTGAGCATGTTATATTGTTTTCTGGAGATAGATCAGTGTTCATGTTTTGTCATGCTTTACTTGTACTTCATGCCCATGCCTTTTGTTATTATGTCGGGGTGCTGTAGCATATTGTTTTGATGCTTGCTAGATGCCTAGTTGCTGTTTTGGACAGCTTGTCCTTTAAACTTGTATAGTGTGTATATGTTGAACCGTTGCTCCGTTTTGAGTGTGCTCTATATGAAACTTGCTTGATTTTGCATGAAGATTCATATTATCATATTGCATCCTTGTTTTGAGGTGTTTTCTTGATGTTTGTATGCATTTTGCATCAATGCCATGTTTAACTTGTTTTGCTCATATCTTCTAGGCCGTAGCTCTGAACTAAATGAACTTTATATGTAACTTGACGAGAATTTCGTGTAGATCATCTTGGTGCATCTTAACTTGCTGTTTAACTACTTGAACTTAATGTTTATTCAGTTCTGGACCAATTTCTAAATTTGCATATGAGGACTTACCAGAATTGTTATATGTTGCTCCCGGCCTCATTTAACCTTGCTTTGATGTGTTGTTCTTGTTTGCATAATCTCTTGCCATGAGTAGCCTCATCTAGCTTTGTCATGCATCATACTTGGTTGAGCATCATGCCTTGTTCATGTGTGGTGTGTTTACCATGTTGTGTGCTTCTTCTCGATAGTTCCCGTTTTGTTGCGATCGTGAGGATTCGTTCGTCTACGCTTGGTTCGTCTTCGTGGCTTCATCTTCTTCATGGACTCGTTCTTCTTCCTTGCGGGATTTCAGGCAAGATGACCGTCACCTTGGATCTCACTACTATCATTGCTATGCTAGTTGCTTCGTTCTATCGCTTTGCTGCGCTACCTATCTTTTGCTCTTCAAGCCTCCCCAAATTGCCATGCCAGCCTCTAACCTTTTCACCCTTCCTAGCAAACCGTTGTTTGGCTATGTTACCGCTTTTGCTCAGCCCCTCTTATAGCGTTGTTAGTTGTAGGTGAAGTTGAAGATTGCTCCATGGTGGACAGGATTTTGTTGGGATATCACAATATCTCTGATATTATTAATGCATCTATATACTTGGTAAAGGGTGGAAGACTCGGTCTTATGCCTGGTGTTTTGTTCCACTCTTGCCGCCCTAATTTCCGTCATACCGGTGTTATGTTCCTTGATTTTGCGTTCCTTATGCGGTTGGGTGATTTATGGGACCCCCTTGACAGTTCGCTTTGAATAAAACTCCTCCAGCAAGGCCCAACCTTGGTTTTACCATTTGCCTCACCACCACCTATACCTTTCCCTTCGGTCGGCCAACCCGAGGGTCATCTTTATTTTAGCCCCCCCGGGCCAGCGCTTCTCTAAGTGCTGGTCCGAACCGAGCCGCCTGCGGGGCCCCCACGGGGAAACTCGAGGTCTGATTTTACTCGTAGCCAGTCTCATCCGGTGTTGCCCTGAGAACGAGATATGTGCAGCTCCTATCGGAATTGTTGGCGCATCGGGCGGCTTTGCTGGTTTGTTTTACCATTGTCTAAATGTCTTGTAAACTGGGATTCCGAGACTGATCGGGTCTTCCTAGGAGAAGGAATATCCTTCGTTGACCGTGAGGGCTTGTGATGGGCTAAGTTGGGACACCCCTGCATTGTTTGAACTTTCGAAAGCCGTGCCCGCGGTTATGTGGCAGATGGGAATTTGTTAATATCCAGTTGTAGATAACTTGACATCAGATACGAATTAAAACGCATCAACCGCGTGTGTAGCCGTGATGGTCTCTTTTCGGCGGAGTCCGAAAAGTTAACACGGTTTTGGGTTATGTTTGACGTAAGTAGGAGTTCAAGATCACCTCTTGATCATTGCTAGCTTCACGACCATTCCTTTGCTTCTCTTCTCGCTCTCCTTTGCGTATGTTAGCCACCATATATGCTTAGTCGCTGCTGCAACCTCACCACTTTACCCCTTCCTTTCCCATTAAGCTTTGCTAGTCCTCATACCCATGGTAATGGGATTGCTAAGTCCTCGTGGCTCACAGATTACTACACCAACAGTTGCAGGTACAGGTTGTGTGATGATCATGACGCGAGAGCGATGTTACCTGTTTTGGAGTTCTTCTTCTGCTTCTTCTTCGTTCAGGGGATAGGTTCCAGGTCAGCAGCCTAGGCTAGCAGGGTGGATGTCGTTTGAGCTTCTGTTTGTGTTTCATCTGTAGTCGGATGTTGTTCTCATGTATGATATATTGTTGTATTCGTGTGGCATTGTATGCCTTTTGTATGTATCCCCTTCTATTATGTAATGTTGATGTAATGATATCCACCTTGCAAAAGCATATCAATATGCGGTTCTATCCTTGGTGAGACCTTTGAGTCTCTTTAGGATAGTATCGCATATTGGGCGTGACACAACTGGACTAAACGTGTCCTCATAATCAATGCCATAGCGTTGCTTAAAGCCTTTAGCCACTAACCTAGCTTTGTACCTATCTATTGTCCCATTAGATTTTCTCTTTATTTTATACACCCACTTACAATCTATAATGTTTCTACCTAGCCTAGGTGGAACTAGATGCCAGGTCTTATTCTTCATGAGTGCATCATATTCTACTTCCATAGCATTTTCCAGTTTTTATCTTGCAAGGCTTCAATTGGATCACGAGGTTCTTGAGTGGCAGCAAAGTTTACCACTTTAAAATTTTTATCATTCCTGACCGTTCCATCCTTAGGAACCATGGGCTTGAAAATACCTCATTTAGAACGTGTATTGGGACGTTCAGGAATTGTGGCCACAGAGGATCCGGTGGTTGGCGCAGAAGATCCGCTACCTCGTACCACCAGAGAATCGGCCTCGTCTGTCGCGCGGTCGGGCGTCGGATCCCGCGACTGATCCAGTCGGTCGGGCGTCGGATCCCGCGTCCGCTCCAGGCCCACCAGATCTGGCGAGGGCGAATCAGCACTAGGGGACCGGCACACACCATCATTGCCTGTGGCGGATGGCGACCCAGGCCCACTCAGACGCCGCCTGCTGTCGGTGGGGGACCCGCCTGTATCGGTGCCGCTGCCCCGCACGGGTGACTCGCGCCGCGTGTCACGTGCGGACGGGCTACCGGCTGGTCCAGCGCCTGGCGGTGTCGGGGGCGTGCCTGTGCCAGGCTCCTCTGTGCTGCCGCCGAATCTCTCGGGATCAGCAACTCCAGGAGAATCCGCCTCGTGTCCAGTGCTGGTCCAATTTGGCCTCATGTGCTGCATAAAATGACGATCGGAAGTGCTGTTTTTTTCACTGTTTTTCTCAGCACAGCCTCCATTAGTGACAGGATTAGGATTATTAAACACATGATCATCAGCAGAACATTCACCCCCATGATCAGAAGGATTTAATAACTCCGGAGAAAGTAACAAAATTTCAGCACGGAGCCGTGCACCGGCGTTTGGATGGAGGCTAGCAAAAGGAAAAACATTCTCGTCGAAGATGACATCTCTGGATATATAGACACGACCAGTAGATATATCAAGACATTTAAAACCTTTGTGTAAATTGCTGTACCCAAGAAGAGCACATTGCTTAGACCGGAACTGAAGTTTGTGATTGTTATAGGGTCGAAGATTGGGCCAGCAAGCACACCCGAAAATTTGAAGGATAGAATAATTGGGTTTTTCATGGAGTAGTTTTTCATAGGGTGTTCCAAAATTGATAACCTTGCTAGGGATTCGGTTTATCAAATAAGTAGCAGCAATGAAAGCCTCATCCCAAAATTTCGTAGGCATGGAGGCTTGAGCAAGAAGGGATAGTCCTACTTCGACAATGTGTCGATGTTTTCTCTCAGCCGGCCCATTTTGTTGGTGAGCGTGAGGACATGAGACATGGTGAGATATCCCTATCTTGTTGAAGAGGGAGTTTAATTTTTCATACTCCCCTCCCCAGTCTGTTTGTAGGGCAAGTATTTTTTGATCAAATTGTCGTTCTACTAGGTGCTGAAAATCATGGAATTTTTGGAAGACCTTAGACTTGTGTTTGATCAAATAGATCCATGTGAATTTACTTAAATTGTCGATGAAACTCACATAGTACTTCTTTCTTCCTACTGTTTCAACAGCAGGACCCCAAACATCAGAAAACACAAGTTCTAAGGGAAATTTTGATTCACTTATTGACTTAGGATAAGGCAACTGGTGACTTTTGCCTTTTTGGCATGCGTCACATACAGAATCTTTATTGAAAGAATTTGCACAGGGAGATTATTCTTGCTAATGATTTTGCTAACAATAAGAGGAGATGGATGGCCTAGACGTCGGTGCCACCTATCCGGAGATAGCATGGTGGCACTGAGCATATGCTTCTTGACGTCGGATCCCGTGTGCCTAACCGGGTAGAGTCCTCGTCTACCCCTGCCTCAAAGGAGCACCTTCTTCGTTCCCCGTTCCTTGACAAGAAAAGAATAGGGATGAATTTCAACAAAGGAATTGTTGTCAATAGCAAGGCGACTAGCAGAAATTAGACTTTTGTTTGCTTGAGGCACATGAAGGATATTATTTAGAATGAGATCACGATCAGGAGTGTGAATAGCCGAATGACCGATGTGTTTGATAACCATACCTGACCCACTGGCAGTGTGAATCTGCTCGTTTCCATTGTAGCGATCACGCACGGTCAGCTTCTCCAAGTCTCCTGTGATGTGATCGGTGGCACCACTGTCCAAGTACCAATTTGTGTCAACCCCATACTGCGGTGCAGCTAGGTTGGCCGAGTTCTCCTCCACGCCTTGGTAGGATTCGTCATAGCGCTTCCAGCACTTCCAAGCTGGATGACCCATCTTGCCGCAGATTTGGCACTGGACTCTAGGGGCGGCAAAGGCATGGTTGTTGTGGTTGCCCCCGCCACCACCGTTATGTCCACCACCGCGCCCTCCTGACTTGGAGTAGCCGCCGCCGTGCCCGCCGCGGTCACCACCATTTCCGCCTTGGCGGCGACCGCGATCACCACCGCCACTGTTTCTGCGGCCTCGAGTGGCGGCGTTGGCAGAGGATTGAGACCCTCCACCCCGAAGATTGAGCCTCGTCTCGAAGCTAAGCAGCTGTGAAAACAGCTCGGCCACGGTCACCGGCTCCACCCGGGAACACATGGCAGACACCACCGGGTCGAAATCTTCATCTAGCCCGGCGAGGATGTGGGAGACGATGTCGTCGTCGTCCACCTTCTTCCCTGCAGCGATCATCTCGTCACAGAGGGACTTGATCTTCGCGACATATATAGTCGGTGATGGAGGAGTTGCCCTTCTGCAGGTTGGCGAGGGCAATCCTGACGTTGGTGGTCTGAGAACGGGTGTGAGATGCAAGCATCCCCTCCACCGTGTTCCAGAGTTCAGCAGCGGTGTGGCATGATGCAACCTGGATGGCGATCTCACGAGGCAGTGTCGTCAGGAGATAGGAGAAAACTTGTTGATCTTGGGCATACCAGGTTTGGAATTCAGTGTTTGGCGCCTTCGCCGTCGTCTTGCCATCAGATGAAGTGACATCAATCTGCATAGGCGGCGGTGACTGCTCGATGTCGAGGTACTTGGCCATCTGTGCGCCTCGGATGGCCGAGAGCACCGTCGCCCGCCATAGGGCCCGATTGCCCTTCGTGAGCTTCTCGGTGGCAGCGTGCGCGAATGGCGAGGATGGGAAGGAACTTGAAGACGACGCCATGGATGTGCTCGAGGATGGCTCTGGTTACCATGTAAAGACTACGATGGTGGAAGCGTATGTCATCTATGACAGGGACGCGTACGTGTTTATATAAAGAACCAGATACATGATTGGCAGGTTGTTGTTGTGGCTTGACCCCTAGTCCAAGTCTATACACAAGATAGAGATCAATCCACGTAACAACCTGCTTGGGTACAACTCCACATACGTACACAAGTTACACCGTGACGTCTATGTCACGTACACAACTACTAGCCTCTCTAACATACCTCACTTTGTGGATGTGGACCACGAGGGTGGAGCTGGATCATAAGCAGTAGGATGAAGTAACTTGGTCTTGGGAGACAAACGACAACTTCTCGACAAAGTCTGCCTATGCTGCAAAGTACTGGGGCAAGGAGATCATCCCTACGGCAGAATTCACCTAGAAGTCTATAGCTCCACTACAATGTCGCTTCTTCACCTAGCTCGCAATTCAAAATAGGTGATGGACTTCCGATCATCTAGCGTGACGCGGGATGGATCATCAGCAGTGCTGCCCGCTATGCAGCCAGGAGGAAGAGAGCATAAGTCACCTCCTAATCCACTGTTTGCTTGCAAGTGAGGTTTGGACTGCGATCCTTCATTCTTTTGGTAAACCGGAATGGTCGCCCGCGACATATGAAAGCCTCTCGGACTGGTGCACGTATAGGGGAGTCAGAGGGCAGTACAAGAGGACTACAAATTAAATGCTTTGTTCATTCTAGCCATGTGGGAGATTTGGAAGCATCGCAATGCTGTTGTCTACGAGGGAGCCACGCCGTCAATGAACTATGTTATTCTTAGGATCGGAAAGGAGGGACGCACATGGCAGCAAGTGGGGTTGCTTAAAGGATAGCTTAGTAGATTCTTTAGTGAGGTGGAAGGGTGGGCTACTGCGGCAAGTTAGTGAGTGGATGTGCCGGTGGTGTTCATGTAATTGTAATCTTGTAACACTACCGTGGAGGGGCTCTTTACCCCCATCCTCTTCTTTAATATATAGTACACACACTCGTGCATATTTGGGGAAAAAGATTATGGGCTCCAAATGATTGCAAAGGTTATGGGTTCCTTACAAGTTATGGTTACATGTTGATGATACACTTCATTGAAGTTGAGTTTCAATTGGTTTATTCAGTCAGTCATGCATGCTTTGCGATTTTAAATGGTTTGCACTTCTTACTATCGAAGATTTGCAGGCAGAAGATGATGCATGAATCACCAGAATATTGCAAAGGAATGATATGGCTGGTGTTGTCCAGAAAATTTTGAGTTTCGGTTTTCCTAGAACATATGGAAGAACATGAGACATATTTCATAACTTTGTAAACTTTTTCTAAAGCATAAGTTTCAGAACTTTAGTCGGCGGTACAATGTAGATTATCTTTAATAGAACATGGATCTAGATTTTCAAAGCAAATGGCGAGGTGCAGAATTTAGTTTATTTAGTTTGTTGATTTTACAACCAAGTCAAAGGGTTGTAGCATTATACTAGCTTAACACGCGCAGCGGCACACTGCGCCCGTCTGTACGTCGTGATAGAATCATGAACAATTATTTATAAGCAAAGAAAATATACATAGTGGCTTCACGTGTGCTATATGCTATTACATTAAGAAGAACGCATTGATACATACACATGACGGTGATATAAGAGCTCAAGATGGGAAAGAAGTACATTTATTACAACCATGCATGATGCATGTTGACAAACAAAATGACACAACCAACATATTTAAACCGTGTACAATCCACTCTACATAGCCATGCCCTGCTGATACGTTGTGAGAGAAATCCTGTATATGGTGGTATTAAACTTTATCTGATAATTATCTAATTAGCTACTCAGTTATTGCATGTTCACTCTTTTATGTCGTGGTGTATGTATAAACAACATATTGGTATGGATGTTGAAATCTTTTATAAAGGAACACACATCATCTAGATGCTACATAGAAGTTATGTATGTGTGGATAGAAAGAGCCCGTGTTGATTATTTGGCTAATTGCTTGGTTGTTTATGTTAGTTGTTGTGTTCTCCAATAGTTTTTCACGTTTGTGTAAGTTTAATTGTGTTTTTTTTTCTCACAATGTGTTTGATTTTCATCTCCACATGTAGTTTCATGTGCTTGGTTTTAACTCTTTTTTATTTTATTGGTTTGATTATTCCGGTTTTCTTTAATTTCATGTGAGATAGATGATGTGTGTGTCTTTATAATGAAAATAAAAATCGGTTATGCATCAATGATGCCATGTCTGAGAGCTACAATAAAGAAATCAATGTATAAATATGAACCGAAAAACATAGATTTAGTCTTCACATGTCGTCATATTTTACAGAGTATGAAGGTTGGTACACTTATACTAATATCGTACACATTACAACCACTCATAGTCTATACTCCCGCTGTCCCATAATTTTGTGCGTATAGATCTTATAAGAAGTGAAACCTCACAAACTTTGACCAACTTTATGGAGAAAAACATTGACATTTAGAATGCCAGACTTGTATCATTGGATTCATCATAAGATATATATAGTTTCATATTCTATATATGGTATTGTAGGTATCAATAGTTTTCTCATTCTAGTGTGGTCTCCTGTGGGATTGGTGCATGTTTTTTTTAGAAAAGGAGGATGACCCCCGGCCTCTGCATCTGGGCGATGCATGCGGCCACTTTATTAATTATTCTCAAAAGACCTTACAAAGTCATACAATAGTAAGACTAAAGCCGCCGTCTAAGCAACAAACTGTCGCTACACCTATCCAGTTGATGAAGGGGCGCAGATAGCCTGAGCCTAATACCAAACAGACATCGCAGCCAAGCCTAACATCTAAGACCTGAGACCCCAACCTAGCCACTTGCCGTCTGGGGCACACACTGGCCGGCGTGCTCTCAGAGGCCGCCGCTGCCAACTGCCACCGCTCCATCTTCAGAACTGTACTGATGCATGTGATGAAGAGGTATAGAGCTTTTGCAAATTCTTCAATACAATCTTGTGGTGGCTTAGCACCGGTATATGAGATAATTGGATCTTTAGTTTGTGAGCGTTGGGGACATGTGCAATGATATGATGTCGAAAAATGTTGCACGTCCTTGCCATGATCTTATTAGTTTGTCATGTGGACTATTTTTTTGAGCATTTATTTGCTGGCAGGCCATGTTGAAGTGCCATTGCTTGGTGCAGACTCGTACTTGTGCTGAAAATAGGCTTCTGATGACTATGTTTTTTTGTGGGTCATTGATGACTATGTTAAAGTGAGTGCAGAACAGTAGATGTCACTAGTAGAAAAAGGGCCTACAGTCCCGGTTGGTGAGGGCCTTTAGTCCCGGTTCATGAACCGGGACTAAAGGGTCGGTACTAATGCCCTGACCCTTTAGTCCCGGTTCAATTCAGAACCGGGACAGATGGGCCTCCACGTGGCCTGTCCGCTGAGCCCAGGCAGGAGGGCCTTTTGTCCCGGTTGGTGGCACCAACCGGGACCAATAGGCATCCACGCGTCAGCATTTCTGTGGCTGGGGTTTTT
>NC_041383.1:795303272-795308624 GCF_002162155.2 Triticum dicoccoides | reverse complement strand
TATGAATGAATGAAACTCAACACAAATGATGGTAATAAAATAAAATTGTGAATATTGTTATTTACGCACTTCATATTGTTTGTCGGAGTAGCCCCGCTCACAGGTCATGTGGCGGATGGAGTCGCAAATGTAGTATCCACAGAAATCATTCCCTTGTTCCTGCCACAACCACTTTACAAGAAATAGAGGTCAATCAAACTGATAATTAGCAAGCATGCTAAATGGTATTGATGAAACTAGCGCTTGAATCACTAGGAGATGCCTGGAATATGCTACTATATAGTACTTACTTTCGGGTGCCTAAATTGCAGCTTCTTCGGTAGTCCCGGAGCTTTTTTGGTGAACTTTCTCCAAGCCCTGCCATACAAAGAAAACAATTACTTGATATCAGAAATGAACAAAGTTGCTGATATGGTGGATAATGATCGATTTAACTTACTGAAGGAAATATGCCCTAGAGGCAATAATAAAGTTATTATTTATTTCCTTATTTCATGATAAATGTTTATTATTCATGCTAGAATTGTATTAACCGGAAACATAATACATGTGTGAATACATAGACAAACATAGTGTCACTAGTATGCCTCTACTTGACTAGCTCGTTTATCAGAGATGGTTATGTTTCCTAGCCATGGACAAAAGAGTTGTCATTTGATTAACGGGATCACATCATTAGGAGAATGATGTGATTGACTTGACCCATCCCGTTAGCTTAGCACTTGATCGTTTAGTATTCTGCTATTGCTTCCTTCATGACTTATACATGTTCCTGTAACTATGAGAATTGTGTAACTCCCGTTTACCGGAGGAACACTTTGGGTACTACCAAACGTCACAACGTAACTGGGTGATTATAAAGGAGTACTACAGGTGTCTCCGAAGGTACATGTTGAGTTAGCATAATTTGAGATTAGGTTTTGTCACTCCGATTGTCGGAGAGGTATCTCTGGGCCCTCTCGGCAATGCTCATCACCTAAGCCTTGCAAGCATGTAACTAATGAGTTAGTTATAAGATGAAGTATTACAGAACGAGTAAAGAGACTTGTCGATAACGAGATTGAACTAGGTATTGGATACCGACGATCGAATCTCGGACAAGTAACATACCGATGACAAAGGGAACAACGTATGTTGTTATGCGGTTTGACCGATAAAGATCTTCGTAGAATATGTAGGAACCAATATGGGCATCCAGGTCCCGCTATTGGTTATTGACCAGAGATGTGTCTCAGTCATGTCTACATCGTTCTCGAACCGTAGGGTCCGCACGCTTAAGGTTTCGATGACAGTTATATTATGAGTTTATGTATTTTGATGTACCGAAGGTTGTTCGGAGCCCCGGATATGATTACGGACATGACGAGGAGTCTCGAAATGGCCGAGACATAAAGATTGATATATTGGACGGATATATTTGGACACCGGAAAGGTTCCGGAGAAGTTTGGAGCCCCGGAAGGTTACCGGAACCCCCCGGGAGGTATATGGGCCTTATTGGGCCCATGTAGGAGGAAGAGAGAAGGAGCAAGGGAA
The DNA here is from genome assembly GCF_002162155.2 of Triticum dicoccoides. Taxonomy (NCBI): domain Eukaryota; kingdom Viridiplantae; phylum Streptophyta; class Magnoliopsida; order Poales; family Poaceae; genus Triticum; species Triticum dicoccoides. The sequence continues at coordinate 795,307,090 of NC_041383.1, read as the reverse complement.
GAGGGCGCCCCCCTCCCCAAGCCCAATCCGAATTGGGGAGGGGGGCCGGCCCCCCCTTTCCTTTCTCCTTCCCCCTCTTCCTATTACTACTACTAGTACTACTTCCTAATACTAGTACTCTTTCCTTCCCCCTCCAAATAAGATAAGGAAAAGAGAGGGAAACCTACATGGAGTAGGTTTCCCCTCCTCATGGCGCGCCCCCCCTAGGGCCGGCCACCTCCTCCCTCCCTCCTTTATATACGGGGGTAGGGGGGCACCCTAGGACACACAAGTTGATCATTGATCGTTCCTTAGCCGTGTGCGGTGCCCCCCTCCACGATATTACACCTCGGTCATATTGTAGCGGTGCTTAGGCGAAGCCCTGCAACAGGAGAACATCAAGATCGTCACCACGCCGTCGTGTTGATGGAACTCCCCCTCGGCGCCTCTGCTGGATCGGAGATCGAGGGTGCGTCATCGAGCTGTACGCGTGTCAAGAACTCGGAGGTGCCGGAGTAACGGTACTTGGATCGGTTGAACCGGAGGACGTACGACTACTTCCTCTACGTTGCGTCAACGCTTCCGCTTCGGTCTACGAGGGTACGTAGACAACACTCTCCCCTCGTTGCTATATCATCACCATGATCTTGCGTGTGCGTAGGAAAATTTTGAAATTACTACGTTCCCCAACAGTGGCATCCGAGCCTAGGTTTTATGTGTTGATGTTATATGCACGAGTAGAACACAAGTAAGTTGTGGACGATATAAGTCATACTGCCTACCAACATGTCATAATTTGGTTCAGCGGTATTGTGAGATGAAGCGGCCCGGACCAACATTACGCGTACGCTTACGCGAGACTGGTTTCACCGTTATGAGCACTCGTGCTTAAAGGTGGCTGGCGGGTGTCTGTCTCTCTCACTTTAGTTGAACCGAGTGTGGCTACGCCCGGTCCTTGTGAAGGTTAAAACGGAGTCTATTTGACAAACTATCGTTGTGGTTTTGATGCGTAGGTGAGATTGGTTCTTGCTTAAGCCCGTAGCAGCCACGTAAAATTTGCAACAACAAAGTAGAGGACGTCTAACTTGTTTTTGCAGGGCATGTTGTGATGTGATATGGCCAAGACATGATGCTATATTTTATTGTATGAGATGATCATGTTTTGTAACCGAAGTTATCGGCAACTGGCAGGAGCCATATGGTTGTCGCTTTATTGTATGAAATGCAAATGCCCTGTAATTGCTTTACTTTATCACTAAGCGGTAGCGATAGTCGTAGAAGCAATAGATGGCGTAACGACAACGATGCTACGATGGAGATCAAGGTGTCACGCCGGTGACGATGGTGATCACGACGGTGCTTCGAAGATGGAGATCACAAGCACAAGATGATGATGGCCATATCATATCACTTATATTGATTGCATGTGATGTTTATCCTTTATGCATCTTATCTTGCTTTGATTGACGGTAGCATTTTAAGATGATCTCTCACTAATTATCAAGAAGTGTTCTCCCTGAGTATGCACCGTTGCGAAAGTTCTTCGTGCTGAGACACCACGTGATGATCGGGTGTGATAGGTTCTACGTTCAAATACAACGGGTGCAAAACAGTTGCACACGCGGAATACTCAGGTTATACTTGATGAGCCTAGCATATACAGATATGGCCTCGGAACACGGGGATAGAAAGGTCGAGCGTGAATCATATAGTAGATATGATCAACATAGAAATGTTCACCATTGAAACTACTCCATCTCACGTGATGATCGGACATGGTTTAGTTGATTTGGATCACGTAATCACTTAGATGACTAAGAGATGTCTGTCTAAGTGGGAGTTCTTTAGAAATATGATTAATTGAACTTTAATTTATCATGAACTTAGTCCTGGTAGTATTTTGCAAATTATGTTGTAGATCAATAGCTCGCGTTGTTGCTTTCATATGTTTGTTTTTGATATGTTCCTAGAGAAACTGTGTTGAAAAATGTTAGTAGCAATGTTGCGGATTTGATCCGTGATCTGAGGTTAATCCTCATTGCTGCACAGAAGAATTATGTCCTTGATGCACCGCTAGGTGACAGACCTATTGCAAGAGCAGATGTAGACGTTATGAACGTTTGGCTAACTCAATATGATGACTACTTGATAGTTTAGTGCACCATGCTTAACGGCTTAGAATCGGGACTTCAAAGACGTTTTGAACGTCATGGACCATATGAGATGTTCCAGGAATTGAAGTTAATATTTCAAGCAAATACCCGAGTTGAGAGATATGAAGTCTCCAACAAGTTCTATAGCTAAAAGATGGAGGAGAATCGCTCAACTAGTGAGCATGTGCTCAGATTGTCTGGGTACTTCAATCGCTTGAATCAAGTGGGAGTTAATCTTCCAGATAAGATAGTGATTGACAGAATTCTCTAGTCACCATCACTAAGTTACTAGAACTTCGTGATGAACTATAGTATGCAAGGGATGACGAAAACGATTCCCAAGCTCTTCGTGATGCTGAAATCAACGAAGGTAGAAATCAAGAAAGAGCATCAAGTGTTGATGGTTACCAAGATCACTAGTTTCAAGAAAAGGGCAAAGGGAAAGAAAGGGAACTTCAAGTAGAATGACAAGCAAGTTGTCACTCCCGTGAAGAAGACCAAAGCTGGACCAAAGCCTGAAACTGAGTGCTTACACTGCAAAGAAAATGGTCACTGGAAGCGGAAATGCCCTGAATATTTGGTGGGTAAGAAGGATGGCAAAGTGAACAAGTGTATATTTGATATACAGGTTATTGATGTGTGCCTTACTAGTGTTTATAGTAGCCACTGAGTATTTGATACTTGTTCGGTTGCTAAGATTAGTAATTCGAAACAGGAGTTACAGAATAAACAGAGACTAGTTGAGGGTGAAGTGACGATGAGTGTTGGAAGTACTTCCAAGATTGATATGATCATCATCGCACACTCCCTATACTTTCAGGATTAGTGTAAAACCTAAATAAATGTTATTTGGTGTTTACGTTAAGCATGAATATGGATACGGTTATTCATTTAAAGTTAGAGAATAAATTGTTATTCTATTTACATGAATAAGACCTTCGATGGTCATACACCCAATGAACATAGTTTGTTGGATCTCGATCGTAGTAATACACATATTCATAATATTGATGCCAAAAGATGCAAAGTTAATAATGATAGTGCAACTTATTTGTGGCACTGCCGTTTGGGTCATATCGGTATAAAAGCGCATGAAGAAACTCCATAAAGATGGATTTTCGGAATCACTTGGTTATGAATCATTTGATGCTTGCGAACCGTGCCTTTTGGGCAAGATGACTAAAACTCCGTTCTCCGGAACAATGGAACAAGCTACTAACTTATTGGAAATAATACATACCGATGTATGCGATCCAATGTGTCACAACCTAGCTAGTCATGCATTAGAGTGTTGCATCATGTTTACTCTTTCATCAGAAACTTGAAATGGGGATGACAGAACCCCCAGTCCCCTCTGAAACCAACTAGGGTTACTAAAATAATTTTTCAATGAACCTGAAATGCCCTTCTAAAATGCCCATCATTTTTGTCTTGGTTCAGAACCTCTGCCAAAAATGGTGCACATTTTCCTAGGCCATCCTAGGGTTTTTGAATTAAATCATAAATATTTGAATTTGGGCATTTAAAATAATATAAAATATTTAAATGCTCAAATATCTCCAAACTAAAATGTTTCATGTTGGAAATAATCCAACTATGGGCCAGGAATAGTTTGGTGATTTTTGAACTTGCCTAGGTATTTTATTTAATTCAACAAAGTTGCAGATATATTAAATAAAACAGAAA
>NC_041383.1:795284647-795303262 GCF_002162155.2 Triticum dicoccoides | reverse complement strand
GAGTACACGGTCGAAGAGCAATTCCGAGATTTTAATCAAAGCCAGTATCTCTGCACTGTCAGGATATTTCCATCTTATCCTGGATCTACCGAGCCTCTTCACTGCTCCTATGGACTCGGGGTTACTATTGAGATGGCTGTGCAGGACGCCGCCTACTCTATGATGACCATTATGCGAGTCAGATCTGGGTTATTTCGGGACTCTGATTTCCGGTATATGCCAGGATCACTTCCGGGAGCGCAAGGGTATCTCCAGGCTATCTATGCTGACCCCACTCAGGAGGATTCACGGACTCGCACCACTGCTGAGATGCTCGAGGATAAGGACCGTGAAAATCGGGCCTTAAGGCTAGAGCTCTTCAACACCCGTGCTGACCACTGGGCCACTTTGACTCGGTTCGCACCGGCGGTGCAAGCTGGATATTCAGATATGCGCGATCTCTATCCTATGAGGTCCGCTCTGCCAGACGTGATGGTTTGGCGTGATGTAGGAGGCATCACCCCACCTCGCGGTCCCCGCAGGTCACCGTTTGTTGGTCCAAGGCCTCATCCTAGCCCCTATGGTCCACAAGCTCCGCGAGACCGTCTGTTTCCAGATGATCATGTTGAGCTTCCGGGCTATGGAGGTGACTTCTACGAGGACTACTACGGATCGGTCTAAGTTAGTGGTAGTATCACTAGTTCGCACTAGCTGTGTCGTCTATCGTCCTGCGTGACTCGTGGGATATGACCTAGTTGTACTCTTTCCGGAGATGTAGAAAAATAATGTATAGGAGCTGGGAATGCCTCCGATGAGATGTAATCCTCTTTTCACCGTAATAGTACTTTGTTTGGTCTTGTACTAAACCCTGTATGGTGTGTATGACGATGGAATAAAAGAAGCAGTTTCTGTATCTATCATGTCATACGGATGATCATCTTGCATTCTGAGTTATTCCTTACATTATGTATCCTATGTCGGAATTTTACCATCCTGACTAAATCATTGTCTTGTTTACCTAGGATGGTCAACACGCGCGCTAACCCTGCTTCTCAAGAGCAGGCCGAAGGCAGTGAAGCTAGGGATGCAAATCTGCCTCATCCTCCTTCACTAGCCGAGGTTATGATGGAAGTTGAGAGAAACAAGCGGGAGACAAACCGTTTGTTGGAGCGTATTGAACAGAATACAGCACACCATCAGAGGGCTAACGTGGTGTCACTCAGTGATTTTATCAAATTGCATCCACCCACGTTCCACCACTCCGTCGAGCCCCTCGACGCTGATGACTGGCTTCGCAGTATCTCTCACAAACTGCGTTCCGCGCTGGTAGCGGAGGCTGACAAGGTCACCTTTGCTGCATATCATCTTGAAGGCCCCGCCAGTCTATGGTGGGAGAATTATGGAGCTATGCGCCCAGCGGGCCATGTCACAACTTGGGCTGAGTTCAGCGAGGCTTTCCGTGAACATCACATTCCGGAGGGTCTCATGGACCGTAAACGTGAAGAATTTTGCAGTTTCACCCAAGGCCGACTTTCTGTGGATGCCTATAGCAGGGAGTTTGGTAATCTCGCCCGATATGCAACTGAGGAAGTGTCTACTGACGCCAAGAAGCAAGCAAGGTTTCGTAAGGGCTTAGTCCTGAGCTTCGCCGCGACCTCCGTCTGCATGAGTGCACATCTTTTTCGAAACTTGTCAACAAAGCCATCAGTGCTGAAACTGGTCAGACTGACTATGACGCAACACGCAAGCATGGACGTGACATGGGTTCCTCATCCGGTGCTGGTCCTCAGAAGCGCCGCGTGTGGGTACCCAACACTGCCCTGCCACCCAGGTTCACACCGAGGCCATCTTTCCAGGCGCCTCGCCCTGTTCAACAGTCTGCTCTAGCCAAGCCCTATGGGGGTTCAACTAACAATGCTCCTCCACGTACCAGTTCCGTGACTTGTTTCAAGTGTGGGGAATCTGGTCACTATATGCGTGAATGCCCCTAGACCAACCCCAATCAATCTGCTAAAGCTGTTGGCCGTGGCAAGCCGACAGGAAAAGTATTCCACGCCAAGCCGGTCACCGCTTCACGTGGCCATGTCAACTGCATCTCTGCCGAAGAAGCTCAAGAGGATCCCAACGTCGTTCTCGGTACGCTTCTTGTTAATTGCCACCCGGCATCTGTTCTTTTCGATACAGGAGCCTCTCATTCTTTTATATCCGAAAGTTATGCTCGTCTGCATAACGTTGCATTCTGTGACATGCCATCCACTATGGAAATCTCTACCCCTGGTTCTAGATGGCAGACCTCTAGGGTAAGTTATGGAAATGAGATCCAAGTCGACAGACTTGTTTTCCTCGCGTCTTTGATAGCCCTTAAATCTTCAGATATTAATATCATTCTGGGTATGGACTGGATGTCGGCTCATCATGCCCAAATCGATTGCTTCTCTAGGACTGTTCAACTCACCCATCCTTCAGGAAAGATAGTTAATGTCTTGACCCGAATAGCCAAGCGACAATTATATTCTCTTAACGCCAGCCCTTTGCCAGACCTTGAGGACGTTCCGGTAGTCAGTGACTTCCCGGATGTCTTTCCAGAGGAATTGCCAGGTGTTCCACCTGACAGGGATGTTGAGTTTGTAATAGACCTCATTCCAGGAACCGTTCCGATTGCTAGAAGACCTTATAAGATGGCACCACTAGAACTAGCCGAGCTTAAGAAACAACTCGATGAGTCCTTGAAAAAGGGTTTCATCCGACCTAGTTCATCTCCGTGGGCTTGCCCCGTCCTATTCGTCAAGAAGAAGGATGGTACGGACCGGATGGTTGTAGATTACCGACCTGTCAATTTGGTCACAATCAAGAACAAATATCCACTTCCCAGGATCAACGACCTGTACGATCAGCTCGCTGGATCCTCAGTCTTCTCCAAGATGGATTTGAGGTTGGGCTACCACCAAATCAAAATCAGGAACGGGGACATTCCTAAAACGGCCTTTGTTACTCGTTACGGCCAATACGAGTACACCGTCATGTCCTTCGGATTAACCAACGCTCCAGCCACCTTTTCTCGGTTAATGAACTCAATCTTCATGGAGTATTTGGATAAATTCGTCGTGGTTTACCTCGATGATATACTCATCTACTCCAAGAACGAGGAAGAACATGCCGAACATCTAAGGCTAGTGTTGCAGAAACTTCGAGAGCATCGCCTTTATGCCAAATTTTCTAAATGTGAATTCTGGTTGTCAGAAGTGACCTATCTGGGTCATGTAATATCTGGTAAAGGTATTGCTGTTAACCCTGAGCGAGTTCAAGCCGTCCTTAATTGGACTCCACCCGAATTGGTCAAGCAAGTTCGGAGTTTTCTGGGCTTAGCGAGCTATTGTCGTCGCTTTGTCGAGAACTTCTCCAAAGTTGCCAAACCTCTAACCGAACTCCTCAAGAAAGATAAAAAGTTCGAATGGACTCCACAATGTGAGCACAGCTTTCAGGAACTGAAAAGACGCCTGACCTCTGCTCCCGTACTGGTACCGCCAGACTTCTCTAAGGACTTTGTTATCTACTGCGACGCTTCGCGACAAGGACTAGGTTGCATTCTCATGCAAGATCGACACATAATTGCCTACGCTTCACGGCAATTGCACCCACATGAGGAGAATTATCCTACTCATGATCTAGAGCTTGCAGCCGTAGTCTATGCACTTAAGACCTGGCGACATTACCTCCTCGGTAATCGTTGCGAAATATTCACTGATCACCAAAGTCTGAAGTATATTTTCACCCAACCGGATTTGAATCTCAGGCAGAGACGTTGGGTTGAATTGATCACCGACTTCGACTTAGGAATAACCTACACCCCAGGGAAAGCCAACGTCATGGCTGATGCGCTAAGTCGTAAATCTTATTGTAACAACCTGATGTTACAACAAAGTCAACCGCTTCTCCATGAGGAATTTCGGAAGCTTAACCTTCATATTGTTCCTCAAGGTTTTCTCTCCACCATGGTGGCAAAACCTACCCTTACGGATCAAATTATCAAAGCACAGAAGGTAGATCCGGGAATCTCCCGCATCAAGAGGAACATTCAGAAAGGAATTGCGAATTGTTTCTCCATTAATAATCAAGGAGTCGTATACTTCGGGAATCGATTAGTAGTTCCCAAAGTGCGCAACCTAAGGCGATTAATCCTTAAGGAAGCTCATGAATCTCCTCTCACTATTCATCCCGGTAGTACTAAGATGTATCAGGACCTACGCCAGAGGTTCTGGTGGACTAGGATGAAGAGAGAAATTGCTCAGTATATTGCTAACTGCGACGTCTGTCGTCATGTAAAAGCAGAGCACCAACGGCCTGCTGGCACCCTTCAACCCTTAGCTATTCCTGAATGGAAATGGGATAAAATTGGTATGGATTTTATTACCGGTTTTCCCAGGACCAAGAGAGGGAATAATGCTATCTTCGTCGTGGTCGATCGTCTTTCCAAAGTAGCCCATTTCCTACCTGTTCGAGAGAGTATAACCGCTAGCCAGCTGGCAGACTTATACATCTCCCGAATAGTGTCCCTTCATGGTGTCCCTTTGGAAATTAACTCGGATCGAGGAAGTCTTTTCACCTCTCGATTTTGGGAAAGTTTCCAAAATGCTATGGGAACCCGTCTTTCCTTTAGCACCGCTTTCCACCCTCAGTCGAGTGGTCAAGTGGAACGCGTCAACCAAATTCTAGAAGACATGCTTCGAGCCTCTGTTATCTCATTCGGAATGGACTAGGAGAAGTGCCTTCCGTTTGCCGAATTCGCTTACAACAACAGCTATCAATCTAGCTTGGGTAAAGCCCCTTTTGAAGTTCTCTATGGACGACGATGTCGAACACCCCTTAACTGGTCAGAGACCGGGGAAAGACAATTCTTTGGCCCGGATATGATTCAGGAAGCAGAAGAACAAGTTCGTATCGTTCGTGAAAAGTTGAAAACAGCCCAATCCCGTCAAAAGAGTCAATATGACCGAAAACATAAGGCTATGACTTTCGAGGTTGACGAGAAGGCCTATCTTCGGGTCACCCCTCTGAAGGGAACCCATCGCTTCGGTATCAAAGGCAAATTGGCTCCTCGTTACATTGGACCTTTTCGCATTCTTGCCAAACGAGGAGAAGTTGCCTACCAGTTGGAACTACCTCCACACCTCTCCAGAGTTCACGATGTCTTCCACGTTTCTCAACTCAGGCGTTGCTTCTCGGATCCTATCCGTGAAGTGGACCACGAAACGCTTGATCTCCAAGATGATCTTACATATCGAGAGTAGCCCATTCGTATCCTCGATCAGGCCGAACGTACCACCCGACGTCATAATATCAAGTTTCTCAAGGTTCAATGGTCGCACCATTCTGAGGATGAAGCAACTTGGGAAAGGGAGGATCGTCTTCGACTCGAGTACCCCGCCTTCTTCCCGGAGGAACCCAAATCTCGGGACGAGATTCTTTTGAGTGGGGGTGAGTTGTCATAACCTAGCTAGTCATGCATTAGAGTGTTGCATCATGTTTACTCTTTCATCAGAAACTTGAAATGGGGATGACAGAACCCCCAGTCCCCTCTGAAACCAACTAGGGTTACTAAAATAATTTTTCAATGAACCTGAAATGCCCTTCTAAAATGCCCATCATTTTTGTCTTGGTTCAGAACCTCTGCCAAAAATGGTGCACATTTTCCTAGGCCATCCTAGGGTTTTTGAATTAAATCATAAATATTTTAATTTGGGCATTTAAAATAATATAAAATATTTAAATGCTCAAATATCTCCAAACTAAAATGTTTCATGTTGGAAATAATCCAACTATGGGCTAGGAATAGTTTGGTGATTTTTGAACTTGCCTAGGTATTTTATTTAATTCAACAAAGTTGCAGATATATTAAATAAAACAGAAACAGAAATAAAAAGGGGGAAAACTTACCTGGGCTCCTCCACTGTGCGGCCCAGCCAGCTGGCCGGCCCAGCCAGCAGCGGCCCAGCCCACCACTGCAGCTCTCCGTCGTCTTCCTCCCCTCGCCCCGAAGCTGCTGCGTGCTCGCGCGCGCACGGCCGCGCGGCCACCTCTTGCTTGCCGACGCGCTCCTGGCCGCGTGGACGACTCCCGCAGGCCGTCCCGATCCCCCCTGCTCTCTCTCACTCTCCCCCGGCTCTCCCCTCCTCTCCCTCGCTCTCTCTCTCACACGGCCGAACACCACCGTCGCCGCCGTTCGCCATAGCAGCCATCTCCGGCCACCCCTCGCTCCCCCGACTAGCTCAGGAGCTCCGCCTCGACTCCCTCTTCCTCCCCACCGCTCCATAGCTCCCCGGAAGCCCTGCATCACCGCCACGTCGCCGTTCCCCTCTTCGGGCTCCGACCACCGTCGCCATCGAATTCGCCGTCTCCAGCGCGTCCCCGAGCCCGCTTCGACGCCCACTGCAACCGCGGTGAGCTACGCCACCGTTTCCCCCTCTCCTTCCCCTCGTTCCCTCACCGTAGCCACCTCCCCATCACGGCCGAACCTCCGCCGTCGCCGAGCTCGCCGTCGACGCAGCTCCGGTGACCATTTGGTCACCCCGGCGAGTCCAACGAGTTCGCAAGACCCCGTAGAGCATCCCTAGCGCCTCGCTTTGCTCGACTTCGAGCTCCAGCACCGTTCCCGTGCACGACCGAACCCCGGCGGCCGCAGCCGAGCTCGCCGCCGTCGACTCCGGCCACCCCGACCCCAACGGGCTCCGCCAAGAGCTGCGGGTTGGCCTCAGCTCCACTCCGGTGGTCTCCGCGGTCCGTTTGGTGGCCGAAATGACCAAAACCACTTCCGCCGCCGCGTCGGGCTCGCCGGCGACTAAACGCCGGCAGCCGACATTAACTTTGACCACGGGTGGGCCCTGGTTGACTCCCCTGAGTCAATGACAGGTGGGGCCCAGCCCTGTTATTTAAACAGGATTAGTTTTAACTAAGTTTTAATTAAAATAATCACCCTGACATGCGGGACCCACTGTCAGGTTTGACCTGGACCAGTTCCGTTGACCTGCTGACGTCACACTGACGTCAGGCTGACGCAGTAATTGATTTTCTGGATTTAAATTAAATCAGGAAATTCCAAAATATTATTTAAACTTCAAAAATTCATAACTTTTATTCTGTAACTCCAAATTGGACAAATTATATATGAAAAATGATCAGAAAAATCCAATCTATCCATATGTACTATTTTCATGCATGATCAAACAAGTTAAATTGATGTTTTAAGCAGAACAAGGAAAAGCACTTTAAAAGGCCATATTTGAATTTGAAATTTGAATCTTTGATTCAAATTTGTTCAAACCCTTCTAGCTTTAGTTGCATTAGCCCAATACACTCATATTGCCATGTTTCATGCATGCATCATATTGTTGCACATTGTTTGGTGATGCTTGTGTATCGATGCCCTTGCGACAGGTTCTGTCCCCGAGGAGTACCGTGATTACCCTAACGAAGAACCGTATCCGTGCATCGAACCATCAGGCAAGCAACCAACCATTTGATCATATCGATACAATCCCATGTTCTCGCTCCTGCTCTCTTTTACTGCATTAAGACAACGCGATTCAAACTGCTGTGTGCTACGGTAGTTGAACCCATTTCCTCTGCATGACCTGTCATTGCCACAGTAACTAGATGAAACCCACTAGCATGTGTAGGAGTTGCTTGAGCCATATGTATGTGTTGTTCCTACCTTGCTATGCCTGCTATGCTTAGAGTCGTGTCAGGTCTGGTTCATCTGGGTGATGGGCTGGAGTGAAATGCTTATGTCGGTAATGAGAGTGGTGTGGTGAACACGATTTGGTAAAGGTATCGATGAAAGGCCATGTAGGAGTACATGGTGGGTTGTTTCATTGAAGCCGACCTTAAGCACTGAGATCTGTATGTGTGATTTAAGAATCAGCTACTACCATGCATTGGGCCCGAAACCAATGGACCCTCTCGGCTTCTTATTCACCCTAGTTCTCCGTCCAGGAGTTGCAAGTAGTTTCTGGTGTTTGTAGCCTACTGGAGGCCGTGGACAGCGCTGACCGTAGGGGTGGGCTGTGATGCGGTATGTACGTGGCCGGGTGTACCGAATACCCGTTAGGTATCTCGGGAACCCTGTTCACATCGTTCGGGGCCGTATGGGAAACCTCGGCCGGACTCCCTGCGGATGGAACCTGGATAGGCGATAAACCTGGACTGGAGGCTTAGGTGATTAGGTAGGTCGTGGCCGACACCCACGTTGGGCTTCCGCTTGAAGGTTGCCGAGTACATGTCGTGTAAACGACGATAAGTGGTGAGAGCGTGTATGAAGAAGTACCCCCTGCAGGGTTAACATGATCTATTCGAATAGCCGCGTCCGCGGTAAAGGACTACTTGGTTGCCTATACAGTTCATAGACAAGTAAATGGAAACTACTAAAAGCCTCAAGACAAGTGTGAGTGCCGAGGATGGCTCTTCCGTAGGAAGACGGAGGCGGATCCTCGGTAGTGTATTGAATTGGTGAGTAGTGGACTCGTGTGTGCAAAACCATTTCAAGTTGGAGTATCGTAGGATAGCCTAGCCAAGAGTCAAAGCTGGCTTGCTGCAATAACTCCACCAACCCTTCTTGATACTATGCATGTATGTAGGATCTGATGTAAGTCTTGCTGAGTACCTTTGTACTCATGTTGCTATAATCTACATTTTTACAGAAGACGCTGCAACCCCTTCTGATGGGTTCTATGTAGACGTTGACATCAACGAGTAGGCTAAAGACCCAGGTGGTGACCCTGAGCTTGTGAAGGACCACGTAGTATAGCTAGGCTTTCCAAGCCTCTTTTGTTTTACTAGTTGTCTGTACTCAGACAAGTTACTTCCGCTGCTGGTTTGTATGACTGTATGACTTGTATGTGGGGTCGTGAGACCCGTACCTTTGTGTATGTTATGTATGGCTCACTGAGCCTTAAATAAAGTACTTGTGTCGTAGAGTCATGTTGTGATGCTTCGTTGTATTTGCACATATCGAGCATACTGTGTGTATGATTGAAATGCTTGGTATGTGTGGGATCTGACTATCTAGTTGTTTATCTTTAGTAGCCTCTCTTACCGGGAAATGTCTCCTAGTGTTATCGCGGAGCCATGGTAGCTTGCTACTGCTCTGGAACACTTAGGCTGGCCGGCATGTGTCCTTCTTCGTTCCTGTGTCTGTCCCTTCGGGGAAATGTCACGCTTTGAGTACCGGAGTCCTGTTAGCCCGCTACAGCCCGGTTTACCGGAGTCCTGCTAGCCCAGTGCTACAGCCCGGACCCACTTGCTGATGACCGACACGTTCGAAGCTGGGTCATGGATGCCTGTCCCTGTAAGTCTGTGCCACTTTGGGTTTACGACTAGTCATGTCAGCCCGGGCTCTTTATCATATGGATGCTAGCGACACTATCATATACGTGAGCCAAAAGGCGCAAACGGTCCCGGGAAAAGGTAAGACGACACCCGTGGGGATACCGTGCGTGAGGCCGCAAAGTGATATGAGGTGTTACCAGCTAGATCGATGTGACATCGAGTCGGGGTCCTGACACAATGAGTGTTGATGCTCGTGGCAAGTATCATTATTTTCTGACCTTCACAGATGATTTGAGCAGATATTGGTATATCTACTTGATGAAACATAAGTCTGAAATAGTTGAAAGGTTCAAAGAATTTCAGAGTGAAGTGGAAAATCATCGTAACAAGAAAATAAAGTTTCTGCGATCTGATCATGGAGATGAATATTTGAGTTACGAGTTTGGTCTTCAATTAAAACAATGTGGAATAGTTTCACAGCTCACGCCACCTGGAACACCACAACGTTATGGTGTGTCCGAACATCGTAACCGCACTTTATTGGATATAGTGCGATCTATGATGTCTCTTACTGATTTACCACTATTGTTTTTGGGTTATGCATTAGAGACAGCTGCATTCACGTTAAAAGGGCACCATCAAAATCCGTTGAGGTGACGCCTTATGAACTGTGGTTTGGCGAGAAACCAAAAATTGTCGTTTCTTAAACTTTGGGGCTGCGATGCTTATGTGAAAAAGTTTCAACCTGATAAGCTCGAACCCAAATCAGAGAAGTGCATCTTCATAGAATACCCAAAGGTAACTATTGGGTACACCTTCTATCATAGATCCGAAGGCAAGTTATTCGTTGCTAAGATGGATCCTTTCTAAGAGAAGAAGTTTCTCTCGAAAGAAGTGAGTGGGAGGAAAGTAGAGCTTGATAAGGTAATTGTACCTTCTCCCGAATTGGAAAGTAGTTCATCACAGAAATCGGTTCCAGTGATTGCTACACCAATTAGTGAGGAAGCTAATGATGATGATCATGAAACTTCAGATCAAGTTACTACAGAACCTCGTAGGTCTTCCAGAGTAAGATCCGCACCAGTATGGTGTAGTAATCATGTTCTGGAAGTCATGTTACTAGACCATGATGAACCTACGAACTATGAGGAAGCGATGATGAGCCCAGATTCCGCGAAATGGCTTGAGGCCGTGAAATCTGAGATTGGATCCATGTATAAGAACAAAGTGTGGACTTTGGTGGAGTTGCCCGATGATCGGCAAGACATATTGTATAAATGGATCTTCAAGAGGAAGACAGATGCTGATTGTAGTGTTACTATCTACAAAGCTTGACTTGTCGCAAAAAGGTTTTGACAAGTTCAAGGTGTTGACTACAATGAGATTTTCTCAACTGTAGCGATGCTTAAGTCTGTCCGAATCATGTTAGCAATTGCCACATTTTATGAAATCTGGCAAATGGATGTCAAAACTGCATTCCTTAATGGATTTATTAAAGAAGAGTTGTATATGATGCAACCAGAAGGTTTTGTCAATCCTAAAGATGCTAACAAAGTGTGCAAGCTCCAGCAATCCATCAATGGACTGGTGCAAGCATCTCGGAGTTGTAATATACGCTTTGATAGTATGATCAAAGCATATAGTTTTATACAGAATTCTGAAGAAGCCTGTATTTACAAGAAAGTGAGTGGGAGCACTACAGCATTTCTGATAAGTATATGTGAATGACATATTGTTGATCGGAAATAATGTAGAATTATTCTGCAAAGCATAAAGGAGTGTTTGACAGGAGTTTTTCAAAGCAAGACCTCAGTGAAGCTGCTTACATATTGAGCATCAAGATCTATTGAGATAGATCAAGACGCTTGATAAGATCTTCAATGAGTACATACCTTGGCAAGATTTTGAAATAGTTCAAAATGGAACAGTCAAAGAAAGAGTTCTTGCCTGTGTTGCAAAGGTATGAAATTGAGTAAGACTCAAATCCCGACCACAGCAGAAAATAGAAAGAGAATGAAAAGTCATTCCCTATGCCTCAGTCATAGGTTCTATAAAGTATGCTATGCTATGTACCAGACCTATTGTATAGCTTGCTCTGAATTTGGCAAGGGAGTACAATAGTGATCTAGGAGTAGATCACTGGACATTGGTCAAGAATATCCTTAGTAAGGACTAAGGAGATGTTTCTCGATTATGGAGGTGATAAAAGAGTTTGTTGTAAAAGTTACATCAGTGCAAACTTTTACACTGATCCAGATGACTCTAAGTCTCAACCTGGATACATATTGAAAGTGGGAGCAATTAGCTAGAGTAGCTCCGTGCAGAGCATTGTTGACATAACATATTTGCAAAATACATACGGCTCTGAATGTGACAGACCCGTTGACTAAGCTTCTCTCACGAGCAAAACATGATCACACCTTAGTACTCTTTGGGCGTTAATCATATAGCGATGTGAACTAGATTATTGACTCTAGTAAACCCTTTGGATGTTGGTCACATGATAATGTGAACTATGGGTGTTAATCATATACAGATATGAATATTGGTGTTAAATCACATGGCGATGTGAACTAGATTATTGACTCTAGTGCAAGTGGGAGACTGAAGGAAATATGCCCTAGAGGCAATAATAAAGTTATTATTTATTTCCTTATTTCATGATAAATGTTTATTATTCATGCTAGAATTGTATTAACCGGAAACATAATACATGTGTGAATACATAGACAAACATAGTGTCACTAGTATGCCTCTACTTGACTAGCTCGTTTATCAGAGATGGTTATGTTTCCTAGCCATGGACAAAAGAGTTGTCATTTGATTAACGGGATCACATCATTAGGAGAATGATGTGATTGACTTGACCCATCCCGTTAGCTTAGCACTTGATCGTTTAGTATTCTGCTATTGCTTCCTTCATGACTTATACATGTTCCTGTAACTATGAGAATTGTGTAACTCCCGTTTACCGGAGGAACACTTTGGGTACTACCAAACGTCACAACGTAACTGGGTGATTATAAAGGAGTACTACAGGTGTCTCCAAAGGTACATGTTGAGTTAGCATAATTCGAGATTAGGTTTTGTCACTCCGATTGTCGGAGAGGTATCTCTGGGCCCTCTCGGCAATGCTCATCACCTAAGCCTTGCAAGCATGTAACTAATGAGTTAGTTATAAGATGAAGTATTACAGAACGAGTAAAGAGACTTGTCGATAACGAGATTGAACTAGGTATTGGATACCGACGATCGAATCTCGGACAAGTAACATACCGATGACAAAGGGAACAACGTATGTTGTTATGCGGTTTGACCGATAAAGATCTTCGTAGAATATGTAGGAACCAATATGGGCATCCAGGTCCCGCTATTGGTTATTGACCAGAGATGTGTCTCAGTCATGTCTACATCGTTCTCGAACCGTAGGGTCCGCACGCTTAAGGTTTCGATGACACTTATATTATGAGTTTATGTATTTTGATGTACCGAAGGTTGTTCGGAGCCCCGGATATGATTACGGACATGACGAGGAGTCTCGAAATGGTCGAGACATAAAGATTGATATATTGGATGGATATATTTGGACACCGGAAAGGTTACGGAGAAGTCTGGAGCCCCGGAAGGTTACCGGAACCCCCCGGGAGGTATATGGGCCTTATTGGGCCCATGTAGGAGGAAGAGAGAAGGATCAAGGGAAGGGGGCGCACCCCCCCAAGCCCAATCCGAATTGGGGAGGGGGGCCGGCCCCCCCTTTCCTTTCTCCTTCCCCCTCTTCCTGTTACTACTACTAGTACTACTTCCTAATACTAGTACTCTTTCCTTCCCCCTCCAAATAAGATAAGGAAAAGAGAGGGAAACCTACATGGAGTAGGTTTCCCCCTCCTCATGGCGCGCCCCCCCTAGGGCCGGCCACCTCCTCCCTCCCTCCTTTATATACGGGGGTAGGGGGGCACCCTAGGACACACAAGTTGATCATTGATCGTTCCTTAGCCGTGTGCGGTGCCCCCCTCCACGATATTACACCTCGGTCATATTGTAGCGGTGCTTAGGCGAAGCCCTGCAACAGGAGAACATCAAGATCGTCACCACGCCGTCGTGCTGACGGAACTCCCCCTCGGCGCCTCTGCTGGATCGGAGATCGAGGGTGCGTCATCGAGCTGTACGCGTGTCAAGAACTCGGAGGTGCCGGAGTAACGGTACTTGGATCGGTTGAACCGGAGGACGTACGACTACTTCCTCTACGTTGCGTCAACGCTTCCGCTTCGGTCTACGAGGGTACGTAGACAACACTCTCCCCTCGTTGCTATATCATCACATGATCTTGCATGTGCGTAGGAAAATTTTGAAATTACTACGTTCCCCAACACTTACTTCTCGAGCATTTCAGTCATGTCCGCATACTCCTTGGGATCTTTTCGCTTGGAGTCTAAGACAGTTACTACTCCCTTCTCAAGCTTAATCTCTAGGAGAATATAGTGGTAGCTGCGCACACATGTATAACTCATCAATATTACATTACTATAACCTGGACTAATAAGGAAACCGAATATGCCACAAGACAGTAACACTCACTTGAAGTTGTAAGGAAAGAGTATTATATCTTTGTGTTCATTTATTTCCAACGATCGTAGCAAGTTGGCCTCGGTTTCTTGGGCACGATATTGAACCTCAGTTGCATCTATGAGATACGTGTTAATGAACCCAATATCTCCCACTTGTCTTTTCTTCAATTCGGCGATCTTCAATCTGCATAATATAGTGAGGATAATTATAAATACATGCAATGAAAGGGCTGAGTTATATAGAGAGACTTAATGACAGAAGTAGTACTACCTACAGACAGTAGGAGGTGACCGTTGCTTTATGGATGGCCAATTGATTGAAAAACTGATAGAACTCCTCAAATGGAATAGGCAACAGTTCAATTCCAAGGAGGTCATGCTCCTTTTTAACTCTCACATACAAAGTACTCCTCCTCTTAGACTCTTTGCAGGTTTTCATGTACCAATCATGCAATCTTCGCATCATCATTGATAGAGAACTTTCATCTTTGACGAGAGGCTTCCCGTACTCGTATCTTTGTATCTGCACCTCCAAGATATCATAATGTACATCGTCGGGCAGGTAATCTGCAGGATTGCCATAACCGGCACCATCCTCGGATCGACGATGTCGCTAGCAGGCACCTTGAGCGGGGGGCACGATTGCTTCGCTTGTTCGCCGAGCTGGGCAATTTGTTTCCCAGCTCGTCGTTCTTTCATCCTTTGATCACTTTTAGTACTTCCCGACCTCTCCGCTTCGGCAAATGCCTTTCCAATAATGCGCTCATAGTTGCCTTTCGGCGGAGACTTGGGTGGTTTTGTCAGGGCAGCCAGAGTGCGCTTCGCTTTCACCGGATCTACCTTCTCCTCCGGAGGTGGATGTCTCTTTGCTTTCAACCCTTGAAACCAGTCATCCACTTCGGTCTTTGCGATCTTCGCCTTTTCCTCCTTGCTCCTCTCGTACGGTAACTTCTCTGGAGTCTTCAGAGAAGGACCGAATCTGTATCTCCTCCCGCCTTTGGCTGTACTGCTAGACGCCGGCAGAGTAGACGGAGCGGATGTCTTCTTTCCTTGCTTACGAGGCGGAGGAGAAGGACTACGACGCGCCGGAGCAGCCGGAGCGGTGGCGGGTCTCTTCCGCCCTTGCTGACGAGGCGGAGAAGGAGGAGGCTGGCTGCTCGGGCGCGCCGGCGCAGGCGGAGAAGGAGGCGGAGTGCCGCCACGCGCCGAAGAAGGAGCCAGCCGAGTGCCCTGATCGTCACTCGCCGGAGGAGGAGGCGGTGGAGGAGGCGGAGTGCCCTGACTCGCCGGAGGAGGAGGAGGAGGCGGAGGCGTCCAGTTCGGATGGTTGATGAGATCCTTCCGCCATAGGCATGGAGTCTTCAGAGAAGAACCCAGCCGATACTCCCCTTCACCGGTAGGGTGGTCAAGCCGGAGGTCCTCAAATCCCTCCGTTATTTCATCGACCATCACCTTAGCATATCCTTCTGGAATCAGCCGGCAGTGAAAAGTTGAGTCGTTTTAGTAGGATAAACAGAGCCAACAGCCGCCTTGACCTTCAAATTGCTCCATTGCGCCATAAGGTGGCAATTTTCAGCATCCGTGATAGCATCCACGGGATAGCTGGCAGGAGCCGTCAAGGCATGCTCTGGCTGAAGCAGCTCGGTGGAAGCCACGCTGCTTCTCCGCTGAGATGGCGGGGTAGCTTCGGGGGAAGCTTCGGCAGGTCGTTTGCTGCGATCTGCTTCTCGTTCCTCTAGCCCCATTACCCTTTCGTGCAGCGCCTGCAGTTGGCTCTGCTCCAGTTTCTTCCTCCTCTCCTGGGTTTTGTAACCCCCTGCGTCCGGAAATCCAGCCTTCCACAAAACGGAGCCTGGTGTGCCTCGTGTCCATCCAGGGTGCTCAGGATTGCCGAGGGCCATTGTGAGCCCGTCCTTCTCCCTGTCTGGAACGAACGTCCCTTGCTGCGCTGCTTCGATATATTGCTGAAGCCTCTTGACTGGTATGTCCAATTGTTCGTCCGTCCAAATGCACTTCCCTGTTATAGGGTCCAAGGATCCGCCGGCCCCAAAGAACCAAGTCCGGCAACGTTCTGGCCAGTTCATTGTCTCTGGTTCGATCCCTTTATCAAGCAGATCATTCTCAGCCTTGGCCCACTTAGGCCGGGCTACGAGGTAGCCACCTGACCCCGTGCGATGATGAAGCTTCTTCTTCTCAGCATTTCTCTTGTTCGTCGCCGACATCTTTTTACTCTTTTCCGATGTCTTCTGGGCCACAAATGCGGGCCAGTCATCTCTGATCTTCTCATATTTGCCCTTGAACTCTGGTGTCTCATTTTTTCGACATACCTATTGAGGTCTTTCTTCCAATTCCTGAATAGGTCTGCCATCTTCCTCAGAGCAAAAGACTTGATTAATGGCTCTATAACTGGCTTCTCCGGATCATCCTCCGGTGGTAGGGTGAAATTTGACTTCATCTCAGTCCAAAGATTCTTTTTCTGCATATCATTGACATAAGACACCTCAGGGTCTTCGTTCTTAGGCTTATACCATTGCTGGATGCTGATCGGGATCTTGTCCCTAACCAGAACCCCGCACTGAGCAACAAATGCCTTCTTTGTCCGGTAGGGTTCAATCGGTTGGCCGTCGCGCGCGATTTGTATGATCTCAAACTTTTCATCCGAGCTCAACTTTTTCTTCGGGCCTCGTCTCTTTACCGAAGTTGTGCTCGATCCGGAGGGCTAGAAAAAAGAATAAAGACGAGAGTTAATTAATATGTGTACATACCAAAACAATAAATGCATCAATTAGCTAGTCAGCACAGGCTTAACTAATATATATACCTGGTCGGACTCGGTTTGGTGATCACCGGAGCCGTCCTCACGGTCTACTTATTCACCCTCTCCTTCTTGCACCGGCATTGGGTCATCGGAGCCATGTAAATCATAGCCAGCTGCTTCTTCACCCTCTCCTTCCAGACCATCGTTGTCGTTGAGAAACATCAACGAGGAGACGACATCACTTCCTTGTGCGATTATGTCCCTCAATAACGCTTCTTGTGCTTCGTCTCGGGGGGTGTCCATAGTTTCTACAAATATTTACAACATAGCAATTATTATTCAAACATGACAGATATGGATATATTAGGGGCAAACGTAGAACTAGCTAGCTAATCACAATAAGGAATCATATTAGTGGCCTCGACGCTGCTTCTCTAGGGTTTGGGGTGGCCTCGACAACGCTTCAAGGGTTAGGGGGTGGCCTCGAGAACGCTTCAAGGAGGGGGTAATATCGACCCCCCCCCACGTGTTGAAGCTATCGGGAGGGGGTCGGTGTTGAACACTACATCTATGTCCCACAAGTGATGTGGGCATCAACGCCCGCGGTAGGGTAGAGGGTCGTGGATTGCCGAGCGGTCGAGGGTCAAGGGGTCGAGGATCGCCGAGGGGTCGGGAGGTTGCCTAGTGTCAAAGGATTCAACAAAACCATGTCTTCATCATTAGGCGAAAGTAACAGGTGTATGATGGTACGAAGCTCTCCAAAGTTATTTTGGAACGGAGTCCCAGATAGGATAATTCGCTTTTTGGTACAAATTAAAGTTCAGCAAGAACCTTCCGAATATCGTTATTTGAAAGGCCTTTGTTGAGATTCGTACAAAAAGGCAAATTATCCTATCCGGGACTCCATTCCAGAATAACTTTGGAGGACTTCGTACCATCATGCCATGGTTACTTCCGGCTAATGATGAAGCCATGGATTTCTTCAGTACTTTGACACTATAGGAACCCTCGACCCTGAAACCTTCGACCCTTGACCCCTTAACGACCCTCGACCCTGAAACCTTCGACCCTTGACCCCTTAACGACCCTCGACCCTCTACCCTAGTTCCCGACCCTCGACCCCTCGGTGATCCTCGACACCCTCGTTATATCGACAACGATGCAACATACATATACATGGGAAAATAATGTTATCGGGGAGGGGGTATCGGTACCCCCCCCCCTCGTGTCAAAGTTTCTTCTTTCTCCTCTATTCCTTTCTTTCTTCTTCTCCTCTTCTTTTTCTTCTTATCCCTTGAGAAAGGAAAATAAGGAAAAAGGAAGAAAAGAGGAAGAAGGAAGAAGGAAGAAGAAGAAGAAAAAGAAGAAGAAAAAAAAAGAGGAGAAGAAGAAAAGAATAGAGGAGAAGAAGAAATAATAGATTTTTTTTTCTATTTTTTCTTCTTCTCCTCTATTCCTTTCTTCTTCTCCTCTTCTTTTTCTTCTTTTTTCTTCTTCTTATTTATTTCTCCTCTTCTTCCTCTCCCCTCTTCTTCTCCTTTCTTCCTCTTCTTATTTCCTTTTTCCTCTCATTCTTTTTCTTCTTCTTCCTTCTAAAAAATACATGAAGTAGTATTGCCTAATTCATTGTTCATATGAATATACAAACATTTGCATATTTACAATAATTAATATCACCAAAAAAATCTATGAACAGAAAAAAATCCTAATTTTTCTAAAAAACTATCTTTTGCATTGTTCACATACACATATACATTATAGCCACATACACATATACATCACATATGAACAAAAAAATTAAAACATAAAAAACAGAGCATAAAAATAAAAAAAGAGCTTAAACATTAAAAGAGCTGGGCGGCGGCTCACGGCGCGGGGGCAGGCGAGGGCGCCGGCGCGCGGGGCGGAACGGGGCAGGGGGGCAGGGCGACGGCAACGAGGAGCGGGCGGCGACGACGAGCCCGTAGCAGGGGAGCTCGAGGCGACGGCGGG
>NC_041383.1:795244824-795284515 GCF_002162155.2 Triticum dicoccoides | reverse complement strand
GGGACTAAAGGGGGGCATTAGTCCCGGGTAGTGGCACCAACCGGGACTAATCCCCCCTTTAGTCCCGGTTGGTGCCACCAACCGGGACCAAAGGCCTTGTGCTGCCCCGCGCCGAAAAGTTTAGTCCCACCTTGCTAGTTGAGAGAGCTCGAGAGTGGTTTATAAGCGCTACTGCGCCCATCCTCTCGAGCTCCTCTCAACTGCAGGCTTTCGGGCCTGACCATGCAATCTGTGCCTGTGGGCCTGCTGGGCCTCCCGCGGGCCTGAATCCTGGCCCATGGTAGGGTTTCTAGTCGTATTCAGGCCGTGGGGGCCCAGTAGGTGGCACTTTTTTTTGTTTTTTTGTTTTCTTTGTTGCTTTATTTATTTTATTTTGTTTCTACTTACAACAAAATACTTATTGTTGCTATTTTTATTTTTTTCCAGTTTTTTGGTTTTGCTTTCTGCATTATTTATTTTTTGTTGTTTTTTGCTTTATTTTTTAATTCTTTTTGCTTTTAGTTTTAGAAAAATTATAAACTTTCTGTTAGTGCCATTAGTTTTCAAATTTGAAACACTTTTTTTGTTTGCTTTGTTGCTTTATATATTTTATTTTGTTTGTACTTATAACAAAATACTTATTGTTGCTATTTTTATTATTTTTCAGTTTTTTTGTTCTATTTTCTGCATTATTTATTTTTTGTTGTTTTTTGCTTTATTTTTTAATTCTTTTTGCTTTTAGTTTTAGAAAAATTATAACTTTCTGTTAGTGCCATTAGTTTTCAAATTTGAAAACACTTTTTTGCTTTATTTATTTATTTTATTTTGTTTCTACTTACAACAAAATACTTATTGTTGCTATTTTTATTTTTTTTCAAGTTTTTTTGTTTTGTTTTCTACATTATTTATTTTCTTTTGGTTTTTTGCTTTATTTTTTAATTCTTTTTGCTTTTAGGTCAGCAAAATTATAAACTTTCTGTTTGTGCAATTAGTTTTCTTTGAAATTTGTGTGAATCACAAGTTTGTGAGCTCAACAAGGCGTGTAGAGGGACGGGCTTATAAACCGGTGTGAGCGACCTTCGGTTGGCGAGGTTTTCAAATTCATAGTTTTCAAATGAACTCTGAAAAAGTTGGCATAGCATGTGCATGTACAAAACGGACAATGGTATCATACTCGTCTGTTACAAAGTTGGCATGGTATCATCATAATAGTTGCGGGAGAAAGTCTTCACTTTTTCTTCGCTTGTGTCGTTTGCTTATTGCGCCGTAACCATGGATAATCTTCATCGTTTATCAGGATGCTTGGGTCAGCCTTGACTTTGAAGGGGGGAATTTCATGAAACTTTTCATACTCTTCAGACATGTCTGTCTTGCCCTCCACTCCCAGGATGTCCCTTTTTTCTGAAAGAACTATGTGGCGCTTTGGCTCATTGTATGATGTATTCGCTTCCTTATCTTTTCTTTTCTTTGGTCTGGTAGACATGTCCTTCACATAGATAACCTGTGCCACATCATTGGCTAGGACGAACGGTTCGTCAGTGTACCCAAGATTTTTCAGATCCACTGTTGTCATTCCGTACTGTGGGTCTACCTGTACCCCGCCTCCTGACAGATTGACCCACTTGCACTTAAACAAAGGGACCTTAAAATCTACTCTGTAGTCAAGTTCCCATATGTCTACTATGTAACCATAATATGTGTCATTTCCATTGTCGGTTGCTGCATCAAAGCGGACACCGCTGTTTTGGTTGGTGCTCTTTTCATCTTGGTCAATCGTGTAAAATGTATTCCCATTTATCTCGTATCCTTTCCAAATCATTACTGTCGAAGATGGTCCCCTGGACAACAAGTACAGCTCATCACAAACAGTGATGTCACCTCTGAGACGTGTTTCCAACCAACTGCTGAAAGTCCTGATGTGTTCACATGTAATCCAGTCGTCGCACTGCTCCGGGTGTTTGGAGCGCAGACTGTTCTTGTGTTCATCGACATACGGGGTCACCAAGGTAGAGTTCTGTAGAACTGTGTAGTGTGCTTGAGACCAAGAATATCCGTCCCTGCATATTATTGAGTCCCTTCCAAGCGTGCCTTTTCCAGTCAGTCTTCCCTCATACCGCGATTTAGGGAGACCTATCTTCTTAAGGCCAGGAATGAAGTCAACACAAAACCCGATGACATCCTCTGTTTGATGGCCCATGGAGATGCTTCCTTCTGGCCTAGCGCGGTTACGAACATATTTCTTTAGGACTCCCATGAACCTCTCAAAGGGGTACATATTGTGTAGAAATACGGGCCCTAGAATGACAATCTCGTCGACTAGATGAACTAGGACGTGCGTCATGATATTGAAGAAGGATGGTGGGAACACCAGCTCAAATCTGACAAGACATTGCGCCACATCGCTCCTAAGCGTTGGTACGATTTCTGGATCGATCACCTTCTGAGATATTGCATTGAGGAATGCACATAGCTTCACAATGGCTAATCGGACGTTTTCCGGTAGAAGCCCCCTCAATGCAACCGGAAGCAGTTGCGTCATAATCACGTGGCAGTCATGAGACTTTAGGTTCTGGAACTTTTTCTCTGGCATATTTATTATTCCCTTTATATTCGACGAGAGGCCAGTCGGGACCTTCATACTGAGTAGGCATTGAAAGAATATTTCTTTCTCTTCTTTCGTAAGAGCGTAGCTGGCAGGACCTTCATACTGCTTCGGAGGCATGCCCTCTTTTTCGTGCAAGCGTTGCAGATCCTCTTGTGCCTCAGGTGTATCTTTTGTCTTCCCATACACGCCCAAGAAGCCTAGTAGGTTCACGCAAAGGTTCTTCATCACGTGCATCACGTCGATCGAAGAGCGGACCTCTAGGTCTTTCCAGTAGGGTAGGTCCCAAAATATAGATTTCTTCTTCCACATGGGTGCGTGATTCTCAGCGTCATTCGGAACAGCTAGTCCGCCGGGACCCTTTCCAAAGATTACGTGTAAATCATTGACCATAGCAAGTACGTGATCACCGGTACGCATGGAGGGCTTCTTCCGGTGATCTGCCTCGCCTTTGAAATGCTTGCCTTTCTTTCGACATTGATGGTTGGTCGGAAGAAATCGACGATGGCCCATGTACACATTCTTCCTGCAGCTTCCCAGGTATATACTATCGGTGTCAAGTAAACAGTGCGTGCATGCGTGGTATCCCTTGTTTGTCTGTCCTGAAAGGTTACTGAGAGCGGGCCAATCGTTGATGGTCACGACCAGCAACGCCTTTAGGTCAAATTCCTCCTTTTTGTGCTCATCCCACGTACGTACACCGTTTCCATTCCACAGCTGTAAAAGTTCTTCAACTAATGGCCTTAGGTACACATCAATGTCGTTGCCGGGTTGCTTAGGGCCTTGGATGAGAACTGGCATCATAATGAACTTCCGCTTCGTGCACATCCAAGGAGGAAGGTTATACATACATAGAGTCACGGGCCAGGTGCTGTGATTGCTGCTCTGCTCCCCGAAAGGATTAATGCCATCCGCGCTTAAAGCAAACCATACGTTCCTTGGGTCCTTTGCTAACTCATCCCAGTACTTTCTCTCAATTTTTCTCCACTGCGACCCGTCAGCGGGTGCTCTCAACTTCCCATCTTTCTTACGGTCCTCACTGTGCCATCGCATCAACTTGGCATGCTCTCCGTTTCTGAACAGACGTTTCAACCGTGGTATTATAGGAGCATACCACATCACCTTCGCAGGAACCCTCTTCCTGGGAGGCTCGCCGTCAACATCACCAGGGTCATTTCGTCTGATCTTATACCGCAATGCACCGCATACCGGACATCCGTTCAGATCCTTGTAGGCACCGCGGTAGAGGATGCAGTCATTAGGGCATGCATGTATCTTCTCCACCTCCAATCCTAGAGGTCATACGACCTTCTTTGTTGCGTATGTACTGTCGGGCAATTCATTATCCTTTGGAAGCTTCTTCTTCATTATTTTCAGTAGCTTCTCAAATCCTTTATTAGGCACAGCATTCTCTGCCTTCCACTGCAGCAATTCGAGTACGGTACCGAGCTTTGTGTTGCCATCTTCGCAATTGGGGTACAACCCCTTTTTGTGATCCTCTAACATGCGATCGAACTTCAGCTTCTCCTTTTGACTTTTGCATTGTGTCCTTGCATCGACAATGACCCGGCGGAGATCATCATCATCGGGCACATCGTCTGGTTCCTCTTGATCTTCAGCAGCTTCGCCCGTTGCAGCACCATCGTGCACATCGTCTGGTGCATCTTGATGTTCAGTAGCATCACCGTATTCAGGGGGCACATAGTTGTCATCGTACTCTTCTTCCTCGCCGTCTTCCATCATAACCCCTATTTCTCCGTGCCTCATCCAAACATTATAGTGTGGCATGAAACCCTTGTAAAGCAGGTGGGTGTGAAGAATTTTCCGGTCAGAGTAAGACTTCGTATTCCCACATATAGGGCATGGACAACACATAAAACCATTCTGCTTGTTTGCCTCAGCCACTTCGAGAAAATCATGCACGCCCTTAATGTACTCGGAGGTGTGTCTGTCACCGTACATCCATTGCCGGTTCATCTGCGTGCATTATATATAATTAA
The DNA here is from genome assembly GCF_002162155.2 of Triticum dicoccoides. NCBI lineage: Eukaryota > Viridiplantae > Streptophyta > Magnoliopsida > Poales > Poaceae > Triticum > Triticum dicoccoides. The sequence continues at coordinate 795,279,934 of NC_041383.1, read as the reverse complement.
GTGTGTCAAAAATCATTACAGAACATCATGAATAGATAATTAAGTGACCAAATTAATAGAAGTTCACCATCACATAAAAACCAAAGTACATACATAGTTCTCATCTAACAACATAAAGCTCTGCAGAGCATCTAAATTAATTAAACCATACATTGAAACTATGTAAAACATTTCAATGCGAAAACAAATGCGATCATAATCGCAACCAAGGTAACAACTGATCCAACGGCATAATGATACCAAGCCTCGGTATGAATGGCATATTTTCTAATCTTTCTCATCTTCAAGCGCATTGCATCCATCTTGATCTTGTGATCATCGACGACATCCGCAACATGCAACTCCAATATCATCTTCTCCTCCTCAAGTTTTTTTATTTTTTCCTTCAAGAAATTGTTTTCTTCTTCAACTAAATTTAACCTCTCGACAATAGGGTCGGTTGGAATTTCCGGTTCAACAACCTCCTAGATAAATAAAATCTATGTCACGTTGGTCGGCATAATTTTCATAAACAATAAATGAACCAATAGTTATGAAAAGATAATATATACCACATCCGAATCATAGGCAGGACGAGGGCCGACGGGGGCGGATACCAAAACCATCGCACTATATAAGATGCAATAATAAAAGTAAGAAAATAATACAAGTAAGAATATTTTTCCTTTCAGAAAGAAGATAAGAACAAGAGGCTCACCACGGTGGTGCTAGTGATGAGATCGGCGCGGGTGATCGACGGCGGTGAAGACGGGGACGGGGCGTGATGGACCGCTAAACCTAGACAAATATTGAGGAAAATAGAGGTTGGAGGTCGAGCTTGGAGAGGAGAAAGCTTAAGTAGTGTGGCTCGGGCATTTCATCGAACACCTCATGTGCTATGGAGGTGAGCTAGAGCACCACAAAGCCCCCCCTCGCCGGCAAGAGAAAAAACAGAGCACTGGAGTGCTCTGCTCGCGAGCGAGGGGGTATATATAGGCAGCACTATTGGTCCCGGTTCGTGGCATGAACCGGGACTAACGGGTAGCCATTGGTCCCGATTCATGCCACCAACCGGGACCAATAGTGGTGGGCCAGGAGCCAGGCCCATTGGTCCCGGTTCGTCCCACCAACCGGGACCAAAAGGTCCGGACGAACCGGGACCAATGGCCCATATGGCCCGGCCGGCCCCCTGGGCTCACGAACCGGGGCAAATAGCTCCATTGGTCCCGGTTCTGGATTGAACCGGGACTAATGGGCTGAACTGGCCTGGGCCATTGCCCCCTTTTCTACTAGTGTGTATTCCAAGGCAGCCTGGGCAACATCGCCTTGCGGATGCATTTCGCTGATTTTTTTTAGTGCAGATAGCCTGGGCAACATCAATCGGAAGTAGACATCAAAAAATAGCACCAACATGAGTAAAATTGACTAAGTGAAACTATATGTCCTACCAATGACATTGCTAACATAAGGAAATGCTTTCATAAAGCAAATAACCATCATGTGGCATTTTAATTAGTTTGGTCAGTACGGCATGAAGGCTTACAACTGATATTTTACAATTGTTCCCTCCATTCAAACAAAAATATTACTACTACGAATGACTGAAAGAAAGAAAAAGATAGCGGTGTCTCCTTCCCTTCCATCCCCTCTCCACTGAGAGCTCAGCCATGACAACATAGCTGATTTAGAGTGATGACATAAATATCCCATATGAACATGTTACAGGAAGGGGAAACTGCAGAAATTTGTCAAAAATGAAGGCGAATCGACATAAGCTCTGTGGGTATGCAGTGGTTTAGTGGCACGACTCTACTTAAGAATGTGCATGCTGACACTCTAAGATCTATGCATGGTGTCTGCTCTCTGATCCTAAGATAGCATTGTTGTCTCTTGCCTCGCCATGCACCCTTTTAGTTAAGCAAACATGCAAAGAAAAAATTCACTCAGGCAAACATCACTAAATTTGGTATGCTAGCAGAAATAATCCTTTGCAAATCCTCTAATATTTAGAGATGTGTTTGTGTATTTGTTCAATCAACAATCGAGTACTATACTCCTAATCTAGCAGGTAGTGTTCTAAAACAGTTTCCTACAGGAATGAGCTTGTGTAGCTAACTATGCAACCAACTCTATGTTAGAGTTAATCCCATGTCCGTGTGTGTATGCGTATCCATGTAGGATTCCTGTACCGAGTCGGTTTGGGTTAGACATAGCTTAGCAGTATATATACATGTAACCCCCGTGTAATCTGATCAGACAATCGAAGCAATAAAGAAATATCAGGCTCGATACGAGCCTGCGGCTATCCATCGTTCAGTTCGCCAAGTTCCATCGAGAGAAGTCGCTGCGTTCCGCAAAGGTCGAATCGATCTGTTGCGTTGTCGTGTAAGTCGCCGGCCGCCAAGTTAAAGCTAGCTCAGGACGTGCGTGTACTGTAGATCAATCAAGTAGCCAGCCTGCTTGCTTGCTAGCTTGTACGTGCCTGTACAAAGCTCCTGGGTGATTTGATCCTGGGTGGATTTGATCTAGCAACGATCAAAAGCCAACAATTGGTATCAGAGCCTCGACGATCTACGATCTGCGATGACGGACAGCGACGCTGAGTCGGTCAAGTCCAGTAACGGCGGTTCCAAGGCGAACAAGAAAGGCGACAATGTGAAGAAGGGCGGCAAGTCAGCAACAAGTGGTGGCGGAACGGGCGGCGCCAACGTACAGGCGCATCGCAACATCCCCATCCAGTACCCGATGCTCACCGACGCCAACTACGGCGTGTGGGCGGTGAAGATGAAGATTATTCTCTGAACCCTTCGAGTGTGGCAGGCCATCACGGACGACGACGTCGACGAGAAGTGCGACGAAGGTGCCATGGCCGCCATAGCCCAGTTTGTGCCGGATTCCGTGCTGATGACATTGGCGGAGTTCGAGACAGTAAGAGAGGCGTGGAACGCACTCAAAGAGATGAGGATCGGAGAAGATCGCGTCACGAAGGCTCGGGCACAAGTGCTGAAGCGCCAATTTCCCAAGTTGTAGATGGAGGAAACTGAATCGGTGAATGACTATGCCATGCGTCTGACTACATTGGTGGGAGAGATCCGCGCGCTTGGTGCAAAGCTCGAGGAGACCGAGATTGTGGAGAAGTTTTTCAGTTCGGTCACTGATAAATTCACGTACATCATCGGCACGCTCGAGCAGCTTTACGACATCGACGACATGACCATAACGGAGGCGATCGGACGCTTGCGGACATGGGAAGAGAATGCTCGTGGTTGTCGGAAAGGCAAAGGAGGAGGTGATGACCAACTCATGTACTCGCGCGCAGATTGGGAGTCCCCAAGTAGCAAAGGAAGGCGCAACGATGGCGAAGGCTCAGGCAATGCAAAGCGCGGCGGACAAACCAAAGAAGGCAAAGGAAAAGTCAAGCCACAAGGTCGTGGTAAGGCGGACCGATCTAAAGAGCGGAAGCCACGGAACTTGGATATGTCCGAGGTCAAGTGTTATAACTGCAACGAGATGGGTCACTTTGCGAAGGATTGTCCGGAGCCTAACAAGAGGGAGATCAAGGCAAATTTGGCGAAGCAGGAAGACGAACGTCCAGGTCTTCTGATGGACGAAGTTTGTGATCTCGTGGAGCCTAACAAGCGGGAGATCAAGGCAAATTTGGCAAAGCAGGAAGACGAACGTCCAGGTCTTCTGATGGCTGAAGTTTGTGATCTCGTCCAAACAGCGGTTGTAAAACCAAACCGAAAGGTGCTACTTCATGCGAAAAAGGTAAGACCAAAGTTATCCGGGAGCCAGAACGTGTCATGGTATCTAGACACAGGTGCCAGTAACCACATGACGGGGTGCAAGGAGAAGTTCCTCGAGCTAGAATATGATGTTCAAGGCTGGGTCAAGTTCGGTGATGGTTCAAATGTGGAGATTTGCGGGCAAGGCTCTGTACTCTTTGAGGGTCTCACAGGAGAACATCGCATACTCACCGGAGTGTACTACATCCCACGGCTTCGAAACAACATCATCTCTGTCGGGAAACTTGACGAGAATGGATGCAAGGTGGATATCGAGAACGGAGTGATGACGATCTTCGACAACCGCCGAAACATGCTAGCACGTGTGAATCGCACGCGGAACAGGCTCTATATCCTCAACCTTGATCAATCTCAACCGGAGTGTTGGCTCGCCAAGAGTGATGATGATTCGTGGTTATGGCATGCTAGATTTGGACACGTTAACTTCTACGCCTTGAAGAAGATGTCGAAGATGGAGATGGTATCTGGGATGCCGTTCATCGACCATGTTGATCGAGTATGTGATGGGTGCTTGGTTGGAAAACAGCACCGCAGGCCGTTCCCTGCTCAGTCTACCTATCGTGCAAGTGATGCACTCGAGCTGCTCCATGGTGATCTATGTGGCCCTATCACCCCAGCAACTCACGGAGGAAAGAAGTACTTCTTCCTTGTGGTAGATGACTACTCGAGATACATGTGGGTCATTCTCCTACGATCTAAAGATGAGGCGTTTGAAGCGTTCAAGAAGCTGAAGGCTGCAACGGAGATGGAACACAAGCTGAAGGTTCGCGCTCTACGGACAGATCGCGGCGGAGAGTTTACGTCGAACGAGTTCAACGACTACTGCGAGAAGATTGGCATAAAAAGGTTCCTCACGGCACCTTATACACCACAGCAGAACGGGGTTGTTGAAAGGCGCAATCAAACCGTCGTTGACATGGCGAGAAGTTTACTCAAGAGCAAGAACTTGCCGGGGACATTTTGGGGAGAAGCTGTCTCGACAGCGGTCTATCTTCTCAATCGGGCTCCAACGAAAGCAGTGATCGGCAAGACTCCGTATGAAGCAATTTACGGACGCAAGCCGAATGTGTCTCATCTACGGACGTTCGGGTGCGTGGCACATGTGAAGACGGCGGAGCCGCATCTCTCAAAGCTTGGATATCGAAGCACCAAGATGGTGTTCATCGGATACAAGAGGAGTTCCGGCACCAAGGCATACCGCTTCTACAATCCACAGACCAAGCGTCTACGAATTTCACGCGATGTTGTGTTTGAAGAAAATCAAGCGTGGAATTGAAGCGCAGCAGACGATACTCCAAACGGTAAAATATTCACAGTTGAATTTCCAACAAATGATGATGCAAGGGAGGATGTCCAAGTGGTTGGCAAGACACCCAACCAAGGTGACCACAATGGTAGTGATCATCATGGTGCCGACACCGACGACGACGCGCATGGGTCGCAAGGTGATAGCGACAACGACGCGCACGAGACATGCGGAGATCTCGACAATGAGGCGCATAGTGATGATGACAATCAAGATGATGGTCACGATCACGATGACTACGCCAACGACGCGGATGCCAACGACCCGGCATCTACCACGCTCGAGACTCATCACTATGCGCCTCATTGTCCGAACCCTTCGAGTGTGGCAGGCCATCACGCTCGAGACTACCACGCTCGAGACTCATCACAGTCGACGATCACGACGACTGTGCACGGGCGGTGAAGATGAAGATTATTCTCCGAACCCTTCGAGTGTGGCAGGCCATCACGGACGACGACGTCGACGAGGAGTGCGACGAAGGTGCCATGGCCGCCATAGCCCAGTTTGTGCCGGATTCCGTGCTGATGACATTTGCGGAGTTCGAGACAGTAAGAGAGGCGTGGAACGCACTCAAAGAGATGAGGATCGGAGAAGATCGCGTCACGAAGGCTCGGGCACAAGTGCTGAAGCGCCAATTTCCCAAGTTGTAGATGGAGGAAACTGAATCGGTGAATGACTATGCCATGCGTCTGACTACATTGGTGGGAGAGATCCGCGCGCTTGGTGCAAAGCTCGAGGAGACCGAGATTGTGGAGAAGTTTTTCAGTTCGGTCACTGATAAATTCACGTACATCATCGGCACGCTCGAGCAGCTTTACGACATCGACGACATGACCATAACGGAGGCGATCGGACGCTTGCGGACATGGGAAGAGAATGCTCGTGGTTGTCGGAAAGGCAAAGGAGGAGGTGATGACCAACTCATGTACTCGCGCGCAGATTGGGAGTCCCCAAGTAGCAAAGGAAGGCGCAACGATGGCGAAGGCTCAAGCAATGCGAAGCGCGGCGGACAAACCAAAGAAGGCAAAGGAAAAGTCAAGCCACAAGGTCGTGGTAAGGCGGACCGATCTAAAGAGCGGAAGCCACGGAACTTGGATATGTCCGAGGTCAAGTGTTATAACTGCAACGAGATGGGTCACTTTGCGAAGGATTGTCCGGAGCCTAACAAGAGGGAGATCAAGGCAAATTTGGCGAAGCAGGAAGACGAACGTCCAGGTCTTCTGATGGACGAAGTTTGTGATCTCGTGGAGCCTAACAAGCGGGAGATCAAGGCAAATTTGGCAAAGCAGGAAGACGAACGTCCAGGTCTTCTGATGGCCGAAGTTTGTGATCTCGTGGAGCCTAACAAGCGGGAGATCAAGGCAAATTTGGCAAAGCAGGAAGACGAACGTCCAGGTCTTCTGATGGCTGAAGTTTGTGATCTCGTCCAAACAGCGGTTGTAAAACCAAACCGAAAGGTGCTACTTCATGCGAAAAAGGTAAGACCAAAGTTATCCGGGAGCCAGAACGTGTCATGGTATCTAGACACAGGTGCCAGTAACCACATGACGGGGTGCAAGGAGAAGTTCCTCGAGCTAGAATATGATGTTCAAGGCTCGGTCAAGTTCGGTGATGGTTCAAATGTGGAGATTTGCGGGCAAGGCTCTGTACTCTTTGAGGGTCTCACAGGAGAACATCGCATACTCACCGGAGTGTACTACATCCCACGGCTTCGAAACAACATCATCTCTGTCGGGAAACTTGACGAGAATGGATGCAAGGTGGATATCGAGAACGGAGTGATGACGATCTTCGACAACCTCCGAAACATGCTAGCACGTGTGAATCGCACGCGGAACAGGCTCTATATCCTCAACCTTGATCAATCTCAACCGGAGTGTTGGCTCGCCAAGAGTGATGATGATTCGTGGTTATGGCATGCTAGATTTGGACACGTTAACTTCTACGCCTTGAAGAAGATGTCGAAGATGGAGATGGTATCTGGGATGCCGTTCATCGACCATGTTGATCGAGTATGTGATGGGTGCTTGGTTGGAAAACAGCACCGCAGGCCGTTCCCTGCTCAGTCTACCTATCGTGCAAGTGATGCACTCGAGCTGCTCCATGGTGATCTATGTGGCCCTATCACCCCAGCAACTCACGGAGGAAAGAAGTACTTCTTCCTTGTGGTAGATGACTACTCGAGATACATGTGGGTCATTCTCCTACGATCTAAAGATGAGGCGTTTGAAGCGTTCAAGAAGCCGAAGGCTGCAACGGAGATGGAACACAAGCTGAAGGTTCGCGCTCTACGGACAGATCGCGGCGGAGAGTTTACGTCGAACGAGTTCAACGACTACTGCGAGAAGATTGGCATAAAAAGGTTCCTCACGGCACCTTATACACCACAGCAGAACGGGGTTGTTGAAAGGCGCAATCAAACCGTCGTTGACATGGCGAGAAGTTTACTCAAGAGCAAGAACTTGCCGGGGACATTTTGGGGAGAAGCTGTCTCGACAGCGGTCTATCTTCTCAATCGGGCTCCAACGAAAGCAGTGATCGGCAAGACTCCGTATGAAGCAATTTACAGACGTAAGCCGAATGTGTCTCATCTACGGACGTTCGGGTGCGTGGCACATGTGAAGACGGCGGAGCCGCATCTCTCAAAGCTTGGATATCGAAGCACCAAGATGGTGTTCATCGGATACAAGAGGAGTTCCGGCACCAAGGCATACCGCTTCTACAATCCACAGACCAAGCGTCTACGAATTTCACGCGATGTTGTGTTTGAATAAAATCAAGCGTGGAATTGAAGCGCAGCAGACGATACTCCAAACGGTAAAATATTCACAGTTGAATTTCCAACTGATGATGATGCAAGGGAGGATGTCCAAGTGGTTGGCAAGACACCCAACCAAGGTGACCACAATGGTAGTGATCATCATGGTGCCGACACCGACGACGACGCGCATGGGTCGCAAGGTGATAGCGACAACGACGCGCACGAGACAGGCGGAGATCTCGACAATGAGGCGCATAGTGATGATGACAATCAAGATGATGGTCACGATCACGACGACTACGCCAACGACGCGGATGCCAACGACCCGGCATCTACCACGCTCGAGACTCAACCGTCTTCCTCAAGTGCATCGACGCCGACACAATTTGTGTCGCCTCCTTCGCAAGCCACGACGGATTCTTCCGGGCCTCGTCACTACAAGACCCTCAAGAAAGTCTACAAGTACGCAAAGCCAGTTACACTCGAGTACTCCGATTTGTGTTTACTCGGAGTTGAGGAGCCGGCGAACTTCGTAGAGGCAAGCAAAAGTTCAAGTTGGATGCACGCCATGGATGAGGAGATGAAGGCGATCGAGAGCAATGGCACGTGGACTTTGGTAACCCGACCTCCGAACCAAAAGGCCATAGGTTTGAAGTGGGTTTTACAAGTTAAAGAAGGACACAAAGGATGCAATTGTGAAGTACAAGGCAAGACTCGTTGCAAAGGGCTACGTACAACGTCAAGGAGTTGACTATGAGGAGGTGTTTGCACCGGTTGCTCGAATCGAGTCGGTGAGAGTGCTCCTAGCTTTGGCAGCACAAGAGGATTGAAAAGTTCATCATACGGATGTTAAATCCGCTTTCCTCAACGGCGATCTCACAGAAGAAGTGTACGTAGAACATCCCCTCAGCTACGAGAAGAAAGGAGAAGAAGGGAAAGTGCACAAGCTCAAGAAGGCACTTTACGGGCTGAAAGCAAGCGCCAAGAGCTTGGAACTCAAAGTTAGACTGAAGTTTGGTCATGCTCGAGTTTAAAAGATGTCCCATGATGATCCAAAAGACAGTCTACCAAGCACCGAAGAACAGGTGAAGGTTGAAGACGCGACCAAGGAGGAGTGCTGGCGTCAAGCTACGGACGAGCCGACGACAAGAAAGACGATCCCTGAAATGCTAAAAAAAGGGCAAAAGCAATGCCAAGGATAATGCTTATGAGTAGTAGTCATCGCATTTGGGATCCAGGTCGTAAGTAAGGACATTGTGATTAGGGGGTGAATGTTAGAGTTAATCCCGTGTCCGTGTGTGTATGCGTATCCATGTAGGATACCTGTACCGAGTCGGTTTGGGTTAGACATAGCTTAGCAGTATATATACATGTAACCCCCGTGTAATCTGATCAGACCATCGAAGCAATAAAGAAATAACAGGCTCGATACGAGCCTGCGGCTATCCATCGTTCAGTTCGCCAAGTTCCATCGAGAGAAGTCGCTGCGTTCTGCAAAGGTCGAATCGATCTGTTGCGTTGTCGTGTAATAAGTCGCCGGCCGCCAAGTTAAAGCTAGCTCAGGACGTGTGTACTGTGGATCAATCAAGTAGCCAGCCTGCTTGCTTGCTAGCTTGTACGTGCCTGTACAAAGCTCCTGGGTGATTTGATCCTGGGTGGATTTGATCTAGCAACGATCAAAAGTAATACTGACAGGTCTCCATTTGCGACGACCTGCAAGGATTAAATGACCAGAATCTGATTCATGATGCACGTATATCCTTCCCTGATATTACCTACTTTGCTGCTAATAATTATACTAACCATGACATTTCTTCCTCTGTTATGGTCAGAGTTACAATCTGATTACTAACCCCTAATCATATTTAATCTGACTGCTGGCGGTGTGCGCCGCCGCCACGGCGGACAGCTTGTACGCGTGGTTAGCCGGCACAGCGACAGGCGCTTCACGCTCCGCAGAGCAGCTGCGGCATCGGCTCGAGGCAGCTCCTGCCCGGTACGGGCACCTGGTGGCGGCGACAGAGCCCCGCTTTGTGGCCGCAGGGCGGACGTGCTGTTGGATGCCTGGATCATGCTCATGCGTGCGGCGAGCTCCCTTTTGGATGGCTCGCGCGGCCCACGCAGCAGCGCCGGGTTCTCCTGGTGTGCGGCGCCAAGGCGGAGAAGAAGCGATGCGGCGCCAAGACGACGAGGAAGCGATGCCGCGGAACGCGGCGACCATGCCACGGTGGTGCTTGGCGGCGTCGAGGGCGAGGTAGCACGTAGCACACGGGCATTCGCCGTGATCATCTTCGCGATGCTCGCCAGGAAGTACTCCTACGGTGCACAGGCGCACCCGCCTGCGACAAAAAAGCACCGGAAGAATCATGGCCAGCAACAGAACACTGCAGAACCGCATGATGAACCCGTCTAGCAGTACCACTACCAGCCTGGTCATGACATAGACGACAAACAAGTAATAACAGCAGGCCGGATTCAACCACGGGGGCATGTCCATGTCTTCCATTGATGGCCATAGTGATCATGAATTGCATGCAGATTGCAGACGATGAATTCACTGGTAGCGGCGGTGGCCGTGATTGTGAAGATCTCACCGGGGCTCTGGCCCGCCGACGGCGGCAGTGAGGTTCTCGGCAGCTCGCACTTGGCGGCGTCGGTGCCGATGGACTCCGCCGCCCACGCACCATGGTCTCCCCTCGCCGTGGAAGCCATCGCCATGTTGGTGCAGGCGCCAGGCGCCCATGGATTCTGCCGCCCCACGCACTACGGGGCCTCCAGAGGACGCCATGGCCATGCTGGTGCATTCGGCCACCAGCGTCGCTGCGAACGCTGTCGCCATGTCAATCACACAACACGCGGCGGAGCACGCCTGCCCAGCTGCTTGGATCGACGCCCAGCCGACATGCCACGGCAGGGGGCAGATGGCCTGCTGGGCTGAGGCGAGCATAAGTCGAGACGCCCGCGGCTTTGGGGTCTGCCGTCTGCCTCACCCCACATGCACGCCACCATTGCCTCATATCCCCAGTCGTGCCCTCCACGCGAGCCTCCGCATGCTGTGGACGCCATCCGGGGGCCGATAGCAGCGGAGATGGAGACCCAACAGTGAGAGCTCCAGCAAGACGCCGTCCGGCAGTGAGGTCGGACGTGGGATCGCCTAGTTTGGAGAAATTCGGCCAACGCATTGGTGAGGTGCAGAAGCGATGGGGCAAAGCCTTTTTATACAGGCGCCGAAGAGAACGATCCAGACGTACGTGATCAGAACTCGCGACAGAAGCGGCAAGGCGGCAACCGCCTGTACAGAACGTAGCCAAATTGTAAACAGACGCATACGTGTCATCCTCTCAATAGAACGGCACAACACGCAACGAAAAATAACGAACCTGCCGGAAGGGTCACGCGACACGAAGGCACATGCATGCATGAGGAAACAAAATAAAAGAAGGAGAGAAAAAAGACGCTGCGGAAGAGCTCATAGTCAAATCGCCGAATCAGTTGAGCCCCCACATGCAGCCAATGGGAACAGGCCGGTCGAACAGGCATACACACCAATAGCAAACTAAGATGTACTCTCTCAGATTGGACGAGACTTGTCTGCTCCCTGTGCGTGCTCCCATCCGTGCTCCCACGTACGTGGCTTGATTTGATTAGAATAAAATAAGGCACGGCCCCACTCCCTTAAAATCAGGAAGAAATGATTAAGTTATAAAGGAAAAAAAAAGACAGCCGTAGGATGAAGTGTGAGCACGGATGGGAGCATGGGGAGGGAGGCAAGCCGGATCCCTCTCAAATCCCCAGTAAATCACGTGTCACGGCTTGGATGGTCAAGTTTTCACTGATAAGAAAAAGTCAAAAAAAGAGGTAAATCAAACCTAGCTAGGTTTAGTATATTTAGAATCTACTAGAGGTTAATGCGCGCTTTGCCGTGTTGTTCTTCACTCTAGAATTAACTCTTTTATATCTAGTCGATTATTGTGATTGGTTGTTTTCTTTGAATTTTATCTGTGTTGACTTGCGTTTTTAATTATGTTTAGATGGTGTTTTTTCGTTCATATATCGTGTCAGAATGCTGTTGGAGATTGTATTTGTTCCCAGAGAAGAATGGAATTCCTGCAAAAAAAAGAGAGAAGAATTAAATTGTTTGGTGCGTGGTTGTAGTGTGTTTACACGTTTCAGCCTTGGTGTCAGTCGGTGATGGTCGTCTGAACCTCTTGAGAGCTCCCATTCCACGCTAAAACCGTGAAACTGTTGCTATAACACTCACATATGCCAGCCCACGAAGTTCATGTCCGCTCAGCTTGGCTCCCTGCTCCTGTTGCTCAATTAGTTTATTTCGCTCGCCTAATGCTTGCTAAGAAAAAAAATCAATGATTCATTTGAAAAAGTTAGTTTAATTAAAATATTTTCAAGGAATATATCACGGATTTTAAAACCATGAATTTTAGAAAACTATCACAAACTTTAAAACACATTCATGGATTTCAAAAGAATATCACAAATTAAACAGGTTTTCGTATTTTATAAGTGTTCACAAACTTTAAAAATTATCGTGAACTTCGAAAATATCCACGAATGTAATGAATATTAATGAATCTAAAAAATGTTTTGTTTTTTAATGTTTACAAATTTTACTAAGCACATGTGAATTAAAATGTGGAAAATAAAATATAAAAGGAAAAGACGAATAAAACCAAACAACACACAGTCTTACAGGTGGGCCCCTCACCAACCCCACAACCCTCGACGCACCACAACGCTTCAAATCATGGGAGCTTAGTATCTCTATAGATACGACACTCAGATTTCATCCAACCAAATATAATTGTTTAGTTGCCGTCCCAGTGCGTTGTTTTGCTGAAAACCACAAATGCTCGGCGCCGCGTTGTTTTGCTGAAAACCACAAATGCTCGGCGCCTCTGTTGTTACTGAGCCACCCCCTCTGGTTTGAGCCGAGGTTAGAGCGTTGTTGTTTCAATGTTTACTTTTGTAGTGATTGACATTCTATACGTTTTCTTTTGGTATTTCTTTCGGTACTACAGGATACCCACTCTGCTCGGAAACAATATTGAAGAAAATTTTAAACCAGGAACATTTGATCAAATTCCAAAAAAAATTGAAACTGTAAACATGTTTTGCATTTTTTGAAAAAAAGGAAGATTTTTGAAATTCCAAAAAATTGGAACCATAAACATTTTGAAAATTCCTAAACATTTTTGGAAACATGAACATGTTTTGAAATCCTAAACATTTCTCGAATTTTTGAACAAATTTTGGAAAACAGGGACATTTTTTAAATTTTTTGAGATTGTGAATAATTTTTTGTAAAACAAGAACAATTTTTGAAATTCAGAACAAATATTTGGAACAACGAACATTTTGGAAATACCTAAACATTGTTGGAAACATGAACATGTTTTGAAAACCCAAACATTTTTTAACTTTATTAAAAATATAGAAAACAAGACTATTTTTAAATTCTGAACAAAAATTTGGAACCACGAGCAGTTTTTGACTTCTCAAACTTTTTTTGAAATTGTGAACAAATTTTGGAAAAACGGTATTTTAAAAAAAATTCCAAACAAATTTTGGGCCAAGGCCAAAGCTGTTTTTTCTTTTATATTTTAAGTTTATCTTTTCTTTTTTGTTAATTTATTTGTCTCCTTTTTAAAATTTATAATTTATTTATCTTGTTCTAAAATTTGAAATACTAATGGCCTGAAGACACAACGATAGTGTAGCACTTTCATGTAAGTATCCCAATTGGTAATCATTTGCAACGAAGAGCGAGGAAGAGTACTGATAAGTAGCGCTTCTGTCACACATAAGTTGTCACAGTTCTTATGTGAAGTAACTGCATGTGACTCTGTAAATACTGTTACTGTCCCACGAGGCAAATGAACCAAAGTTGGGGTTAGTTTTGAGATTTCCAAAAACACATCATGTTCAACAGAGACTGTTCAGATAGGTTAATAGGATCCGTCTGAGAGCAAGTTGTTTCTCAACATCCTTGAAATGTCCCCAATGTTTTTCCATGGTCTTATATGGCACATTTAAGAAACCATGTCAAGTTGTTTGGGTTTTCAACAATTTTATATTTTTTGGAGTTTTCTTTGTTAAAAAATGTCGATAAATGGCCGGACATGTTGCAACTTGCATACCATGTCGAAAGTCGTTCAAAACAAACATGAATGCCTACCATGGACATGCCCACCCGCTTGCAAAAGTTGGGGTCATGTCAAGGATATCCGAAAATAGATCATGTTCAACGAGAGAGTGTTCGGGTAGGCCGGAGCGGTTCGTTTAAAAGCATGTTATTTTTTGATATCCGTCAAATGGCCATGTGCATGCATTTAGTTTGCAATTGCTGTCATTATCAATGAACATGAAACACCTTTTTATTTCCTGACCTTTTTTGAATTTGTCAACAATTTTCGAATTAATAATTATGTATGGAGATTTGACAAACTTGAACATTTTTTCCAAAATTGAGAATTTTTTTCATTTTTTCCAAAATTGTTAACAAATTCCTTTTTTCAAAATTTGTTCACGAATTCAATAAATGTTTGCAGTGTTTCAAATATTATGGCACTTTCAGATTTTTTTTGTAATTTTGAAAATGTTTCTGTTTATTAAAGTTTTCTACACAAATACAAAAAATGTTTGGGGAAATTAAAAAATGGTTTCAATTTTTTTTCCTTTTTCTATTTTTTTAAATTACAAATTTGTTAGTGTTTTTCAAAAAATGTTCAAAATATATACAAATCAGTCACCGACTAGGTTTTGTTATAGGCTAGTCTAGCTGATACAAATACCTAGTAACACTGCGTTGTAACACCAGATTGAATTCGTACGTACATATGACCTAGCCAGCCGCCGCCTCTAAAAAAGCTAGCGTTCTCTGCCTCCCACCCGTGCCGGCCCCGGTCCTTCGGTCTCCGGTGGCCTTAGGGCCATGGAGGCGGAATGGATCTCGACTCTTGCCGGTGGTAGAGCTTCGTTTATCTTTTTTCGAGCTTTGTTAGGGTTTGTGTTCTGCTCAGGAAGGAAAGACGGCGGCGGCTCCCTAAAGATGGAATAAAGGTCTCCCCGCCGAGCCCCCGTTCTGGTGATGCGTCTACCATCATCAGTGGGCGTGTGGAGGTCTGTCTCCGGCAGATCTGTCTTTAGTGGATTTGC
The DNA here is from genome assembly GCF_002162155.2 of Triticum dicoccoides. Taxonomy (NCBI): domain Eukaryota; kingdom Viridiplantae; phylum Streptophyta; class Magnoliopsida; order Poales; family Poaceae; genus Triticum; species Triticum dicoccoides. The sequence goes on along the minus strand of NC_041383.1, from coordinate 795,264,906 downwards.
TCGGATATGTTCGTCGTTCGTCTTCGTTCTTATGTTTTCAGGTTGGATCGTTTTGATCTATACTCTTCATCCGCGGCGGTTGCTGTTCTGGTGCGTTGGTTCTACGGGATCTTAGCACGACGACTTCCCGGCTGTATACTAAAACAAGGTTTGGCCGGCTCCGGCGAGGGAGGGGCGATGACAGCGCTGCGCCTACGGGATCTTAGCTTCAGTACTTGTAGTCGTCGCTAGGTGGTCTATAAATCTAGATGTAATTTTATTATTTCTATGTTCGTTGTACTACCATAATTGACAATGAATAGATTGGAAGATTTTCTTGTAAAAAAGAAAACACGAAATTGAATTCAAAAAATAAAAATACAAAGCGAGCCTTTTGGCCATAACTCGCGTGCCTTGCGTTTCTCTTGAGCGATCCGCCAGGCTGCTTGCTAGATTAGTCTAGTATGTGCGTATTGCGTCTACCGGCGGCTCGGGAAGTGATCGAGCTACGTTGCTGCGTATTATTATCGGGAAGTACAGGAAACAACAGTCGTCGAGATCGGGACCTTTCGTGACCTGTTAGACATGAACAGAAGAAAGAATTTCGATGCAAAAAAGAAAAAGAAACAGAAGAAAGAAAAAAATGCAAGTATTCGCATCAAATGAGTTGACTGGTTCGCTACTATGGCATGACTAAAAGCATCTCTAGCAGACCCCGTATAATACTGACCCGCAAAATGCGTTTACAGTTCGCGAAAAACCGGATTTTAATTTCAGACATGAAATATTATTTTCTTCAACGGCATTGGATACATAGTAATTCACCAAATCTTTGCTAAAATAGTAAGACCAAAGAAAACAAGAACCACCATTATGCATTTAAGAAGATATTCAACTTCCATAACTGCTCCCACTAGTTGGAACAATATCTTCTCCATGCCTTCGTTGTTAATCTGCGGATTGTTGATCTTGCATTCTACATTCTTCTTCTTTGATTCTAAAGAAGTAGACGTTGCTTCCCCTCTAGTTTCTTCTCTAATTGCACATGCATCACATCAGTAGCCCCAATTCTACAAAGGAGTGCACAGACATCTATTAACTTTTCTTTCTATCAATAAATCAATGTATTCTTCTTCCCAAAATCAAAATGAGCATTCATCCTCCTACACACATGACGATGTACATAAGCTATCGAAATTGAACCGATTATTAGGGTGACAAAGCGGAATGGAAACAACAACATACCCCATTGTTTTCGCATTTGAAGAATATCCATCCAGGGTGCTTGGGCGTGCTAGAAGTTAGCCGCATCACTGTGCGTGTGCAGTCATCGCACTGTATGAGCGGCACCGGCGAGCCGGCGGCCGGCCGGCCGAATCCTTGGCAGCAAACTTACGGCGACGACTACAGGACGAACTAGTACCTGCATGTGGTGCTGGGGCTTTGTCGGGCCTGCGCGGGTGCTCCCCGACCAATCCATGGCTTGGCGTAGCCACCGGTGGCCGGAAACGCCAAATCCGGCCGCCGCGACGAACAGCCGCCGATCTGGTCGTTGTCGGCCCGCCAACGCAGGAGGAAGTGGCGGAGGGCAAGCTCGGGCGTGTGGCGGCCCTCCGGCATGATCCCGCCGGCTAGTTCGACCGGAATCGTAGATGGCGGCCAGGCAACGGGAGGTGGGGAGAAGCGTAGGCGTGGGGAAGAGGGGCAGCGGTGGGTGGGGAAAAGCACGGGCTGAAATGTCCGCCCCACCAACCGCTACCGCTATATACAGGGCGCCGACGGGGCGAGGGGGAACCAGCGTTTTCGCGGGTTGGGATAGGAATTATGTCGCGCCCCGCAAAAAAAGTTACTGGTCGTATGCGTTTGCGAGGTCCGATCGGGCAGCATTTCCCGCGTCGACCCGTATTTTGGCGGTTATTTTGCGGGTCGCGACTTTATACGGGGTCTGCTAGAGATGCTCTAAATGAGGAGGTTGTGGTTTCGAATCACGTCATGCACCCTTTTTTGGTTGGTTAACAGAAAAAGATACAAGTACTCTAATCATGTTCCGGCGTGCGACACACTTGTGAGAAATATCATCTTCCCCTTTATTATGAAGGGGTATCGTTGATATGTTTAGGGGTTGTACCAAAGCACAAGTGAATTTTATATTCTTATTTCAAGATGTCTACTCACTAGTTTCTATTGAAGCAAAAACTGAACCTAAGACATCTATAACTTGCTCCAATTTGTCTATTCGTGCAGGACTTTGTTCTACTTTATCAGTATGAGGTTATTTTCCTTTCAATAATTTTGAAGTGCTTATAGGGGTAGGATGTGCGTGTGTGTGTTCATAGAAGTGAGTGTATGCGCATTTATATGAGCACTTGCGTCTGCATTGTGTTCAATTTTTTTAAGCATTCCCTGCCATAGAGCCTTACTTGGTAATTTGATTATGCACCTTTTTATCTAATTATTCCAATCTTCAATACTTGATATTTTATTTTCTATTATATCCAACCTTTGCATAAGATGCTTCAAAGTTATTTTAATTCCATTAACTTTAATTGGTGGGGCTCCCATTAGATTTTTCATAGCATTAGAAGCATCTAAGGTATGACTGTTGGGGAACGTAGCATGCAACTTCAAAAACATTCTTACGCTCACGCAAGATCTATCTAGGAGATGCGTAGCAACAAGAGGGGGAGACTGTGTCCACATACCCTCGTAGACCGAAAGCGGAAGCGTTTGACAATGCGGTTGATGTAGTCGAACTTCTCATCATTCCGACCGATCAAGCACCGAACGTATGGCACCTCCGAGTTCTGCACATGTTCAGGTCGATGACGTCCCTCAAACTCTTAATCTAGCAAAGTGTCGAGGGAGAGTTTCGTCAGCACGACGGCATGGTGACGGTGATGGTGAAGTGATCCGCGCAGGGCTTCGCCTAAGCACTACGACAATGACCGGATGCGTAAACTGTGGAGGGGACGCTGCACACGACTAGGAATCAATGTTGTGTGTTCTAGCGGTGCCCCCCCCCCCTCATAGGTTGGAGGGAAGGAGAGGCAGCCAAGGGGGCACCCCAAGTAGGAGGAATCCTACTTGGGCGCCTCCCAATTCGGCCTCCCCCCTTCCATATTCATCCGGAGGGGGAAGGAAGGAGGAGGGAGGAGAGAAGGAAGGGGGAGGCCGAATCCCTCCCCTTCCTTTCTGTCTTCTCCTCTTTCCTTCCCCATTATTTTTCCATACATGGGGCGCACCAGCCCCCTAGGGGCTGGTCTGTCCCCTTCTTGGCCCATTAGGACCATGTAGTTGCCGGGGGGATGCCCGGAACCCCTTCCGGTGACCCGATATGTACCCGGTACCTCCAGAACACTTCCGGTGTCCGAATATCATCGTCCTATATATGAATCTTTCCCTCTCGACCATTTCGAGACTCCTCGTCATGTCCATGATCTCATCCGGGACTCCGAACAACATTCGGTCACCAAATCATACAACTCATATAATACAAAATTGTCATCGAACGTTAAGCGTGCGGACCCTACGGGTTCGAGAACTATGTAGACATGACCGAGACACCTCTCCGGTCAATAACCAACAGCAGAACTTGGATGCTCATATTGGTTCCCACATATTCTACGAAGTGAAGGAAATATGCCCTAGAGGCAATAATAAAGTTGTTATTTATATTTCCTTATATCATGATAAATGTTTATTATTCATGCTAGAATTGTATTAACCGGAAACTTAGTACATGTGTGAATACATAGACAAAACAGAGTGTCCCTAGTATGCCTCTACTTGAATAGCTCGTTAATCAAAGATGGTTAAGTTTCCTGACCAAAGATATGTGTTTTCATTTGATGAATGAAATCACATCATTAGAGAATGATGTGATGGACAAGGCCCATCCGTTAGCTTAGCATTATTATCGTTTAGTTTTATTTCTATTGCTTTCTTCATGACTTATACATATTCCTCTGACTATGAGATTATGCAACTCCCGGAGGAACACCTTGTGTGCTATCAAACATCACAACGTAACTGGGTGATTATAAAGATGCTCTACAGGTGTCTCCGAAGGTGTTTGTTGGGTTGGCATAGATCAAGATTAGGATTTGTCACTCCGTTTATCGGAGAGGTATCTCTAGGCCCTCTCGGTAATGCACATCACTATAAGCCTTGCAAGCAATGTGACTAATGAGTTAGTTGCGGGATGATGCATTACGGAACGAGTAAAGAGACTTGCCGGTAACAAGATTGAACTAGGTATGATGATACCGACGATCGAATCTCAGGCAAGTAACATACCGATGACAAAGGGAATGACGTATGTTGTTATGCGGTTTGACGGATAAAGATCTTCGTAGAATATGTAGGAGCCAATATCAGCATCTAGGTTCCGCTATTGGTTATTGACCGGAGATGTGTCTCGGTCATGTCTACATAGTTCTCGAACCCGTAGGGTCTGCATGCTTAACGTTCAATGACGGTTTGTATTATGAGTTGTGTGTTTTGGTGACCAAGGTTTGTTCGGAGTCCCGGATGAGATCACGGACATGACGAGGAGTCTCGAAATGGTCGAGAGAAATTCATATATTGGAAGGTTGTATTCCGACATCAGAATGGTTCCGAGTGATTCGGGTATTTTACTGGAGTACCGAGGGGTTACCGGAACCCCCGGGGAAATATTGGGCCTTAGTGAGCCTTAGTGGAGAGAGAGGAGGGCCACAAGGGGTGCCCCCCCATGGCAGACCGAATTGGACTAGGGGGAGGGGCAGCGCCCCCTGAGGGAGTCCTGCACTAAGGGGTCCTCAGGCGTCGGGCCTGTTAGCAATGGGCCGGACTGATGGGCTGTGAAGATACGAAGACCGAAGACTGCACCCGTGTCCGGATAGGACTCTCCTTGGCATGGAAGGCAAGCTTGGCGATCAACAATGCAGATTCCTTTCTATTTAACTGACTCTATGTAACCCTAGATCTCCCCGGTGTCTATATAAACCGGAGAGCTTAGTCCGAATAGAGATATACTCATTATCATAGTCATACAGGATAGACTTCTAGGGTTTAGCCTTTACGATCTCGTGGTAGATCAACTCTTGTAATGCTCATATTCATCGAGATCAATCAAGCAGGAAGTTGGGTATTACCTCCATAGAGAGGGCCCGAACCTGGGTAAACATTGTGCCCCCTGTCTCCTGTTACCATCGACCTTAGACGCATAGTTTGGCACCCTACCCGAGATCCGCCGGTTTTGACACCTACATTGGTGCTTTCGTTGAGAGTTCCACTATGCCGTCGGCGAAAGGTTCGATGGCCCCTTCAATCATTGATAGTGATGCTGTCAAAGGAGAAACCTTTCTCCCCAGACCGATCTTCGTATTCAGCGGCTTTGCACTGCGGGCCAACTCATTTGGCCACCTGGAGCAGATTGATAGCTACGGCCCTAGCCATCAGGTCAGATCCGGGAGTTTGAACTACGCCGTAGACATCCATGGAGATTTGATCTTCGCTGGATTCGAGACCACGGCGACGGCTCCCGGTCACCTCGACGAACATGACCTAAATCTGCCATCAGACCGCATCCAGGAGATAGCTCATGTGACCACTCCGGCCTTAGATCCAGAGCACGTTGCGGCATCCAAGGATTGGAGGTTCAACCCCACCACGGAGGCCACAGATTCAACGGCGCTGGAGCCGAGCATGGACTTAATCTCACGCAATACTCGTGTCACCGGAACTCCAGACTCTTCTCTGGGTATAAGTTCCGAACCATGCGAGTCCCCGGATACCGAACTTGATCGGTTATCGATCTTTGAGTTCAGTGCCGCAGACATCTTCCAGCACTCGCCCTTGGGCGATGTGCTGAACTCGTTAAAAAGCTTGTCCCAGGCAGGGGAGTCACAACCGAACTTTGTACGGTTCGAGCTAGAAGCTGGTGACGGGGAATTCATCTCCCCACCCACCACCCACTTCATAGTCACTATCGAGGATTTAACCGACATGCTTTACTACGGCTCCAAAGACATCGCTAGAACGGATGACGATGCCAACAAGGAGCAAGGCGAAAGCCAGCTAGTTACTAGACAACGGACGACCACTTCTTCCTATGATGTATACATGGTGGACACGCCTGGAAAAAATAACAACCATGACAAAGAGGATCCAGTTGAGGATAAACCTCCTGAGAGACAGCCCAAGCGCCAAATCCCTCGACGCCGCCCTAAGTCACGTCGTTCCAAGGACTGCAGTACGGGCACCGGAACAAACAATACTCCGGACGATGCTGAAAACAATGAAGACCCAGTCAAGGTAACCTCCGAACAAGAGGAACGGGACAATGAGCAAGTTAGCCCTGATGAACAGGCCATACACGAAGACTCGGAGGGAAGTAATTATCTTCCGCTCTCCGAGGAAGAGGAGAGCCTTGGCAACGAGGATTTCATCGTGCCTGAGGAACCTCTCCAGCAGGAGCGCTTTAAACGTTGGCTAATAGCCACTGCAAGGAGCCTGAGAAAGAAGTAACTGCAGCTTCAAGCGAACCAGGATCTGCTCAATGATAGATGGACCGAAGTTTTAGCCGCCGAAGAATACGGCCTTGGTGGCCCAGCCAAAAGCTACCCAAGCGTAGATGGCTACCTCAGTGTGATGAAAAGGCGCTGGAGCCCGTACCATCATCGCATAATGCGGCAGGTTGACCACAACTTGGTCCGGATAAAGCACCAACTCAAGACGAACACCAGACCGCCCCACCTCACCGTAAAAGCAAGAATAAAACAGCTCGGGGTGTACACACGACCTCCAACAAGACTTGGATGGTAGAGCAGGACGTGCAAGATCGATCTATGGATCGCGAGGACATGCCTCGACACGCGACGACGACTACCTATTCGGGCGTAACAGACCTAGCCACACCCAGGCTGAAAACCGCAAACGGACTCCATCGGAGGTACATCACAGTGTGGCAGAACATAGAGGCGCCGCACACCCTCTCTGCTTCACTGACGAAGTAATGGAGCATGAATTTCCAGACGGGTTCAAACCCATGAATATCGAGTCATACGACGGAACAACAGATCCCGTAGTATGGGTCGAGGACTTCCTCCTCCATATCCACATGGCCCTCCGAGATGACCTTCATGCCATCAAATACCTACCACTAAATCTCAAAAGACCAGCTCGGTACTGGCTAAATAGTCTGCCAGAAAATTCTATTGGCAGCTGCGAACATTTGGAAGACGCCTTTCGCAACAACTTCCAAGGAACATATGTCCGGCCACCGGATGCCGATGACTTAAGTCACATTGTCCAGCAGCCCAGGGAGTCAGCCAGGGAGCTATGGACTAGGTTCTTAGTTAAAAAGAACCAAACCGTCGGCTGTCCGGGCGCGGAAGCCCTTGTGGCCTTCAAACATAGCGTCCGGGATGAATGGCTTGCACGCCACCTCTGTCAAGAAGGACCCAAATCCATGACAGCCCTTACCACTCTAATGACTCGCTTTTGCACGGGAGAAGACAGCTGGCTCGCTCATAGAAGCAACAACGCCAGCGACCCGGGCACTTCCGAAATCCGAGACGGCAATGGCAAGCCATGACGAAGCAAACACAACAGTCGCAATAATAATGAAAGATCACGCGACACAGCGGTCAACACCGGATTCAGTAATCCCAAACCCGTTCAACGGAAAAAGCCACTCAAGCGAACCAAGACGGACCATCCAACCTAGACAGGATATTGGACCGACCGTGCCAGATTCACGACCGCCCCGATAAACCAGCTAATCATACCAACAGAAGCTGTTGGGTCTTCAAGCAGGTTGGCAAGCTCAACGCCGAACACAAGGGGAGGAGACCGCCAGGCGATGGGGACGACGGAGAGCTTCACCAACCAAATACTGGTGTTCAGAAAGCAATTTCCCCCCTTGGATAGACCACTCCCGGAGCGGAAATAGCAGTTCGGCTTCCGCCACCCACCTCATATACCCGCAATATTTATACCGTGCGTACATCACTACGCACTCAAGATACCATGGGCATTGGCGGAAGCACAATACGGACAAGCCTGCAAGCATTCTCGTAACATTTTTTTATCTATTTTCCTTTTTATTTTTTTCTTCATTATCTCTTAAAACAGGTGACAAAAAGGACAAACATCTAAAGCTGACTCTATCGGAGTTCGGATCCGCACACTCACCCAAGGGGCTACTTCCGTCAAGGATTCCCCTCCCCGAGGACAGGCGACGCAGACGTGCGATAGGAGGTCCAGAATAATTTTTTGTAGACCGCACTATTTATTTCGAGCCTGTAATATGCCTTTTTCCTCCGCCTCCGACCCCGAGCATGTAAAATAGCCGAGGTTGTGGTCTTTATACACATAAATTAGTCATTGGCATATCACTCAGGTCCCAGTAAACATTATCCAAATTAATCGTTCGTATCCTTTCGCTAATAAATATGGCCCCTACGGCTGTTTCACAGATGCACCTCGGCATAACCTGCCAGGGCACTACTAGGGAAAAGCCTAGGAGCAGCGCGGGTTTTGGGCCTCTCAGTAGCACGGGTACCGGCGCTACTAATAAGGCGCTACAGCTAACGTATAGCAGTAGCGCCTGTTGTCCCATGCTACTGCTATACATGAATAGCTGTAGCGCTGTTTAGAAAAGGGCGCTACTGATATTAGCTGCAGCGCTGTTTACAGGGAAGCGCTACTGGTAAGGCGGCGCTACTGCTAAATTTCCCCCCCTCGCTACTACTAGTTTTATTAGTTTTTTTTCCTGCATATTTGTTTTGTATTTGAATAGGCTTTATACAATAATCATTAGCATATCATCCACATACAAATGTAATTATAGCATATACATACAATTAGTCTCATCAAATCATGTCATCATCATAATCATTATCCAACACAAAGTGGTCTCTCGTCATCAATCTCGAAAATAGCGATACAAGTCTCGATTACTTGCAAATACATCGTCATCCATCTAAACAATGATATACGTGAGAATAGCTATCACTTTGAGTACATGAGTTCGTATCCCTCTCTCGCATTAGCGTGAACCTAAACTAACTACTGCCTGTCGCTCGGAAACCGAAAACCGGTACACCTGGGCCTGACACTCCGGCCACTTGTCGTATATATACTCCTGGCGTAGCACTTCTTCGCCATCTATGATCTATGCACCTGCATCGTCACATGAGTCGATGATATGCAACATATATAGTTGAGCAACAGAAAGAGACAGACTTGGCAAAAATAGAAACAACATATCATAAGCATAAATAACAAAGTTCATCGTACCCAAAATGCCCTAACTAGAGTGATTTTCGCTAGTCGAGGAGGAGGACGGTTTAATTACATCACAAATAAAGTTTCACCGTGCATAACTCAAAGTTTTGTCATAAAAGAAAGTATGGACTAAATGGACACATTGTCATATATCGACAATCACTCCATCATGTCGTGCCATCCATCCATGTCAGGGAGATAGTCCTCGAGCTTAGTGAAAGGCTTCATGTCGAGACACTGAGAGGCTATCCATGTTCGGACGTCTTTCCGCGACATTTGTCCTTCTGCGTAGAACATCCCTGTTTTTCCAACGACCTCATTCATGATGATCCTCGATATCTCCTATGTCCTTTGCCCATTGCAGAATATGGGCATCGCCAGATCTAGGTGACATGTGAAGGTTCTGGTGATCCCGTCTGTACTCCAGCATGTGGTATAGGACATAGAATCCATCATTAAGAGAATCATTTGGTTGCTGGATGCAGCAAAAGTCGGTCTTATTGCTGAAGGCGGCCCTGCCGCCCCTTCTCTTCTTCTCCCTAACCTCTTCACCCCTTGCTTTGTAGTAAAACATAGCACTGTCGAAAACATCTTTGATGTGGGTGTAATCCTTTTTGTGAATGTTCTTCGACGAGTCCAAGTAAAGAGCGTGGGAGAATCGGGGGTAGAGGATGATGAGGACGGCGCGCCCGCCGCTGCGCAAAATAAGTACACCTCAAATTAATTAGCCTCCACCGTGCAAAGGAATTATTGAAATCGAAGGAAGGATAGCAGCGCGGATGACTTACACGGGATGATAAGGCACGGGAATCGCCTCCTTGTCCTTATTGGCGAGCATGAAACTGACGATGTAATCCCTCGCATATTCACGCTGCTCTGCACAGACTCCCAAGAAGCCCTCGTGCATGTAGTACGGGTCAGCGACACAAATATGACGTATCTGCTCAACCCCAATGATGTAGTTCATGTGCAAGGCATAAAGGCGGACAAACGTAAAATCCAGCTTCTTCACGTGAAACATGTCGAATATGTAATCCAATCGGAGGAAGAACTTATCCGCGGGGAAGCTGTCGACGTATGACATTTGTCGCGGAACGTTAACCACGTAGAGTGGGTATCCTGGATCTTTCGAGGCAATGAGGCCTTTCTCTACCCGCAGCACATTGTCATGAAGTCTCCTTAGATCACCGAATCTGGCCCATAGTGCTGTTTCAGGTAGGATTGGTTGACTGGGGATATGCCATTTATCTGCATCGGGGATATCTATACGGTCCTGAAGCCGAGGCTGCCGAGGTGGCTGGATCATAGAATTAGCTTTTTTGCCTTTCCTCGCTCTCTTCCTAGACTTCTTTACTACCGGAAGGTCTTCAATAATACGTTGAGACGGTAATTCAGGCACCGACTCATGACGCTCAAAACCTGAGGAGGCGCCAGTATAGACATATTGTTCAGCGCCATCGTCATCCTCATCCTCATCCATGGCGACGTCATCAGCGACTAATGGAGCCTCCTCCTTACCCCGTCCGCTATCACCCAACCCGACACCCGACGCTAATTGGGTAGGTGGGGTGTTGATGTTCATACCTTGCTGAGGCTGTGTGCTCGTGGGTGTGCTCCTGGCCGCCTCCAGACGAAGCAGACTCTTTGGCCACAACAGGACCCACCCATTGCAACAATCACCAAGCTGCCATGGGGTCTCGTCGTCATCCCCCACTAGTATTAGAGGAGGCAAATTCTCGTGGCCCGGTTTGACACTGGCCACGGAAACCTTGAAGACGTTCGGGGGGATCGGCCGGCTGTGGAACAATGGTTCCTTCGGCTCCATTATCGTCGCCTTCCCCACGTCCACCTTCTGTTCGCCGATGGTGTACAATATGGTGCACGGGGTTTCATCGGCCTGCAAAGAAAAGTCTGCGACGTGAGACATCCAAAAGGCAACGAAAACGGGAGATTATACATTTATATTGAAGGGGGCCGGTGTGACAGATACCGTGAGGGCGTCGAGCTCAGCCAAAGAGGAGGCACCACCGAGCACGTCCGGTGCGGGAGTAGGTGCGGGAGCCGGTGCGGGAGCAGGTGCTCCCAAGAAGTTAGCAAGGGGAAAGTCCTCTGCATTTTTTTATGGATTTTGCCTTGTCCAAGTGAAAACACCCGTCACCAAGGAAGTAGATATATCTGCAATCGCCTGTTTTGCGGCAGCTACCGCTGTTGCGACTGTCTGAGATGATTTCTTCTCAACCGCAATCTCAACCTTCTTGTCGATGTTTTCTTCAGTTAACCTCCGTCTTTCCTTTCTCTCCTCCGTGGTCTCACGGTAGTACTTCTTCCATGTGGCGCCGTCTCCGACACCGTGCACGCGTCCATACGACGGTCGAGTATCCACCGGTTGTTGTTTCAATATGTTCAACGCTTGGTTGAATGGAGTGTCCCACTTGGGCCTCGCCAATGCCTCAGACGGCGAGTCACTTTCGGCCGCAATCCGGTGCTGCTCTCTCTGCAAAAGGCACAAGGATCGTTTACAAATATGACTAACGTGTGCAGTCGATTGATCAGAAACTAAAATTACCAGCACTCTCATGAACTCCGTAATGACCGGTGTTGTCTCGTAAACCTTCTTCACTGGGTCCCAACGGTGCCGGGCCCTCAGGACGTCACGCTCCTGCGGGACGGTGAAATCCGCCAAGGGGTCTGGGATGCCCAGACTCGCGGCTTCCGCGTCCTCCTTGGCCCATTTGGACCTCTTTCCGCCGTAACCACGGCTTCCGAGGTGGTGGCTCCCAATGTTCCTCTTTTGAAGCCCCTTCATGTACATAGACTTTTTTGGCAGCTTCGGCCTCGCAAGCCTCCTTGAATATTTGAAACTGCTCTTCCATGATTGTCAGATTATCCTTTACAATCTCGGAGTAGGGTTCCCCGTCGTTGATCTTTGCTTTCACTCGATTTTTCCAGGCGGCTAACGCGTCGCTAAACTTGGTCATGGCGTGTTTGTTTATCTTCTTCATTGCCGGGTCCTCGTCTGGATCTTCATAATCCTTCTCATTCCGGCCCGGGAACAAGAATATCTGGTGAAACTTCTTTAGGAGGGAGCTCCTCATATTTTCTATCTTCTGTAGTTTCTCATCGTTGATGGTGGCGGTTGTCCGTAGGATGCAGCCTATTTGATTGCCGTAGCACGCGCGCGCTTCCTCGGGCGCCTTTGGCTCAAAATTGCCATCGTCCACCTCTGTGACCACCAGTCTAGTACTCCTGAGTTTGTTAGGAACCCGTTGCCACATTGCTTTCGGTTCTACATCGGCTCCGCTCCCCGAGGCAGCACCGGTCTCAGCGCCGGTCTCGATGCCGGTCTGAATCTCAGCGCCGGTCTTAGTCTCAGCACCGGTCTGCGTGTCGGTCTCAGTCCCCGATGCCACCGGTGGGCCCAGCAACAACATCGGTTGATTGTCGGTAAGGCTAAAAAATTCGTCTGCCTCCCGGTAGACGTCGTCGCAATCACCAGAACCCTGCCCTTCATCGTTGCTAGCCATGTTTCCTATGATTAAATCTAGTCAATTAATTCTAGACCTAATAAAATGAATAATGACATAAAAAAGGACTATTGTTTTGCAGGAATGTTGACTCCTTCCTGGTGCGGCAAATCCCGGGCACTCGATATGTCCTAGTTTGTAGCACAAGTCATGCCGAAATTCACGGAAAATTTCAGCATGACCTTTGCTAAAAAGTGGACAAATCGAGAACCTTAAATTTGTCGGAACAGAAATGAATCAACATTCCGGCACAACATAGGCCACTCAGCATCATTCCCTGGAAACAACAAAGCCACTTGGGCACAATCGAACAACTTCAATGAAAAGATATAACATGACCACTTCAATGAAAAATAAAATTTGCCTAAATTCTTTTCCTTGAAAAATAGTGGTCTTTTCAAAAATCAAAAACCTTTGCAAAGTGACCTCACTAAAAACTTCTCTGCCTAGGACAGAACCCAAATTATGTTGATCTAGCTATTCCTCTCTCTCACACAAACACACATTATTATCTCTAACCCTTCTCTGCCTAGGACAGAACCCAATTAAATTGCAAAGGAACTCGATTTCTCTAACCCTTCTGACCTAATCCTCTAAAATAAAATTTTCCTCTAACCTAGCCAACCTACTTAACCTAGCTTGTTAATCCAACAAACCTAATTAACCTAGTTAGTTAATCTAGTTTACCTAGATAATTAGCCCTAATTAAACTAGTTAACGCAGCTAGTTCTCTGTCAAAGCCCAAAATAAATTTTTGCACTAATTAACCTAGATAATTAACCTAATTAAACTAGTTAACCTGACTAGTTCTTTGTCAAAGCCCTAACTAAATTTTTGCACTAACCTAGATAATTAACCTAATTAAACTAGTTAACCTAACTACTTCTCTGTTAAAGCCCTAACTAAATTTTTGCCCTAACCTAGATAATTAACCTAATTAAACTAGCTAACCTATGCATGAGAGAGAGAGAGGAGGGGTGGGGGCTTACAGAGGATGGCTCCGGTGGTGGCGACGGAGGCAGTGGTGGCGAGGGAGGCAGGGGCGTCTTCGGTGACGGTGAGGGAGGCAGTTGTGGCGAGGAAGGATCCGGTGGCGTCGACGGCGGCTCCGGTGGCATTGACGAGGCCGCGCGGCTCCGTGGTGTTGGGGGCGGCTCCGGTGGCGTCGATGGCGCATGGCTCTGGTGGCGTCGACGTCGGCAGGAGACGGCAGCGAAGTGGGGCGACGGCGAATCGGGGAGACGGCGGCGCGCGGGGTGGGTTGAGGGATTTGGGGGAGAAGTGGTGGCCGGGGGGAAACAGTTTTTTGGTTAAGTCAAACTTAGCGGTAGCGCGTTTCGTAAAACGCGCTATAGCTAAGATAGCTATAGCGGTTTTTACAAAACGCGCTGCTGCTATAGCTATGTAATTTTCTTCCATTTTTTAATTTCCTTTTCTGTTTCTATAGCGGGGGTCTAGGACACGTGCTGCAGCTACGTTAGCTATAGCGCGTCTTACAATCACACGCTGCTGCTATGCCTTCCTCCGTTTTTTTGCTTTTTCATTTATTTTGCTTTACATTTTATTTTTTCCTTTCTCCTTTTTCTATTTCTTTCATTTTCATTTACTTTTCTATTTGTTTTTCATCTTATTTTATTTCCATTAGTAGTAGCGCTCTTCTTAGGAAACGAGCTGCTACTTATGCCGTAGCGGTAGCGCGTTTCTTCCAAGCCCGCTACTGCTATGCGTAGCCTATCATTCTAGCAATTGGAATATTAGTAGTAGCGCTTTTGCCACTACACGCGTTACTGCAAAGGTGGTATCTGTAGCGCGGTTTTTCTCCAATCGCTACTGCTATCTAGCACTAGCGCCCTTTTTTGACCCGCGTTGTTGCTAAATTTCTGTGTATAAGGTTTTCCCTAGTAGTGGGGGCTCAGTATGGGAACAAATGAGTTGCCAACAAAGTCTGAACAGCTTTACAGCGTACTTCGGCGTCGCGAGTTTGGCCTTATATGCATCAGCTCCGAATCATGTCTTGGGTCAATGGTTGGGTTGCCCGGCTCCTTTGCTTGCTACCTTACGTTCCGCTCTATCGACTAGGGTAGTAAAGGGAGAACTACTGTGATTGTGCTTCTGGTTCATCTGGTCAAGCACCTCAGTAGAGAAAGCCGAAAACCGACTATCATGATGCTGTGCGAGCTGGTCAACCACTCGATGACTTATCGGAATCTGTCGCGATTCCCTCCGTATAACACGAAGGACCTCTTTTTTCAGGTCGTATATGTAACACACCATATTGGATTAAGCCGTATACATACCAGGGGCTATATCATAGCCCCCCCTATGAAACTCCTATGGCTAAGTGAAAGTTTTAATGCCCTATAGTCTGATTACCTGGTTCGCCGCATTATCACCTCCTTTATGGACCAAGACGTTGGATCAAGAGTGATTAAATGCTTATCAGAACACCCCCGTACTTCCTACGAGGGGGCTGAAGCCAACGACTGGAAAACTTTCAGATTACATCAAAACGGCCGCACAGGAGGAACACAAGCTTTTAAGCAAAACATAAAAATAGTTTAACTATAAAATTGTCTTTTACAATTCTCATACACCTCACTTGAACATTACGTATTTCGAGCATTGACCCTCTATCAAGCGGGCGACCTCTAGGACGTCTTCAAAACAATGCTCCGGTTCATAACGGTCCTCGCCCTTGGGTGGACTCTTCGCTGCAACATCGATGGCCTTCATTTTCCCCCAGAATGTCTTGACTCGGGAAAAGGCCATCCGTGCACCTTCAATGCACATCGACCGCTTCACATCGTCTATACGCGGCACTGCATCAACAAGCCGCTGCACCAAGCCGAAGTAGCTATTCGGAATAGGCTCAGTTGGCCACAACCGGGTTACGACGTTCTTCATGGCGTCGCCGGATATCCTATGAAGCTCGGCCCGTTCGGACATCTGTTCATTCAGCAACAGAGGGCGCTTTGATGCGCCAAATTGTGACCAGAAAAGCTTCTCCGTTGCATACCCCTCTCGCGCTTGGTAAAACCGCGTCGCATCAGAAGAACTCTTCGGCAAGTCTAAAAACTCGTCCGGAGAACTCCACACCTAGTTAAGCTGAGCATAGTTCGGATCGCCGAACCTAGTCTATAGCAAAAAGGGCTTACCGGATGCCATCTCCCCAGCTTGCCGGATCTCCTCACAGGTTGCTTTGTATTCAGACCGTGCTTCTCTCGCCTCTCGTAAGGCCTTGTCAAGTTCAGCCATTTTGGCTTCATTTTCCTTTTCAAGAAATTCACAACGCCTAGCAGCATTCTTAAATTCGAGCGCCATTGAGGATATCCTCTCCTCGTCTTGGTACCGAGCAGCTTGTTCGGCTTTTAACTCAGCAGATGCCTTTTTGGCAGCCACATTACTCCACCGGGCCTGCTCCTTGGCCCGGGCTAGCTCCGCCCGAAGAACTTCAACTGCGGCAACACCATCTGCAATCATGCATGCCCAATATACAATTTTTCAGCATCAGACTTACATTATAAGCACATCTGTGTAACAAATGCTCGAAATACACACCTTGCGAGTCGTCAAGACGCCGTTTGATCAATGCAATGTCATCCCCTGCAACATCAAGCTTTCGCTGCAGTTCGGCTAGCCCCATAATCCGGGTAGCTGCCAGGGGAGAAACAGCCTGTATTCCAATTACATCAGGTTAGTACATGAGCATATCTTTTTGATCCTCCGATCGCCTCCTTTGGGAAGGCAATCCGAGTCTCAGGGGCTATTATCTATACACAGGTGCATTCTGCGAATAAAGTACAGTTGGAAAAATTACATCACAAACCTCGAAGCCTCTTTGTAGGCTCGTGAATGCTTCATTCAATCCGCTCTTCGCAGACAGAACCCTCTCGACCACTGTACCCATCAAGGCACGGTGTTCCTCTGAGACGGACGCTTGTCGTAGCATGTCCGTCAGCATGTCCGGCGTTCCCGGATCTTTGGAAGCCACCGCAAGAGTATGGCCTTCCTTTGAAGGAATCTATTTACTCATCTCCAGAATCATCTCTGGCTGTAAACCGGATAGTCCGGGGCCGTCATTCTTGACACCCGAACCCTGGGCGACAGAGGCACCACCTTCAGGTAATGCCTTCCTCCACTAGTAGAAAAGGGGGCATTTGTCCCGGTTTGTAAGGGCCTTTAGTCCCGGTTCATGAACCGGGACTAATGGGTCGTTACTAATACCTCCACCCTTTAGTCCCGGTTAAAACACGAACCGGGACAGATGTGCCTCCACGTGGCCGGTGCGCCGAGCCTAGTCAGGGGGGCCTTTGGTCCCGGTTGGTGGCACCAACCGGGACCAAAAGTCCATGTTTTTTTTAAAAAAGTGGCTGCTTTAGGGGTTTTGGGGGTTATTTTTAGGTTGTTATTAGCTAGCTAATAGAGAGAAGTGTCCTCTCTTATATCTTCGTCCTTGGTTTACCAACGCTGCTGCTATGTTCATTTCACCCGTTGATATAATAACTCATGCATGCTCGCATCATACATCATCATATATAATAACAAGTCCTACTAATCATGCATCATCATACAACTTCTACTCGTTATTAATAATAAGTCATACGATCATCATCCTCATAGTCATCGAACCCAACCCTACATAATTGTTCTTAGCACATGATCATCAGTATCAGGTAGGACCTAAACACCCTTAAGGTAAAATAGCATAAAACAATATAGACCCTGACTCTCCATTATGAAGAATGGTGATCATCCTGTCTCCAATTCTTGCCCTTCGCTGCCTTTTGCTTCCAAGAAGCTCCTTACGACGGTCCATACATTTTTTCCATTCTTTGATTGTCATGGCTCCACTTCTTTTAGAAACCCGGTATGGACAGTTGAGATTCGTAGGAAGACCTGGTTGTATGTTCAAAACATGAAAGGTACCGTGCGTATACATCAGATGACATACACAATCATTCGGGATTATCTGTTGAAAAACATAGTAATAACTTCGTAGTTAGCAATGACCTTCTAGTTTTAGAAGTGTGCAAAAAGATGCACGGATGTCGTAATAGTAAAAAATCTTACCAGGGTATCTCCATGGTAGTTACCGTAGTTCAACACGTGCACTAGTGGAACGTATTGACCATAATGTTGAGGAGTTTGATTATAGATATTGTAATTCTCAAGATCAGTACAAAATGCGACCAGATGATTTTTCTCCTGATAAGTTAATTCGGAGCCTTCGGTGTAGTAGGTTCTGTCTACCATCTTTCGCACATTCTTTGAAGAATGAAAATAAGCTGTCAACGGAAGTAAGTCGTCAACTATTTTGAAATAAACAATATAAATTACTTAATAACTATGTTAAGCTCACATGGGGGAAGAATTGGAGGTGTATCCACAAGGACCCAAATCGAAGGTCTCTCTTGCTCGATTGTAGGATCACCAAGATCCATGGTGACAAGCATACCGTCATCAAAACCATACATCTTGCAAAGTGCTTCCCAATTTTTGCAACCAAAATGGGTTACACTCTCAGCATTGTACAACTTTACTTGAAAATCCACACCATGATGGGTACTTTGGATAATTTTTTTGGTTTCCATACTTTCATGGTTTCAAAACCCATCCTCTCCAAGACATAGCGTCTTGCATAGCATGGGATAAGCTAGTCGAATTGGAAAAGATGAAAAATACATGTTAAAATAGTTGAAGTCGTGCTTAATTACGAAAAAAAACTATTGTCGTCGTTGCGTACCGTATGAACATCGAAGGTCTCCTCGAGCTTAATGCTGAAGCACCGATCTTCGTCCAGCTCAATGAACCTATCGCACATACCTCGGTCGTCGTGGCACTAGTCGCACTCCCCCGGGCGGTTTTCGTCGTCCGAGTACGACATTTCCGGCCTATGTTCATAATTCAAATATTAAACTAGATCATTATTATTAATCACGGGTTGACTATTGGTGATGTACGTAGCTCCTCCTTTCATTCCCGAGTGCATTATTACACCAAATTTTCTAGCACACGGGAATGAAGGAGAACTTATCCAATATGAGCATTCAATAAGCAAAACCAAATCATAAAATAAAGTAGTATTCCAATTAGCATGCATTCAATAATTATAAGCAAAAGTACATCATCTCTTGGTGTCCGTACATCGTCGAATATTATCACTAATATAGCATCACTAATACAACTAGAACCGTAGCGCCCGACGGGTATCGCTGCGGGCGGTGGACACCCAAAGATAAGGAACCATCACAGGATCATAGCTCCAGTTAGGTCCCTAAAGAACCTGCAGGTATTGTCGAACCTGGCCTCCAATGCAATCATGTAGCGACGGACGTGCTCGTCCTCCTTGCTGACACGGTGATGTACCACCTTCGTGGTGTCCGGAAGCCTCAGCACCGTCACTGGCCCACGCGACCACCACCAAACAAGGATCGGGTCAACAACAGGATGCCTCCTCACCAACCTACGTCCCTCAAAAGGTAGCACCTCCCAATACCAGCCCGGCGGAGCCGAGTCCCGAACATGGCCCTGATCAAGCAGGCCTCCACCGCCGAGTCGACGACGACGAGGATGCGGGATAGGCATCGCCGACGTCGATGCGGGAACTAGTTCTATATATAGTTAAATAAAGTAGTTTTATTAATTAAATCAACTAGCTAGTTCAACTACTAAGCACTTACTATAAATAAATAAAGTAGTACTTACTAAAAACAAACTAGTTCTATATATAGTAAAATAAAGTAGTTTATTAAATCAACTAGCTAGTTCAACTATATATGAAGCACTTACTATAAATAAAATAAAGTAGTACTTACTAAAAATAAAATAGTATTTTTCTAACTAATTATATTAAACACTTTCTCTTCTTATTTTTTTCCTTTTTCTAAATACTATGAACAAAAAAATCATTAAAATTGTATAAACAAAATTACAACAGAAAAAAATCATAAAAATTCTATGAACAGAAAAAAATCATAAAAATTTGACATATTCGATCGTTGCATAGATATGAACATACAAACATGCATATTCAACAATAATATCACCCAAAAAAATCTATTAACAGAAAAAAATCTAACACAATATGAACAAATTAATTACACAATCTAAATTAACATACTATGAAACACATCTATGTTACTACACATCTAATCTAACAAAAAAAATCTATGAACTACAAAAAAATCTAAAAAAATCTAACAAAAATCAAAGAAAGTTGCTCACGGCGACGGCGACGGCGACGGCCAGGTGCGGCGCGGGGCGGGGCGGGGCGGTGACGGCGTCGGGGCAACGCGGGCCGGGGCGG
>NC_041383.1:795243535-795244315 GCF_002162155.2 Triticum dicoccoides | reverse complement strand
AAAGGCCTCTTTTCAGCAGCCCAAAGGGCGGGAAACAAAGACCTTTGGTCCCGGTTGGTGGCTCCAACCGGGACAAAAGAGGGGCATTGGTCCTGGTTGCTGCCATCAACCGGGACTAAAGAGGGGCATTGGTACTGGTTGGTGGCACCAACCGGGACCAATGCACCCGTCTAATTACTTATTTATTTTCTGCAGCTGTTTTTTAGTTGATTCTTTCTGCAGCTGTTTTTAATTAGTCCCACCTCGCCAAGCGAGAGGCACTCGCAGCGGTTTATAAGCCCTGAGTGCAGAGACGATGAAGAAGAGGCTCAATGCTCACCTGCACGTTGCTTAGCTTCAAGCCTTAAGGATTAGGGTAGACTGCACGGAGCTATGTGCAGTGCAGTTTACACTATTCCGAAAGGCTTGAACCTAATTAACGAGCATTGCCCCTCTTTTTTTATTTTTAATGACTTATTACAACTCAGAAATAAATACAAAAAAATATAGCAGAAAAGAAAAAAAACTATATAAAAAACTACTCAGAAATAAATAAAAGAAAAAATAGTTGTGATTAACTTTACTAAAAAAATGAACATAGATGCTTATTTTTAATGACTTATTACAACTCAGAAATAAATAGAAGAAAAAAAATAGTTGTGATTAACTTTACTAAAAAATTAGCATAGATGGTTATTTTTAATGACTTATTACAACTGAAAAATAAATAAAAGAAAAATAGTTGTGATTAACTTTACTAAAAAAATGAGCATAGATGCTTATTTTTAATGACTAATTACA
>NC_041383.1:795204292-795243025 GCF_002162155.2 Triticum dicoccoides | reverse complement strand
TGAGCATAGATGCTTATTTTTAATGACTTATTACAACTCAGAAATAAATAGAAGCAAAAATAGTTGTGATTAACTTTACTAAAAAAATGAGCATAGATGCTTATTTTTAATGACTTATTACAACTCAGAAAAAAATAGAAAAAAATAAATATAGCAGAAAAGAGAAAAAACTATATAAAAAACTACTCAGAAAGAAATAGTAGAAAAAATAGTTGTGATTAACTTTACTAAAAAATGAGCATAGATGCGCTTATAGAGAGAATTCAACCTAAAATTCATAATAAATTTCTACTAACTTCAAAGAAATTCAGTATGAATTTAGGTCAAATTCCCTGTATAAGGGCATCTATTTTCATTTTGAGAGGAGCTCAACAAGGCAGAGAGGGAGGGGCTTATAAACCGGTGTGAGCCCCCTTCGGTTGGCGAGGTGGGACTAAACTCTGGCCGCAACGAGGACCAACCCTTTAATCCCGGTTGGTGAAATGAACCAGGACTAAAGGGCAGCCTTTGGTCCCGGTTCATGCCACCAACCGGGATCAATAGTTGTGGGCCAGGAGCGAGGACCATTAGTCCCGGTTCGTCCCTCCAACCGGGACCAAAAGGTCCAGACGAACCGGGACCAATGGCCCACGTGGCCCGGCCGGCCGCCGGGGCTCACGAACCGGGTCCAATGCCCCCATTGGTCCCGGTTCTGGACTGAACCGGGACTAATGGGCTGGCCCTGCCTGGACCATTGCCCCCTTTTCTACTAGTGTTCGTCCCCTACACTGCTTGTCAGTCGGGAGAAACCCTTCGGGACGACACTTCAAAGTCGTCCGCCCTGTGGGGCGAGGAGGCCGGAGAAGGCGTATCACTCTCCATCATCTCCGGAAGAAGATCTCCCGAGGAAGAGGATGGTTGCAGAACACTGGGCGTCAAACTGCGAGAATGTACATACATTAGATGTTACTTCGGTAACAGGAAAGGAGCGGGGTATGTTTAAAGCACCCTGCTTCACTTACGATTTGACCGGAGGCTTGTCCTCATCATGGAGCTGTACGGCACCATCGCTTGCCAGGCCCGAGCCGCTCGACAATGGCATTCTGCCTCTCTTGGGAGACTTCCCCTCTCGATTTCCGGAGGCGACCCTCTTCTTGCCATGGGAAGAAGGGATGTTCGCTTCTCCCGCACCTTCGCCCTTGGGCGAAGGAGTTTCGGTTTCCCAGAACACGGTGTCTAGTCTATCTCCGGGACAGAGGTCACCTCTAGTCTCCCCGTTCTCGCCCTCCCTTGTGGACACCTGGTATGGTGTCGGGGCCAGCATCCTCGTCAGCATGGCGTCTACTGAGTCTTCGGGAAGGGGGGCCGGACACCTGATTTGTTCCACTTTCTTTATCCAGCCCTGGAAAGAGATGGTTTGCTCAGTATCTTATTACGGGATGCTTGACTAAAAGGTGTTCAGAAATTGAATACTTACTAAGGTGTCTGGACGGTTACAGTCAAGGCCAAGATCTTCGGTGGTGTCCGGCCATTACTTTCGTTTCCCGACAATCTCCACATTCCTTCGTGCGTGGCGCCGAAGAAGTGCTGAAGAGTCCGCGACCCTTCTATATTAAACTCCCACATGCGGCGAGGCCGTCGCTGGCACGGCAGGGTCCGGCGGACTAGCATTACTTGAACAACGTTAACAAGATCGATGCCCTTCTCGGTGAGGCTTCAGATGCGACTCTGTAGAGTCCGCATTTCATCAACTGATCTCCAGTCTAACCCCTTATTGATCCATGAAGCAAGCCTAATTGGGGGGCCGGATCGGAATGCAGGCACAACTGCCCACTTGGAGCCACGAGGCTCGGTGATATAGAACCACCCCTGCTGCCATAAGTCAGAAGATTCGGCAAAGGATCCTTTTGGCCAGTGCTAGCGAGCTTGCCCACCGTGGCATCACCGCACTCAGCCTGCTCCCCCTCTATCACTTGCGGCTTCATGTTGAAGGTCTTGAGCCACAATCCAAAGTGTGGAGGAGTTCGGAGGAAGGTTTCGCACGTGATGATAAACGCCGAGATGAGAAGAATAGAGTCCGGGGCCAGATCATGAAAATCTAGCCCATAATAGAACATGAGCCCTCGGACGAAAGGGTTATGCACGAACCCTAACCCACAGAGGAAGTGGGACACGAACACGATCCTCTCGCAAGATTTGGGGGTGGGGATAACCTGCCCCTCAACAGGAAGCCGATGAAGGATTTCTGCGGTCGGATACCTCACCGCACGAAGCTTTGCAATATCCTTCTCTGTGACAGAAGAAGCCACCCACCGGCCTTGACGGTTGGATCCGGACATGAATGGAGCTGGTGGAGATTGAAACCCGGGTGTTGGAACTCGAGGTAGTGAGGGTTGAGGAAGAAGCAAGCGTGAAAGAAAAAGACGGGTTTGTACCCCTATATAAAGACCGTGAATATCGAGCGTCTCCTCCTGGGCCTCAAAACTTGCCTATTCCCAAGGAGTTGTACCCAAGTGACGGTTGGGTTACCCACACCCGTATTGATGAGAATCCCACGATAAGGGGACACGATCTCTGCTTCGACAAAACATGCCAATAAAACCACGTCTCAAAACGTGGGACGACGGGTGAGGGATTCCTGGATTAGGGGGTGTCCGGATGGCCGGACCATAGCCTTTGGCCGGACTCCTGGACTATGAAGATACAAGATTGAAGACTTCGTCCCGTGTCGGATGGGACTTTTCTTGGCGTGGAAGGCAAGCTTGGCAATATGGATATGTAGATCTCCTACCATTGTAACCGAATCTGTGTAACCCTAACCATCTTCGGGGTGCCTATATAAACCGGAGGGTTTTAGTCCATAGGACAGAACAACAATCATACCATAGGCTAGCTTCTAGGGTTTAGCCTCTCTGATCTCATGGTAGATCTACTCTTGCACTACCCATATCATCAATATTAATCAAGCAGGAGTAGGGTTTTACCTCCATCGAGAGGGCCCGAACCTGGGTAAAAACATCGTGTCCCTTGTCTCCTGTTACCATCCGCCTAGACGCACAGTTCGGGACCCCCTACCCGAGATCCGCCGGTTTTGACACCGACATTGGTGCTTTCACTGAGAGTTCCTCTGTGCCGTCGCCATCAGGAAGGATGCCACATCCCGTCTTTAAAGACGGCACTATTGCTAAAGGAGCTTTGGCTATCGGCCAAACTCTCCGGCTAGGCGGTTTCCTTATGACCGCCTGTCCGGCCGCCGCGCAGACGATGACTTCTCGGGTCGTCGAAAGCAATCTTCACGTTAGTTCGGAACTCGCCGAGCAGTTAGATCTGATGGAGCTCTCCTCCTTAAACGAGCTCTTGGATCGCATCGATGCCCTGGGAGTTGCTACAAACTACGATCAGATTGGGCCTAAACCCGATCTGAGAGAGATTAACTCTCCCCAGGTTACCCACCATGTTGCTGTGGTAGAGGAACAATACGGCGACCCTTCTTCTATCTTAGGGACTAGCTATGTTCGGATTCCCGATCCCTCCATGCCGGATTCCCGCGGAGGGGAGGATGTTACTCAAGCCCTGAACCTAAAGTCAGGCGGCGGGCTAGATTCATTGGACAACATCCAAGAACCCAAGCTTCCAAGTTCGGAAACTACTTGGCCCCAGAGTCTTAAAGTGGATGGGGTTCCGAATTTAATTCCACCCGCCCACCCAAACATAAGCGATCTATCCCAAATCCAGCAAGAGCCCGCAGAAACACTACACCATTACTAGGCCAGATTCCTCCTGGTTATGAACAGGATAAAGGACTTCTGCGAGGAGGACGCAATTTCATTCTTCTACAATAATTGCACGGACAAGGGAATCCTCAACGCCGTAAGTCGTCGTGAAATTACACGCTTCGCTGACTTGACGTCCATAGTACGAAAGTACTGTGTGATGGAAAGCGCCTGGAAAACCGAAATCAAATTTTGGGACAATCCGGCCCTGAATACAACCCCAGTCTGAAATAAAAGGGTGCATTATCGCCAGGCACCTTGGTTAAATACCAAAAAGCAAAAACCCTCTATAGGGCATGGAACCGTACTGGAAGGATGGCTCAACGGACCCTGCAAAATTCATAGTACAGAGGGCGCCACTCCAACTCATAGCCTTAGAGCATGTTGGATACTACGACAGGTGGCCAAAAGTGGCGAAGAGCTTCTAACTCTAGAGCACCAGCCCAAGGATACCAGTATGGTATTAACAGTCTTCGAGACTTTCGCATCAAATAATATGCGGAAACGAACACTCCACAGCCTTGCCGAAGTCTACCAAGTAGCAACAATAAACCCATGGAGTGACACGGCTATTACCTTTAATGCCAGTGACAAACCTAAATTCCGAACAGCCCGAGCACCAACCGCATTGGTCCTCAGTCCAACAGTGGACGGCTTTCGCCTTACCAAGGTACTCATGGACGGTGGCAGCGGATTGAACCTCATTTAAGAGGAAACCCTCAGAAAAATGGAAATAGACTGGAGCCGCATGGAGCGAACCAGCACAACCTTTAGAGGAATAATCCCCAGTCGGGAAGCATGCTATACTGGAAAAATCACACTAGATGTGGTGTTCCGCACGCCGTATAATTACAGGTCTGAGGAGGTCACGTTCCAAGTGGCCCCGTTCAGCAGCGGATATCACGCTCTATTAGGGCGAGAGGCATTCACAATTTTTCAATCTATACCCCATTACGGGTACATGAAGCTCAAAATGCCCGGGCCCAACGGAATCATCACTCTTGCTAGTGACCCGGACATAGCACTCCGCGCCGAAAACAAGACAGCCGCACTAGCCCTTGAGGCACTATCCGAAGCCCTAGCGGCCGAGGAACTCACTGCGCTGCGCTCCATGGTGAACAGGGACGATGTGATACTCGATAAGAGATCCAAGTCCACCTCCTTTAAACCGGCGAACGAAATAGTCAAATTCCAAGTCCATCCAACGGACCCTACAAAAACGGCCTCCATCGGGGCACAATTAAACCCTGATGTAGACGCTGCACTATGAGAATTCCTACGCGAAAATTGGGAAATTTTTGCTTGGCACCCTTCAGGCATGCCAGGAATCCCACGCCGGCTGGCCGAGCACCGCCTAAACATCCTAAAACGATTCAAGCCAGTCAACCAAGCTCTTCGGCGTTTCTCCGAACCCAAGAGACAGGCCATGGGAGAGGAGCTAGCCAAACTATTGGAGGCCGGATTCATCAGAGATATAAAACATCCGGACTGGCTAGCAAACCTGGTGATGGTACCAAAGAAGGACAAATCCTGGTGCCTATGCGTCGATTTCAAGGACCTTAACAAGGCTTGCCCAAAGGATCCCTTCCCCCTCCCCCGCATCGATCAAATTATCGACGCTACTGCAGGACATGATTCATTGTGCTTCCTCGACGCATACTCCGGCTACCACCAAATTAAGATGGCAGAACCCGACCAAGCTGCAACAGCATTCATCACCCCATACGGCCCATTCTGCTTCAACACAATGCCCTTTGGGCTCAAAAACACCGGCGCAACATATCAACGCATGATTCAGACATGTCTGGCAAACCAGATCGGCAAAACAGTGGAGGAATACGTAGACGATGCGGTCGTCAAAACCAAGCACGTCGAAACTCTAGTAGACGGTTTGAGGCTGACGTTCGATAATCTCTGAACATACGACATTAAGCTTAACCCAGAAAAATATGTTTTCGGCATACCAGTCGGAAAGCTCTTGGGCTTCATTGTATCCGGTAGAGGAATTGAAGCAAACCCAGCCAAGATCCGAGCTCTGTCCCAATTGGATATCCCAAAGGACCTCAAACAAATACAAAAATTGACAGGATGTGTGGCGGCTCTAAGCCGCTTTATCTCCCATTTGGGAGAAAAGGCATTACCCCTTTATCGCCTCCTCCGACGCACCGAACACTTCGAGTGGACGGATGCCGCCACGGCCGGACTCGAAGAAATAAAAGCCATATTGGCAAAAAATCTGGTCTTGGCCGCGCCCAACATGGGCGAACCAATGCTATTATATATCGCGGCAACTCATCAAGTTGTGAGCGCGGTACTCATTGTCGAACGAGAAACGGACGGACACAAGTTCCCCCTTCAAAAAACCAGTTTACTACGTGTCCACTGTCCTAACTCCATGCAAGTCACGATACCCGCATTATCAAAAGATAGCGTACGCGGTGTTCATGGCATCCCGGAAGCTGTGACACTACTTTCAAGAGTGTTCGATAACAGTAGCCTCCGAAGTACCTCTTAATGACATTGTAAACAAACGCAACATGACGGGCCGGATTGCCAAATGGGCCATTGAGCTCCTCCCGTTCGACATAACCTATAAGCCATGGCGAGCTATTAAGTCGCAAGTTTTGGCCGACTTCGTCACCGAATGGACTGAAGCCGAACTCCCTAAAGAGTATCGTGCATATTCCAACTGGATCATGCACTTCGACGGCTCCAAAATGTTGGCTGGTCTGGGGGCTGGCGTCGTTCTGACATCCCCAACCGGAGATACGGTTCAATACGTATTCCAGATAATGTACACGGACTCCAACAATGTAGCCGAATACAAGGCCCTTCTACATGGCCTCCGGATGGCAGTCTCCATCGGCATTCAACGCCTAGAGGTGCGCAAGGATTCGAATCTCGTGATATCCCAAATAAATGGAGGCTTCGATGCCAAGGATCCGAAAATGGCAGCTTATCGCAACGCCGTCCTAAAAATGTCAGCTCGGTTTGAGGGGCTCGAATTTCATCATATAGTCGGGGGTAACAACCAGGCAGCAGATGTATTGGCACGCATTGGCGCAAGGCGCGATGCCGTCCCTCCCGACATCTTCCTAGAGAGGCTGTTCAAGCCTTACGTACTATGGGAGGGGGAGTCCAGAAATAACAACCCGGACCCAACTGCACTACCCTACACCGAACATTCTGACACAATTGGTGGTTCTGCCAATGAAGTAACATCCTCAGCCCACGTAATAATGGCAGTCATTGCCCTGTGGACGGAACCATTCCTAGCCTACCTAGCCAGGCAGGAACTTCCCGAGGACCAAAACGAGGCCCGCTGCATAGTGCGGCGATCTAAAGCCTATAAGGTCCATGAGGGAGAGCTTTAAAAGAAAAGCACAACCGGAGTCCTTCAAAGGTGTATCTCCGAAGAGGAAGGGCGAAATCTTCTGGCTGAAATTCATGCCGGACTCGGAGGGCACCACGCCGCAGCCCGAGCCCTTGTAGGCAAGGCCTTCCGTACAGGATGTTATTGGCCGACGGCCCGGGCAGATGCTCAGGACTTAGTCCAATGATGCGTCGGTTGCCAGCTCTTCGCTAACCAAAGCCACATGCCACCCACCGCCCTCAAAACTATACCCATAACCGGGCCCTTCGTAGTCTGGGGGCTTGACATGGTTGGACCCCTTAAAGGAGGAACCCACAAGCAAAAATACCTACTGGTCATGGTGGATAAATTCACCTAATGGATAGAGGCCAAACCTGTTAAGACGTCCGAATCCGGGCCGGTGATAGACTTCATATCAGGGGTCGTACACCGTTACGGCGTCCCCCATAGCATCATCACTGATAACGGCACGAACTTTACGGCCGACGAGGTCAAACTCTGGTGCAAAAACATGGGCATCAAGCTCGACTATGCTTCAGTCTATCACCCTCAAACTAACGGTCTAGTCGAGCGAGCAAATGATCTAATCATGAGCGGCATCAAACCCAGATTAGTGCGGTCCCTCAAGGAATCTAACACGCACTGGGTAGAGGAGCTCGACTCCGTACTCTGGGGGCTGCGGACCACTCCGAATCGCACCACCGGATTTACACCATTCTTTATGGTATACGGCGCAGAGGCAGTTCTGCCCTGCGACATAATTCATGACTCACCTCGCATGCGCATATACGAAGAAAGAGAAGCCGAGCTCGATCGGCAGGACAGTTTGGACGCATTGGAGGAGGAGCGTGACCTGGCAAAAGCCCGTTCCACATTCTATCAACAGCAAGCTCGAAGATATCAAAGCAGAGAAGTACGGGCCAAAACTTACAATGTTGGCGAGTTAGTTCTACGCCTGCCGGACAAGAAAAAGGACAAACTCAAGCCCAAATGGGAAGGTCCCTTTATCATCGACCAAGTCCTGACCGGTGGAGCGTACCGTCTGCGAGATGCACCGGATAACCGACTCGAGCCGAACCCATGGAACGCAGCCCGTCTCCGAAGATTCTATGCCTAGCGCCGGATTCTGAGTTCGTCTCCTTCCTCCGTCTATATTTTACATATTAGCTGTCTTCTGTTTCTCTCCTTCTCCCTCCTTTCCCATTATAGCCTTTGAAAGCTTGTTTGCGCATTGTTCGCACACACTTGACGCGCTATCCGCGCTCATTATACCTAGGGGCTTCTTTAACAGAAGCTTATTTATACGGGCTTCATGCCCAACGCATGTGTCACACTTCTGCATGTACCTTTTATTCACCATTATATGCATCGATATGACTTAAGTTTTGGCCAAGCTGGGTTGCCTGGCTCCTGTGCTTACCCCTACGTTCCCGATTGTTCGGCTAGGCGGTAAAGGGAGCACCTCTGCGATTGTTACTACTGGGTCAGCGGGATGTGTACCTCAGACTGGGTGAAGCCAAAAGCTAGCGTTCTTAAGGGAATATTCGGTCGGTGAACTAAAAGACGATTTCTTATCTATTTATTTATCTGCCCCCAGATGTTTCTGCTTTTTTTCGCAGTCCGGACATGCACTTTAGGGCATGCCTTCTAGGGAAAGGAACCCCTAACGGAACTATTCTCCCTGGAAGATGTTTCTTACTAACCATGTAATATTAGATAACTAGTTGGGCACTTGTCTGATAAAGCACTAATAACCCCTACGCCTGGTCTCCACGCATGCCCCGGTTCTTATACAACTGCGAGGGTATTCGGACACACTCCGGACTATTGGGTCCCGAGGTTGAAGCGAAAAGGTCCGCTATGACAAACGATCTACAATCCGGCTAGAAGGCATTTTACATGTCATCTTAAATTACATAGTCAACTTGATTGGGCATATTCCTCTTCAATGCCATCCAGCAGGTTGTCTAGTTTACAGTCCTGTTGAGAATACTTTGTGGCCAATTCTACTTGGCCGTACACTAAGCTCACAGGGATCTCCTTCCCATCGGGCCCCGCAGGTCCGACCTCGGCCATGTGGTTTGGATCAGCCTTCGTGTACCGTGTCTTCACCATGGCCCAGGCCTCCCTGGCGCCTTGACGGCAGGACGATATCTTCCATAAGAGGAAGCGCTGCCGTGCTCCCTGAAGCCTCTCTACAAGCTCTCCAAGGCCTTCGGGCAGGGAGACAGATGGCCACAAGGCCTGGGCGACGCCTTTCATCACCTGCCGAACTCGTTCATGCAATTGCAAGAGCTTGGGAAGAAGGTCACCCGTAGAACCGGGCATTTCCTCTGCAGGACGGCCTGTGAGCATACCTACAGACATAACTCTGTTAGTCGACTTCCTCGCCGAACTCTTTTTTCAAAGTTAGTTCAAGCACTTACTAAAAATGCCGCGTCGAAGCCGCCGATTCTCCTTAATGGAGTCAGACAGCTGGGGACGAACATCCTTTAGTTCCTCACCCAGCTGGGTGTTGGCATCTTGGAGATTATTTTTCTCTTGCCTCACCCTTGTAAGCACATTCTCGCCGGCCTTTAACCGGCGCATGAGCTGTTGCTTGTTCGGATCTATCCCGGCGCCATCTGTAATATTATTATCATACTTATACACACGCGCACCTCACAAATTACTCATCTTTTGAAGCATATATTACCAGAGGGGGTTTCTTTGGCTTCCCCCGCTGCGGCTAGTGTGGCCTCAAATTGGGCTTTGCACTCCTCCAGCTCCTGGGACAGTTGGGTATTCTTTTCCGTAAGATCCTGCAGAATAAATGATCCTTAAATCAGTTATTCTAACTATTTCAAGTCTAGGGGGCTACTGGCATATATAACTATCAAATTTTCTCACCCGTATGTCTTTTACATACTGCTCCGTGGCTCTGGCTAGACCATTTTGAGCGGCACGGAGGTGCACATCTCCCGAATTGAAATCATCCAATGCCTCTGGGGAGAAACATGCGTCACGAAGAACTGTCCGGCGACGCCTGTGATTCATGGCACTCTCCACCTCGGAATTGGTGGCAGATAACCTGTCGGCATCCTCTGTCGGAGGAGCATCCGACGCACGCCTCGTGTTCGCCTCCGCTTCTGTACCTGGCTTTGGAGCCTGGCGAGCGGAGGATTGATTGGCAACCTCTCCGGATATAGTCTGGCGAGCGCTCTTCCTCCTGAAAAAGCACGAGCATTAGTATGCCTCCCGGGAATAAAACCTGGGAGCAAGATGACACGCCATACCGTTGCACCGGCGTTTCATTCTGGACTGCACTTCTTTTCAGCATGTTGGGCCTTGCTATCCCTTATTGACTGGCCGTCGCAGGCTCGGCCTTCCGCCTCAAGGACTTCCCCTGCGAAACACCATTGGTATACGGTGATCAAAAACACGCACGGATGGGTCATTTTCAAAGTATTGGGACTTCGGTCTCAGTTACCTGCGAGGCGGGAAGTATTCCGGGGTAATCGGCCGTAATGGCGACCAAGGCATTATCGATGCTCAGTTGGTGAAATACCCTGTCGATCAGCTCCACCAATATGTCCAGATCCTCTTGGGAGGTCGGATCGACGAACCATTCCAGATCCTCGGTTTGTGGAGGCGGGCTGTTTATATCCTTTACGGCCCAGCACAGTTCCTGCGCTGAAATCACAAAATGAGATACTTAACTATGGGAGTATGGATCGGATAGGCAAAAATAAATGTCCGCTTACCCAGCTTGGAGGGTTGTACATAGAAAATCCGCCCTGTGGATTGATGCGGAGAAAATCCTCCTCTTCTCCCTTGTACAATGCGGACAAGATCTTCATCAGATCGGCGACTGATCCCAGCCCCTTACGGCCGCAGCGGGTGGCATCATCCTCCCGTTGAAATCCCACATAGGGTGGCCTCTATACTGGAGCGGCTTCACCCCTCGCATAATGCATGTGTCCATGACCCCGATCATGGTCAGTCCGGAATGAGCTAACAACCTTATTCGGCTCATCAGGTAAAGGACGTCCCTGCCATTTTCCTTTTGAGGGCTCCGTGGACGCTAGCTTAGGCGTTTCTTCAAAGGAGCGTTATTAAACTCAAGGAGGCCGATCCGAACAGGGTCCGGCAGGGGGACATATTCTATATAAAACCATTCCAAAGGCTAGTCTTCGGGCGCCTTCTTCGGGGTTCCGGATAGATATCCAGTCCCAACGATGCGCCATAGTTCGGCTCCGCCCACTTGATATATTGACCCCTCTTGATAACGGAGCACAAGGAAGAACAACTTCTTCCACAGCGCAAAATGAGCCTCGATGCCCAAAAACAGCTCGCAAAGGGCCACGAAGCCCGCAATATGCAAAATGGTGGCAGGCGTAAGGTTGTGCAAGTGGAGGCCGTAGAAC
Organism: Triticum dicoccoides; assembly: GCF_002162155.2. NCBI lineage: Eukaryota > Viridiplantae > Streptophyta > Magnoliopsida > Poales > Poaceae > Triticum > Triticum dicoccoides. The sequence goes on along the minus strand of NC_041383.1, from coordinate 795,231,494 downwards.
TCCAGGAGCCCCCGGTGAAACGTTGAATTGGAAATCCGAGCCCTCTTATCAAATAAGAGACAAAGCATACCCGCTCTCCTTCGGAGGGGCTGGGGACGCTCTCCGCTTGTTTTCCGCCCTTATAGGTGGCGAGTCCGGCTCGGACCGGAACCATGAAGGCTGGGGGACGAAATCCCTTGGTTTGGAGCGTCACTAACTCGCTGTGCGGGACGGAGCATCTCTCCCAATCTCCAGGCCGAGGGCTGGGAAGGCGAGAGGAGGAGCCGTGTCGACTGTCCATGATGGAATGGATTTCTGTCAGATACGCTCTGATGAATGCTCGCGAAGGGAGGATGGTGTGATTCGGATCTAGATCCTCGTCTCCTTCATAGGCAGCTCATTTGCGCAGCTAAGGGGGTAAATGTAAAAATAACCTGGCTTTTCGCATTCGTTCAACATGTGGAAGATGGCCATTATTGGGCGTGGAAGCCGAGGAGCGCAATATTTATAGGAAGCCGGACGCTATTCAACAGGTACACAGGATTTGGAGAAGAACCCGCCTTGCAATGCCGAAGACAATCTACGCGCCGGACTCATCGCCATTGAAGCCTGGTTCGGGGGCTACTGAGGGAGTCCTGGATTAGGGGGTGTCCGGATGGCCGGACTACAGCCTTTGGCCGGACTCCTGGACTATGAAGATACAAGATTGAAGACTTCGTCCCGTGTCCGGATGGGACTTTTCTTGGCGTGGAAGGCAAGCTTGGTGATACGGATATATAGATCTCCTACCATTGTAACCGAGTCTGTGTAACCCTAACCCTCTTCGGTGCCTATATAAACCGGAGGGTTTTAGTCCGTAGGACAGAACAACAATCATACCATAGGCTAGCTTCTAGGGTTTAGCCTCTCTGATCTCGTGGTAGATCTACTCTTGTACTACCCATATCATCAATATTAATCAAGCAGGAGTAGGGTTTTACCTCCATCGAGAGGGCCCGAACCTGGGTAAAAACATCGTGTCCCATGTCTCCTATTACCATCCGCCTAGACGCACAGTTCGGGACCCCCTACCCGAGATCCGTCGGTTTTGACACCGACAGTGGGCTAGCCAACGGTTCGGAAATAATTGGACTCGTGAAATATTATGTTCTCTATAGTTGTGTGAACAAGTCCGGATATAATGCTTATGTTTGAAGAATATCTTGGAGTTTGGAAAGGGGGACCCGCCTTGCAATGTCGAAGACAAATCTGCGCGCCGGACTCCTCGTCATTGAAGCCAGGTTCAAGAGCTACTGTGGGAATCCTGGACTAAGGGGTCCTCGGGCGTCCGGCCTGTTAGCAATGGGTCGGACTAATGGGCTGTGAAGATACGAAGACCGAAGACTGCACCCTTGTCCAGATAGGACTCTCCTTGGCGTGGAAGGCAAGCTTGGCGCTCAACTATGCAGATTCCTTTCTATGTAACCGACTCTATATAACCCTAGATCTCACCGGAGTCTATACAAACCAGAGAGCTTAGTCCGGATAGAGATATACTCATTATCATAGTCATACAGGCTAGACTTCTAGGGTTTAGCCATTACGATTGTCGGTGTCAAAACTGGCGGATCTCGGGTAGGGGGTCCCGATCTATGCATCAAGGCTGATGGTAACAAGAAGTAAAGGACACAGATGTTTACCTAGGTTCGGGCCCTCTCGATGGAGGTAAAACCCTTCTTCCTGCTTGATTAATATTGATGATATGGGTAGTATAAGAGTAGATCTACCACGAGATCATAGAGGCTAAACCCTAGGAGCTAGCCTATGATGGTATGATTGTAATTGTGATCGGCCTTCTAAGGACCAACCTCTCCGGTTTATATAGACACTGGAGAGGGCTAGGGTTTACATGGAGTCGGTTACAAGGAAGGAAATATAATATCCGGATTGCCAAGCTTGCCTTCCATGCCAAGGAAAGTCCCATCCGGACACGGGCCGAAGTCTTGGGTCTTGTATCTTCATGCTTCAATAGTCCGGACGTTGTACACAGTCCGGCTGTCCGGATACCCCCTAATCCAGGACTCCCTCAGTAGCCCCTGAACCAGGCTTCAATGACGATGAGTTCGGCACGCAGTATTGTCTTCGGCATTGCAAGGCGGGTTCCTTCTTCGAATACTCCAAAGTGGTTATCGAACACGCAAATCGTGTCCGGGTCCGCAAGATGATCTTCGTATGGTACATATCTGATTTGCTGGCAATCTTCGTGCGTCGTGCCCTTGCATCGTGGCTCGGTCCAACGTGAACCGACGTTTCCTACCCCACGATGACTCATGTTACGAGACGGTTCTATTGGCATGTCCGGTCGAGGCAGAGATCCTGTCCCTTTTATTACGGGATATTCCATCTATATGAGCGTGCGTGACCCCACGACGGCTGTTGGTATTACCCCGCGTGTTTTTAGATAAGCCTCAAACGGTCACACCGGGGACTCTTGATATTCACCCTCTTTATAAAGGGGTTGAGACCTACGCCTCTTCTTTCACCTTCATCACGCCTTCTCGCACCTCGATTTCTAACACCCAAAACCTAAGCTCCACCCCTCCGGAATCCTCCAATATGTCCGGATCTGATCCTCAAGGCCGGTGGATTGCCTCCTCGATTGAGGAGAAGGAGATTGCAAAGCTTAGGGAGGTCGGATACCTAACCGCAGATATCCAGCACAGGCTTCTGGCCCCAGGGCACGTCATCCCAACGCCGGAGCCCAATGAGTGTGTTGTTTTTGTCCCACACTTCCTCCGCGGTTTGGGTTTCACCCTTGATCCTTTCGTGAGGGGGCTCATGTTCTATTATGGACTGGATTTTCATGATCTGGCTCCGGACGCTATCCTCCATATCTCGTCGTTCATTATCGTGTGCGAGGCGTTTCTCCACATCACCCCGCACTTCGGCTTATGGCTCAAGATCTTTAATGTGAAGCCGAAGATGATCTGGGGGCGACACGTGGAGTGCGGAGGTGCCGTAATAAGCAGAAATGCCGACGCCCCATGGCTAGAGGGTTCCTTTCCAGAAGTATCCAATGTATTGCAACGGAGGTGGTTTTATGTCACGGATCCCAGAGGCACAAAGTGGGCGGCTGCCCCCGAGTTTCACTCGGGCCCTCCATCACAGTTGGCGTCTTGGACAGACGTAGGGCGGAATTGGGGACCCGCTGGTCATATACCAGTACTGCAGAATCGCATCCGAGAGCTTCTTGCAAGGGACGTTAATCTCGTCAGCATAATGCAAGTGATGTTGATCCGGCGGATGTTGCCGTGCCAACGCGGCCTCTCCGGATGTGGGAGTTCAATCTGGAGGGTCCGCGGACCGTCAAGCACTTCTTCGGCCTGAAGCTCGAAGAGATGTGCAAATTATTCTTCGGACGGAAAGTAACGTGTCCGGACACCACCGAGGATGCGGGCCTAAGCTGCAATCGCCTAGACACTCGAGTAAGTAGCCTCGAAACCAGACACCCCGTTTTGTATTTATCATGATTGTTTATTTTGAAAATCATCCGCGTCCAGGAATGGCTCAGCAAGGCGGAGAGAATCAGGTGTCCGTCGCCACTTCCCGAAGGCTCGCCCGCTCCCACCATGGCCAAGATGCTTGACCGAGTACTTAGCAGGATGCCCTCGGGAAAGGCGAGGGGAGGGATGAAAAATCCAAACCCCACACGCTACACATATGAACTGGGGGAGTTGCTACCTCCCCCAAGGAGGATAGTCGGGGAGGAGAGGTCGAGGCCTCCTCCCCGCGCGGGAAGAAGAGGGCCGCCTCCGAAGATTTGGAGGCAGAGATGCCCAAATTGGGGACAAAGGCATCCGCGGGGGGCCTTGCCCCGATAGGCACCCTCACCACACCATGCCCTCCAATGGGCCAGCCCTCCACCGAGCTGTAAGTCAATCTAAAATCCGAAGGTGCTGCGTTTCTCCTCGGTCAGTAACCAGGATTCAAATTTTTGCAGTCCAGCCAGCAGCTCCTCTCAACAGGGTTCGTCTTTGAGGGACCTTCCTCCGGAGATGATGGAGAGCGAGACCCCACCCCCTTCTCTGACTCATGAAGCGGGCGACACCGAGGTGTCATCACGGAGGAGTCCGGTTCTGCCGAATCCGGCAATCGATTCGACAGCCGCCCTGCGCCTGGAGCACTTGGCTACAACGGGGGGGGTGATGGGAGGAGTTCGGCGCAGTTTGATGTCCGGCCGGACGTACTAACGGACTTGCTGGAGCGAGTTGCGCTCTCGGAGGAGCACCACTCATTAATGAGCACGGTGCTTAAGAAGATTTCATCCGCTATGAGCGGTTTGAATGAAGCATTCACAAGCCTGCTCAGAGGCTTTGAGGTATGTAATGGAGAATCCACCATTTCTTTAATTGTGAGGCACGCGCTAGGTGTGCTCCCTATAGACAGTAGCCCCTGAGACTCTGGTTGCCCGCCTTAGGCGGCAAACGGGGGATCATAAACAAAAGATTTATGTTGTAAATGTGTGCAGGTACATGTGGGTCTGGCCGCCGGCCCGTCCATTGAAGTGGCCAAACTAACGAGGTAAATTGGTTCGGTTGATGCCGATATCACTCTGATGAATGAGCGGCTGGATAAATCGCAAGGTATGTGTCCTGTCTTTCTTGCATAGGAAAATATTTGAGGTGGTATATAGTAATGTAATATGTTCAGACTGTAGATGGTGCTGCTGCTGTCGAGGCCCTGAGGGCGGAACTTGATCTAGCCAAGGAACAGGGTCGGGTGAGCCATGCGGCTACCCTAAAGGTGGCCGAGGAATTGAGAGCCGAACAGGCTGCTCATCGCCGAAGCGAGGAAAAGGTAGCCGAAATGGCTATCGAGTTAAAAAATGCCATTGACCGGTATGAGCTCCTGAAAAAGGAGCATGAGGATAAATCGGCTGACCTGAGCAAGGCACTTAATGCCACCAAGGAAATACGGACCAAGCTCAGAAGTGTGCGGGAGGAGCTTCAACAGGCCGGTAAGATCGCAGCTGGAAGCTCCTATTTGCTGCGGACGAAGTTCTTCGATCCGAAGTATGCTCCCCTGGATGGACGCTGGAGCTCGCCAAACGCATACGCGGACCTGGCGAAGAGTACGACTGATGCTGTGGAGTTTTTCAAAGATCAGGGTGAGAAGGAGGTGGAAAAGCTTTTCTGGTCGCAGTTCAATGCTCCCACACGCCCGCTGCCGTTAAGTGATAGGATGGCCGCTGTAGCGGAGCTTCACAGGCTGTCCGGTCTTGCAATGCGGTCTGTAATAGACCATCTTTGGCCGAAGGGGCCTAAGCAGGACAGCTACTTTGGTTTGGTGCAACAGTTCCTTGGGGCCGTGCCTCGGATCGATGCCATGAGGAGGTCAACATGCATAGAGGGTGCTCGGATGGCCCTTGCCCGCGTTAAAGCGTATTGGACGGATATGGATGCCACTATGGTAGCGTCTCAGGATCTGGTGTGGGGCTTGTATCCGGCCGGGCACTACTTCGCGCAGGTCACGGAGGGTGCCCACCTGGTAGAGGCGCAGTTCCCGAAGAATCTCCTTTTCGAGTGATGATTCCAATCATTGTAAAAACATTTTGATTAGAAAGTTATATTTATAACTTTTGTCTGAAAATATGATTGTGTCCCCGGTGCGGCCATTTATATATATATATATACATATATATATATATATATATATATATCTGTGTGTGTGTGTGTGTGTGTGTGTGTGTGTGTGTGTGTGTGTGTGTAATCCGAAAGATAGCAGTCGTTGGCTTCAGCCCCCACGCATACAATGCGGGGGTGTTCGCGAAAAAAATGTGCTTAATCACTCTTTATCCAACGTCTTGGTTCGGCAAGGAGGTGATCGCACATCGAACTAGGCAACCAGACTATATAGCTGTAACACTTCCGCTTAGCCGCGGGATTCTAACGCTGGGGCTACTATGTAGCCCCTGGTACCTTCGCATGCATCCGAATACGGGCGCGTATGTACCTGGCTGGGAAATGGCCCTTCGTTAATGCGGAGGAATCCTAAAGATTCTGGTGAGTCGTCGAGTGGTTGACCAGTCTCTCGCTGTATCATGACGGTTAGTTTTCGGCTTTCTCTACTGAGGTGCTCATCCGGAATAACCAGGGCACAATCGCAGTAGTTCTCGTTTGGCCACCTTAGCCGATTATGACGGAATGTAAGGCGGAAAACCCAGGAGCCGGGCAAACCCAACATTTGACCAAAGACATGATTCGGAGCTGATGCATATAAGGCCAAACTCGTGACGCCGAACACCCCCGAAGGTATTCGGACTTTATAATAGATGATGGGCTCAAGAATGCCCAGTCATTATAAACCCTGTATTTCCAGGTGCGTGCGTTAATCTGTCGTGGCGAAATGCCAAAAACGGCAGTATCCTCTGTGGGTATGGAACCAATGTGATGATGAAACAACAAGAGGCAACAGAAAAGGTTTACACAGGGGCTTAATATAAAAAGAAACCTATTGAACGGGGCCTTGCGGCACGTCTGCGCCTTTGTCTCCGTTGTGCCGCATCTTGGAAGGGTATCGCGCGAACGTTGTCTGCAAAAAAGGGAATCTCGTAGGAGAGTGCAACGTAAGTATGCGATGGATAGTAGAAAATATAAGATGCTGGCCTGCCAATAAGGTTGAGCTGAGTGTGGAGCTTTATTATTAGCCCCTGGTGTCCACTATAGCATTACATATACAGTGCTCTGGTTTAATATGGGCTGCCGGACTCATCTAACCGTGTCCGTGGTCTTAATGACCCGTTATGTTTTTGTTAGAGGCCGCTTATAGTCCAGCCGTTAGGGCCGTCGCATATTCCTCTGCGCGCGAAAAGCACTTTGTTATTCCACTAACGGTGATGACGCCGCGTGGACCGGGCATCTTAAGTGTAAGGTAGCCGTAGTGCGGTAATGCGTTGAAGCGGGCGAAGGCCGTTCTTCCGAGCAATGCTTGATAGCTGCTTTGGAAGGGTGCGATGATGAGGACTAGTTCTTCGCTTCTGGAGTTGCCTGGAGAGCCGAATGTTACCTCCAGTATGACGGAGCCCCTGCTGTAGGCTTCAACGCCTGGTATTACCCCTTCAAAGGTGGTGTTGATCTTGCTGATTCTGGATGAGTCTATCCCCATCCTGCGGACAGTGTCATCATATATTAAATTGAGACTGCTGCCGCCGTCCATGAGGACATGAGTGAGATGGTATCCGTTGATTATTGGGTCAAGCACCAAGGCGTTTGATCCTTCGCGCCGAATACTAGTTAGGCCGTCCAGGCGATCGAAAGTGATCGAACAAGACATCCAGTAGTTAGGTGTGGGTACGATGGGAACTATATCACGTGCGTCTTTATGGGTGCGTTCGTGCCTCCCCAAGGATGTGCGAGTCGTGTGGATCATGTTCACTGTTTTAACCTCTGGCGGGAATTTCTTCTGCCCCCCAGTGTTCGACTGGCAGGGTTCATCCTCGTCTTCACTTGGTGTTTCCCTTTCCTTGTGTTCGGCATTTAGTTTGCCGGCCTGCTTGAAGACCCAGCACTCTCTGTGCGTGTGGTTCGTAGGTTTGTCGGAGGTGCCATGAATTTGGCATAGTCTGTCCAGAACTTTGTTCAGACCGGACGTTCCTTCTTTACTGCCTTTAGATTGCTTATTATGCTGGTTAGGTCGAGAGCCCATGAATCCGGCATTAACCGTTGTGTTGTCCGGGCTATCTTCCTTGTTTTGGCGTTTATTTTTATTACGCCGTGGCTTCCCGTTGCCATCCCTTATTTCGGATGTGTTGGGGTTGCTGGTGCCTTTACGGGCTAGCCAGCTATCTTTTCCTGCGCAAAAGCGGGTCATAAGGCTTGTTAGGGCTGCCATTGTCCTTGGCTTTTCTTGGCCGAGGTGTCTGGCAAGCCACTCGTCACGGATGATGTGTTTGAATGCTGCTAAGGCTTCGGCATCCGGACAGTCAATGATTGATTCTTCTGAGTGAGGAATCTGTTCCAAAGCTTGTGGGCGGACTCTCCGGGTTGTTGGATTATGTGACTTAAATCGTCAGCATCCGGAGGCCGGACTTAAGTCCCTTGAAAATTGTCCCTGAAAGCGTCCTCTAGTTCCTCCCAGCTCCCGATTGAATTTTTGGGGAGGCTTTTCAACCAGTGCCGAGCTGGTCCCTTCAGTTTGAGGGGAAGGTATTTGATGGCATGGAGGTCATCCCCACGAGCCATGTGTATGTGGAGGATAAAGTCCTCGATCCAGACCCCTGGATCTGTCGTTCCTCGTATGCCTCTATCTTTACAGGTTTAAAGCCCTGTGGGAATTCATGGTCCAGTACTTCATCAGTGAAGCACAGGGGGTGAGCAGCCCCTCTGTATCTGGACGCGTTGTGGCATGCCGTCGGCTGTTGTTGTGTTCGGTGTTTATTCCAAACTGGTGTTTGGTTGTCATAATTGTTTCACGACCATGGTCCCCCGCCGGGGTTTGTCCTTTAGATCCATAGATGGACCTAGCTGCACCAGCTTTCTTCTCCAGGTGCTCACGTAGATCGTGGGCGTCTTTGGTAGCTGATTTATTGCGGTTATGAAGTCGTACTCCTGGTCTCCTGGTCGTGTTATTCTTTGGTGGAATGGCCTCGTCGTCGAATTTTGGCAGTAGCTTGCATTTTGGGTAGCTCTTTGTATGGCGATCGTCGCCATATCTTTCTTCAGTGTCTAGCACTTTGTTCCATCTGCGGTTGAGCGTTTCCTGTGCGGCTTTAAGCCGTTGCTTCTGCTTCTTCAGACTTCTCGCTGTGGCCATAAGCTTTCTGTGGAGGTTCCACGCGTTCTTCCGGAACGATGAATGCATCTTTGTCCGGACTATATTCTTGTCCTGGGCCGGTTTGATGAACTCGTCCTTCTGGATCGTTTTCTTCGGGCATACGCTCCGGACTATGTTCGGCGTGACCTGGTTCGTCCTGCTCCATCGCTGGTTCTGTTTGGTCGTTATTGCCTTCTGGGTTGACCAGAGTATCCATTCTTCTAGCGCTCTTGCTGATGTTGTTGCTGTTGCCGGATTTGGAACGGCGTCTGCGCCGTCGCTTTGGTTTTTGCCCAGGCGTGTGATCTTCCGGATTGTCACCGTCGTCTTCCTTGGGTGTGTCCACCATGTATATGTTGTGTGACAAGGCGGGAATCCGGTACCCCGTAGATGCCGAGTCTTCTCCTGCATCGTCGTCCATACCGTCGATGCCTTCAGAGTCGAAGTCCAGCACGTTGGTTAAATCATCAACCGTGGCTATTAGGTGGGTGGTGGGTGGGTAACGAATTTCTTCGTCGCTTGCTTCCCACTCGAGCCTTAAATAGTTCGGCCCGAAGTTCTCTGTCAAAGAGAGGGTTTTAAATGATTCTAGTATGTTGCCAAAGGGCGAATGCTGAAAGATGTCCGCCGCGGTGAACTCCATCACCGGAGCCCAACCAGGATCGGCGGACTCGGGGACGCGCGGACTGGAACCTACATCTAGATATGAATCCGAGGGTCCGGAGTCACAGGTCCCCGTGGAGGTGAGACCTGTGTTCGGCTCTATCGCCAACGAGGGTATGGCCTATGGGACAGGGACCAGCCCACCGTCCTTAGGCAACGCAACCTGCCCTGGATTTAGACCCGAGGCTTTTGCCGGGGTAATATCCCGAGCATCGTCTGACGGCAGGTCCAAGTCGTGCTCATCATAACTATCCGGCGATCCTGACACTATCTGCTCCAGATGACCGAGCGGGTCGGTCTGTAGTGTGAAGCCGCCGAACACGAAGATCTGTCCGGGGAGGAAAGCCTCACCCTGGACAGCGTTGCTGATGATGATTGAAGGAGCCATCAAACCTTGTGGCGACGTCACAGAGGAACTCTCAATGAAAGCACCAATGTCGGTGTCAAAACCGGCGGATCTTGGGTAGGGGGTCCCGATCTGTGCGTCAAGGCTGATGGTAACAAGAAGTAAGGGACACAGATGTTTACCCAGGTTCGGGCCCTCTCGATGGAGGTAAAACCCTACTTCCTGCTTGATTAATATTGATGATATGGGTAGTACAAGAGTAGATCTACCACGAGATCGTAGAGGCTAAACCCTAGGAGCTAGCCTATGATGGTATGATTGTAATTGTGATCGGCCTTCTAAGGACCAACCTCTCCGGTTTATACAGACACCGGAGAGGTCTAGGGTTTACATGGAGTCGGTTACAAGGAAGGAAATATAATATCCGGATTGCCAAGCTTGCCTTCCACGCCAAGGAAAGTCCCATCCGGACACGGGCCGAAGCCTTGAGTCTTGTATCTTCACGCTTCAATAGTCCGGACGTTGTACACAGTCTGGCTGTCCGGATACCCACTAATCCAGGACTCCGTCAATGATCTCGTGGTAGATCAACTCTCGTAATACTCATATTCATCAAGATCAATCAAGCAGGAAGTAGGGTATTACCTCCATAGAGAGGGACCGAACCTGGGTAAACATTGTGTCCCCTGTCTCCTGTTACCATCGACCTTAGACGCACTGTTCGGGACCCCCTACCCGTGATCCACCGGTTTTGACACCGACACCCCCCTTTCCCTCTCCCTCTCCCTCTCCTTCCTTTTCCCTCTAGTGGAGAAAGGAAAAGGGGGGGGTCGAATCCTACTAGGACTAGGAGTCCTAGTAGGACTCCCCCCATGGCGCGCCCCTCCTGGCCGCCGGCCTCCTCCTCCCCTCCTATATATACGGGGGCAGGGGCACCCAAAGGCACATCAATTGTTCTCTTAGCCGTGTGCGGTGCCCCCCTCCATAGTTTACTCCCCCGGTCATAGCGTCATAGTGCTTAGGCGAAGCACTGCGCGGATCACATCACAAACACCGTCACCACGCGCCGTCGTGCTGACGGAACTCTCCCTCGACCCTATACTGGATCAAGAGTTCGAGGGTCATTATTGAGCTGAACGTGTGCTCAACACGGAGGTGTCGTACGTTCGGTACTTGGATCGGTTGGATCATGAAGACGTTCGTCTACATCAACCGCCTTAACCTAACACTTTCGCTTTGGGTCTACGAGGGTACGTGGACACACTCTCCCCCTCTCGTCGCTATGCATCTCCTAGATAAATATGAAGGAAATATGCCCTAGAGGCAATAATAAACTTATTATTTATTTCCTTATTTCATGATAAATGTTTATTATTCATGCTAGAATTGTATTAACCGGAAACTTAGTACATGTGTGAATACATAGACAAAACAAACCCTCCCTAGTATGCCTCTACTTGACTAGCTCGTTGATCAAAGATGGTTATGTTTCCTAATCATAGGAAGTGTTGTCGATCATTTGATGAACGGGATCACATCATTAGGAGAATGATGTGATGGACAAGACCCATTCGTTAGCTTAGCATTATGATCGTTACAGTTTCATTGCTCCTGTTTTCTTCATGACTTATACATGTTCCTCTGACTATGAGATTATGCAACTCCCGAATACCGGAGGAACACCTTGTGTTCTATCAAACATCACAATGTAACTGGGTGATTACAAAGATGCTCTACAGGTGTTTCCGATGGTGTTTGTTGAGTTGGCATAGATCGAGATTAGGATTTGTCACTTCGTGTATCGGAGAGGTATCTCTGGGCCCTCTCGGTAATGATCATCACACTAAGCCTTGCAAGCAATATGACTAATGAGTTAGTTGCGGGATGATGCATTATGGAACGAGTAAAGAGACTTGCCGGTAACAAGATTGAACTAGGTATGATGATACCAACGATCGAATCTCGGGCAAGTAACATACCGATGACAAAGGGAACAATGTATGTTGTTATGCAGTTCGACCGATAAAGATCTTCGTAGAATATGTAGGAGCCAATATGAGTATCCAGGTTCCGCTATTGGTTATTGACCGGAGATGTGTCTCGGTCATGTCTACATAGTTCTCGAACCCGTAGGGTCCGCACGCTTAACGTTCGATGGCGATTTGTATTATGAGTTACGTGATTTGATGTACCGAAGTTTGTTCGGAGTCCCGAATGAGATCATGGACATGACGAGGAGTCTCGAAATGGTCGAGAGGTAAAGATTCATATATTGGAAGGTTGCATTCGGACATCGGAATGGTTCCGAGTGATTCGGGCATTTTTTTCGGAGTACCAGGAGGTTACCGGTACCCCCCGGGGAGAGATATGGGCCTTATGGGCCATAGGAGGGAGGCTAACCAGCCCATAAGGGGCTGGTTCACCCCCCACAAGGGTGGAGGCCGAATTGGACTTGGGAAGGGGGCGCCACCCCCCTTTCCTTCTCCTACTCCCTCTCCTTCCCCTTTTCCCCCTCCGGTAGAAGGAAAAAAAGGGTGGTGCCGAATCCTACTAGGACTGGAGTCCTAGTAGGACTCCCCTCTCCTTGGCATCCTCCTCCCCTCCTTTATATACGGGGGCAGGGGGGCACCCCAAAGGCACAACAGACAATCTCTTAGCTATGTGCAGTGCCCCCCTCCACAGTTACACACCTCGGTCATATCGTTATAGTGCTTAGGCGAAGCCCTGCGCCGGTAACTTCATCATCACCATCACCACGCTGTCGTGCTAACAATACTCTCCCTCGGCCTCAACTAGATCAAGAGTACGAGGGACGTCATCGAGCTGAACATGTGCTGAACATAGAAGTGCCGTACATTCGGTGCTAGGATCGATCGGATCGTAAAGCCGTACGACTACATCAACCGCGTTGATAAAACGCTTCCGCTTTCGGTCTACGAGGGTACATGGACACACTCTCCCCACTCGTTGCTATGCTTCTCCTAGATAGATCTTGCGTGTTCGTAGAATATTTTTTGAAATTACTGCGTTCCCCAACAGTGGTATCCGAGCCAGGTCTATGTGTAGATGTTATATGCACGAGTAGAACACAAAGAGTTGTGGGAGATAATAGTCATACTGCTTACCAGCATGTCATACTTTGATTCGATGGTATTGTTGGATGAAGCGGCCCAGACCGACATTACATGAACGCGTTCATGAGACTGGTTCTACCCTAGTTCTTCGCACACAGGTGGCTAGTGGGTGTCTATTTCTCCAACTTTAGTTGAATCAAGTGTGAGTATGCCCGGTCCTTGTTGAAGGTTAAAACAACACACTTGACAAAAAAATCATTCTGGTCCTTGTGCTTGCTATAAACCCGTAGCAGCCACGTAAAACTTGCAACAACAAAGTAGAGGACGTCTAACTTGTTTTTTGCAGGCATGTTGTGATGTGATATGGTCAAGACGTGATGAGATATAAATTGTTGTATAATATGATCATGTTTTGTAGAAGTTATCGGCAACTGGCAGGAGCCTTATGGTTGTCTCTTTATTGCATAAGATGCAAGCGCCATGTAATTCCTTTACTTTATCGCTATGTGATAGCAATAGTTGCAAAAGCAATAGTTGGTGAGACGACCATGTGACAACACGTTGATAAATATCAAGATGATGGAGATCATGGTGTCATGCTGGTGACAATGGAGATCATGATAGTACTTTGGAGATGGAGATCAAAGGCACAAGATGATGATGGCCATATCATGTCACATATTTTGATTGCATGTGATGTTTATCTTTTATACATCTTATTTTGCTTAGTTCGGCGCTGGCTTTATCAGATGATCCCTTACTAAAATTTCAAGGTATAAGTGTTCTCCCTGAGTATGCACCGTTGCGACAGTTCTTCGTGCTGAGACACCACGTGATGATCGGGTGTGATAAGCTCTACGTTCACATACAACGGCTGCAAGCCAGTTTTGCACGTGCAGAATACTCGGGTTAAACTTGGCGAGCCTAGCATATGCAGATATGGCCTCGGAACACTGGAGACCGAAAGGTCGAACGTGAATCATATAGTAGATATGATCAACATAGTGATGTTCACCATTGAAAACTACTCCATCCCACGTGATGATTGGACACAGTTTAGTTGATATGGATCACGTGATCATTTAGATAACTCAAGGGATGTCTATCTAAGTGGGAGATCTTAAGTAATATGATTAATTCAACTTAAATTTAGCATGAACTTAGTCCTGATAGTATTTGCATATCTATGTTGTAGATCAATAGCTCGTGTATAGCTTCCCCATTTTATTTATGATATGTTCCTGGAGAAAAATAAGTTGAAAGATGATAGTAGCAATGATGCAGACTTGGTCCGTGATCTGAGGAGTATCCTCATTTCTGCATAGAAGAATTATGTCATTGATGCACCACTAGGTGACAGACCTATTGCAGGAGAAGATGCAGACGTTACGAACGTTTAACAAAGCTCGGTATGATTACTACTTGATAGTTTAGTGCACATGCTTTATGACTTAGAACCAGGACTCCAAAAATGTTTTGAACGCCACAGAGCATATGAGATGTTCCAAGATATGAAATTGGTATTTCAGATTCATGCCCGTGTCGAGAGGTATGAGACCTCTGACAAAGTACTTTGCCTACAAGATGGAGGAGAATAGCTGAGCTAGTGAGCATGTGCTCGGAATGTCTGAGTACTACAATCACTTGAATCAAGTGGGAGTTAATCTTAAAGATAAGATAGTGATTGACAGAGTTCTCTAGTCACTATCACCAAGTTATGAGAACTTTGTGATGAACTATAATATGCAAGGGATAACGGAAATGATTCCCAAGCTCTTCGCGATGCTGAAATCGGCGAAGGTAGAAATCAAGAAAAAGCATCAAGTGTTGATGGTTGACAAGACCACTAGTTTTAAGTAAAAGGGAAAGGGAAATAAAGGGAACTTCAATAAGAATGGCAAGCAAGTTGCCACTCCCGTGAAGAAGCCCAAAGCTAGACCTAAGCCTGAAACTGTGTGCTTCTACTGCAAAGGGACTGGTCACTGGAAGTGGAATTGCCCTAGATACTTGGTGGATAATAAGGATGGCAAAGTGAACAAAAGTATATTTGATATACATAAAATTTATGTGTACTTTACTAGTGTTTATAGCAACACCTCGGTATTTGATACTGGTTTAGTTGCTAAGAGTAGTAACTCGAAACAGGAGTTGCAAAATAAACATAGACTAGTTAAGGACGATGTGATGATGTGTGTTGGAAGTGATTCCAAGGTTGATGAGATCACCATCGCACACTCCCTTTTACCTTCGGGATTAGTGTTGAACCTAAAATAAATATTATTTGGTGTTTTGCGTTGAGCATGAATATGATTGGATCATGTTTATCGCAATACGACTATTCATTTGACTCAAAGAATAATTGTTGTTCCGTTTACATGAATAAAACCTTCTATGGTCATACACTTAATATAAATGGTTTATTGAATCTCGATCAGAGTGATACACATATTCATAATATTGATGCCAAAAGATGCAAATTTGATAATGATAGTGCAACATACTTGTGGCACTACCGTTTAGGTCATATTGGTGTAAAGCACATGAAGAAACTCCATGCGGATGGACTTTTGGAATCACTTGATTATGAATCATTTTGATACTTGCGAACCATGCCTCATGGGAAAGATGACTAAGACTCCGTTCTCCGGAACAATGGAGCGAGTCGCTGACTTAGTGGAAATAATACATACTGATGTATGCACTCCGATGAGTGTTGAGGCTCGCGGTGGGTATCGTTATTTTCTGACCTTCACAGATGATTTGAGCAGATATGGGTATATATACTTGATGAAACACAAGTCTGAAACATTTGAAAAGTTCAAAGAATTTCACAGTGAAGTGGAGAATCATCGTAATAAGAAAATAAAGTTTCTACGATCTGATCGCAGAGGCGAATATTTGAGTTACGAGTTTGGCCTTCAATTAAAACAATGTGGAATAGTTTCACAAACTCATGCCACCTGGAACACCACAGCATAATGGTGTGTCCGAACGTCGTAACCGTACTTTATTAGATATGGTGCGATCTATGACTTTTCTTACCGATTTACCACTATCATTTTGGGGTTATGCATTAGAAACAGTTGCATTCACATTAAATAGGGCACAATCTAAATCTGTTGAAACGACACCGTATGAAATGTGGTTTGGTAAGAAACCTAAGCTGTCGTTTCTTAAAGTTTGGGGCTGCGATGCTTATGTGAAAAAGCTTCAACCTGGTAAGCTCGAACCCAAATCGGAGAAATGTGTCTTCATAGGATACCCAAAGGAGACTGTTGGGTACACATTCTATCACAGATCCAAAAGGCAAGATATTCGTTGCTAATAATGGATCCTTTCTAGAGAAAGAGTTTCTCTTAAAAGAAGTGAGTGGGAGGAAAGTAGAACTTGATGAGGTAATTGTACCTTCTCCCGAATTGGAAAGTAGTTCATCACAGAAAATAGTTCCAGTGATGCCTGCACCAATTAGTGAGGAAGTTAATGATGATGATCGTGAAACTTCGGATCAAGTTACTACCGAACCTCGTAGGTCAATGATACGTCTCCAACGTATCTATAATTTTTGATTGCTCCATGCTACTTTATCTACTGTTTTAGGCAATATTGGGCTCTATTCTCCACTTTTATATTATTTTTGGGACTAACCTATTAACCGGAGGCCCAACCCAGATTTGCTGTTTTATGCCTATTTCAGTGTTTCGAGGAAAAGGAATATCAGACGAAGTCAAAACGGAACGAAATCAACTGGAGAAGTTATTTTTGGAAGGAAAGCCACCCGATGGACTTGGAGTGCACGTCAGAAGATATGGGAGGTGCTCACGAGGGTGGGGGGCGCGCCCTCCCCCCCCCCGGGCGCCCCCTACCTCATGGGGCCCCCGTAGCTCCACCGACGTACCCCCTGCACCCATATATACCTACGTACCCTAAAACTTCCAGAACAGAAGATAGATCGGGAGTTCCGCCGCCGCAAGCCTCTGTAGCCACCAAAAACCAATCGGGACCCTGTTCCAGCACCCTGCCGGAGGGGGATCCCATCACCGATAGCCATCTTCATCATCCCGGCGCTATCCATGACGAGGAGGGAGTAGTTCACCCTCGAGGCTGAGGGTATGTACCAGTAGCTATGTGTTTGATCTCTCTCTCTCGTGTTCTCTCTCGTGTTCCATCTATGGCACGATCTTGATGTATCCCGAGCTTTGCTATTGTAGTTGGATCTTATGATGTTTCTCCCCCTCTACCCTCTTGTGATGAATTGAGTTTCCCCTTTGAAGTTTTCTTATCGGATTGAGTCTTTATGAGAACACTTGATGTATGTCTTGCCGTGATTATCTGTGGTGACAATGGGATATCATGTGCCACTTGATGTATGTTTTGGTGATCAACTTGCGGGTTTCGTGACACTTGGGAACCTATGCATAGGGGTTGGCACACGTTCTTGACTCTCCAGTAGAAACTTTGGGGCACTCTTTGAAGTACTTTTATGTTGGTTGGATGAATCTGAGATTGTGTGATGCATATCGTATAATCATGCCCACGGATACTTGAGGTGACAATGGAGTATCTAGGTGACATTAGGGTTTTGGTTGATTTGTATCTTAAGGTGTTATTCTAGTACGAACTCTTTTATAGATCGATCCGAAAGAATAGCTTTGTGGTGGTTTCGTACCCGACCATAATCTCTATGTTTGTTCTCCGCTATTAGTGGCTTTGGAGTGACTCTTTGTTGCATGTTGAGGGCTTGTCATATGTTCTATCTATGTTATTATTGTTGAGAGAACTTACACTAGTGAAAGTATGAACCCTAGGCCTTGTTTCCTATCATTGCAATACCGTTTACGCTCACTTTTACCATTAGTTACCTTGCTGTTTTTATTATTTCAGTTTACAAATACCTTTATCTACCATCCATTTTGCACTTGTATCACCATCTCTTCGCCGAACTAGTGCACCTATACAATTTACCATTGTATTGGGTGTGTTGGGGACACAAGAGACTTTTTGTTATTTGGTTGCAGGGTTGTTTGAGAGAGACCATCTTCATCCTATGCCTCCTACGGATTGATAAACCTTAGGTCATCCACTTGAGGGAAATTTGCTACTGTCCTACAAACCTGTGCATTTGCAGGCCCAACAATGTCTACAAGAAGAAAGTTGTGTAGTAGACATCAGTCAACCAGAGTACGTTCCGCACCAGAGTGGTACAGTAATCCTGTTCTGGAAATCATGTTACTAGACCATGACGAACCTACGAACTATGAGGAAGCAATGATGAGCCCAGATTTCGCGAAATGGCTTAAGGCCATGAAATCTGAGATAGGATCCATGTATGAGAAGAAAGTATGGACTTTGGTTAACGTGCCCGATGATCGGCAAGCCATAGAAAATAAACGGATCTTCAAGAGGAAGACGGACGCTGATAGTAGTGTTACTATCTACAAAGCTAGACTTGTCGAAAAAGGTTTTTGCCAAAGTTCAAGGTGTTGACTACGATGAGATTTTTCTCACTCGTAGCGATGCTTAAGTCTGTTCGAATCATGTTAGCAATTGCCATATTTTATGAAATCTGGCAAATGGACGTCAAAACTAGATTCCTTAATGGATTTCTTAAAGAAGAGTTGTATACGAAGCAACCAGAAGGTTTTGTCGATCCTAAAAGTGCTAACAAAATCTGGAAGGTCCAGCGATCCATCTATGGACTGGTGCAAGCATCTCGGAGTTGGAATATATGCTTTGATGAGTTGATCAAAGCATTAGTTTTATACAGACTTGCGATGAAGCCTATATTTACAAGAAAGTGAGTGGGAGCACTACAGCCTTTCTGATAAGTATATGTGAATGACATATTGTTGATCCGAAATGATGTAGAATTTTTTGGAAAGCATAAAGGAGTGTTTGAAAGGAGTTTTTCAAAGGAAGACCTCGGTGAAGCTGCTTACATATTGAGCATCAAGGTCTATAGAGATAGATCAAGACACTTGATAAGTTTTTTCAATGAGTACATATATACCTTGACAAATTGTTTGAAGTAGTTCAAAATGGAACAGTCAAAGAAGGAGTTCTTTCTTCTGCTGCAAGGTGTGAAGTTGAGTAAGACTCAAAACCCGACCATGGCAGAAGATAGAAAGAGAATGAAAGTCATTCCCTATGCCTGAGCCCTAGGTTCTATAAAGTATACCATGCTGTGTACCAGACCTATTGTATATTCTGCACTGAGTTTGGCAAGGGAGTACAATAGTGATCTAGGAGTAGATCACCGGGCAACGATCAAAATTATCCTTAGTGGAATAAGGATATGTTTCTAGGTTATGGAGGTGACAAAAAGTTCGCCGTAAAGGGTTACGTCGATGCAAGTTTTTGACACTGATTCGGATGACTCCAAGTCTCAATCTGGATACATATTGAAAGTGGGAGCAATTAGCTAGAGTAGCTTCGTGCAGAGTGTTGTTGACATAGAAATTTGCAAAATACATACAAATCTGAATGTGGCAGACCCATTGACTAAACCTCTCTCACAAGAAAAACATGATTACACCTTAGTACTCTTTGGGTGTTAATCACATGGCGATGTGAACTAGATTACTGACTCTAGTAAACCATTTGGGTGTTGGTCACATAGCGATGTGAACTATGGGTGTTAATCACATGGTGATGTGAACTATTGGTGTTAAATCACATGGCGATGTGAACTAGATTATTGACTCTAGTGCAACTGGGAGACTGAAGGAAATATACCCTAGAGGCAATAATAAAGTTATTATTTATTTCCTTATTTCATGATAAATGTTTATTATTCATGCCAGAATTGTATTAACCAGAAACTTTGTACATGTGTGAATACATAGACAAAACAAAGTGTCCCTAGTATGCCTCTACTTGACTAGCTCGTTTATCAAAGATGCTTATGTTTCCTAACCATAGACATGTGTTGTCATTTGATGAACAGGATCACATCATTAGGAGAATGATGTGATGGACAAGACCCATTCGTTAGCTTAGCATTATGATCATTACAGTTTCATTGCTACTACTTTCTTCATGACTTATACATGTTCCTCTGACTATGAAATTATGCAACTCCCGAATACCGGAGGAACACCTTGTGTGCTATCAAATGTCACAACGTAACTGGGTGATTCTAAAGATGCTCTACAGGTGTTTCCGATGGTGTTTGTTGGGTTGGCATAGATCAAGATTAGGATTTGTCACTCCATGTATCGGAGAGTTATCTATGGGCCCTCTCGGTAACGATCATCACACTAAGCCTTGCAAGCAATGTGACTGAGTTAGTCGCTGGATGATGCATTATAGAACGGGTAAAGAGACTTGCCGGTAATGAGATTGAACTAGGTATGATGATACCGACGATCGAACCGGGAAATTAACATACCGATGACAAAGGGAACAATGTATGCTGTTATGAAGTTTGACCGATAAAGATCTTCGCAGAATATGTAGGAGCCAATATGAGCATCCAGGTTCTGCTATTGGTTATTGACCGGAGATGTGTCTTGCTAATGTCTACATAGTTCTCGAACCCGTAGGGTCCACACGCTTAACGTTCGATGGCGATTTGTATTATGAGTTATGTGGTTTGATGTACCGAAGTTTGTTTGGAGTCCCGAATGAGATCACGGACATGAGGAGGAGTCTCGAAATGGTCGATAGGTAAAGATTCATATATTGTAAGGTTGCACTCGGACATCGGAATGGTTTTGAGTGATTCGAGCATTTTTTGGAGTACCGGGAGATTACCGGAACCCCCTGGGGAAAGATATGGGCCTTATGGGCCATAGGAGGGAGGCTAACCAGCCCACAAGGGGCTGGTGCGCCCCCCCACAAGGGAGGAGGCCGAATTGGACATGGGAAGGGGGCGCCACCCCCTTTCCTTCTCCTACTCCCTCTCCTTCCCCTTTTCCCCCTCCGGTAGAAGGAAAAAAGGGTGGGGCCAAATCATACTAGGACTGGAGTCCTAGTAGGACTCCCCTCTCCCTGGCCTCCTCCTCCCCTCCTTTATATACGGGGGCAGGGGGCACCCCAAAGGCACAATAGACAATCTCTTAGCCATATGCGGTGCCCCCTCCACAGTTACACACCTCGGTTATATCGTCGTAGTGCTTAGGCGAAGCCCTGCGCCGGTAACTTCATCATCACCGTCACCACGCTGTCGTGCTAATGAATCTCTCCCTCAGCCTCAACTGGATCAAGAGTATGAGGGACGTCATCAAGCTGAACATGTGCTGAACACGGAGGTGCCGTACGTTCGGTGCTAGGATCGGTCGGATCGTGAAGACGTACGTATACATCAACCGCGTTGATAAAACGCTTCCGCATTCGGTCTACGAGGGTACGCGGACACACTCTCCCCACTCGTTGCTATGCTTCTCCTAAATAGATCTTGCGTGATTGTAGGAAATTTTTCAAATTACTGCGTTCCCCAACAAGATATTGCGTGAGCGTAGGAATTTTTTTGAAATTGCATGCTACGTTTCCCAACAGTGGCATCCGAGCCAGGTCTATGCGTAGATGATATGCATGAGTAGAACACAAAGAGTTGTGGGCGATAATAGTCATACTGCTTACCATCAACGTCTTACTTTGATTCGGCAGTACTGTTGGATGAAGCGGCCCGGACCGACATTACATGACCGCGTTCATGAGACTGGTTCTACCGACGTGCTTTGCACATAGGTGGCTGGCGGGTGTCTGTTTGTCCAACTTTAGTTGAATCGAGTTTGACTATGGCCGGTCCTTGTTGAAGGTTAAAACAGCACACTTGACGAAAAATCGTTGTGGTTTTGATGCGTAGGTAAGAACGGTTCTTGCTAGAAGCCCGTAGCAGCCACGTAAAACTTGCAACAACAAAGTAGAGGACGTATAACTTGTTTTTGCAGGGCATGTTGTGATGTGATATGGTCAAGACATGATGTGATATACGTTATTGTATGAGATGATCATGTTTTGTAAAAGTTATCGGCAACTGGTAGGAGCCTTATGATTGTCGCTTTATTGTATGAAATGCAATCGCCATGTAATTTCTTTACTTTATCACTATGTGGTAGCGATAGTTGTAGAAGCAATAGTTGGTGACATGAAAACGACGAAACAATGGAGATCAAGGTGTCAAGCCAGTGATGATGGAGATCATGATGGTGCTTTGGAGATGGATATCAAAGGCACAAGATGATGGTGGCCATATCATGTCATATATTTTGATTGCATGTGATGTTTATCTTTTATGCATCTTATTTTGCTTAGTACGACGGTAGCATTATAAGATGATCCCTCACTAAATTTCAAGGTATAAGTGTTCTCCCTGAGTATGCACCATTGCTACAGTTCATTGTGCGGAGACACCACATGATGATCGGGTGTGATAAGCTCTACGTTCACATACAAAGGGTGCAAGCTAGTTTTGCGCGTGCAGAATACTCGGGTTAAACTTCACGAGCCTGGCATATGCAGATATGGCCTCGGAACACTGAGACCGGAAGGTCGAACATGAATCATATAGTAGATATGATCAACATATAGATGTTCACCATTGAAAACTACTCCATCTCACGTGATGATCGGACATGGTTTAGTTGATATGGATCACGTGATCATTTAGATGACTAGAGGGATGTCTATCTAAGTGGGAGTTCTTAATCAATATGATTAGTTGAACTTTAATTTATGTACCTGATAGTTTTTGCATATCTATCTATGTTGTTTAGATCAATGGCTCGTGCTACCGTTCCCTTGAATTTTAATGCGTTCCTAGAGAAAGCTAAGTTGAAAGATGATGGTAGCAACTACACGGACTGGATTCGTAACTTGAGGATTATCCTCATTGCTGCACAGAAGAATTACGTCCTGGAAGCACCGCTAGGTTCATGGCCCACTGCAGGATCAACTCCGGACATTATGAACATCTGGCAGACTAAAGTTGATGACTACTCGATAGTTCATTGTGCCATGCTTTACGGCTTAGAATCGGGACTTCAAAGACGTTTTGAACGTCATGGAGCATATGAGATGTTCCAGGAGCTGAAGTTAATACTTCAAGCAAATGCCCGAGATGAGAGATGTGAAGTCTCCAACAAGTTCTATAGCTGCAAGATGGAGGAGAACAGTTCTGTCAGTGAACACATACTCAGAATGTCTAGGTACCACAACCACTTGACTCAGTTGGGAGTTAATCTTCCTGATGATAGTGTCATTGACAGAGTTCTTCAATCACTGCCACCAAGCTATAAAGTCTTCATGATGAACTATACTATGCAAGGGGTGGATAAGACAATTCCCGAGCTCTTCGCGATGCTAAAGGCTGCGGAGGTAGAAATCAAGAGGGAGCATCAAGTGTTGACAGTTAACAGGACCACTAGTTTTAAGAAAAAGGGCAAAGGGAAGAAGGAGAACTTCAAGAAGAATAGTAAGCAAGTTGCTACTCCCGGGAAGAAGCCCAAATCTGGACCTAAGTCTGAAACTGAGTGCTTCTACTGCAAAGGGACTGGTCACTCGAAGCAGAACTGCCCCAAGTATTTGGCGGATAAGAAGGATGGCAAAGTGAAAGGTATATTTGATATACATGTTATTGATGTGAACCTTACTAATGCTCGTAGTAGCACCTGGGTATTTGATACTGGTTCTATTGCTCATATTTGCAACTCGAAACATGGGCTATGGATTAAACAAAGATTGGCTCAGGACGAGGTGACGATGCGCGTGGGAAATGGTTCCAAAGTCGATGTGATCGCCGTCGGCACGCTACCTCTACATTTACCTTCGGGATTAGTTTTAGACCTAAATAATGTTATTTGGTGCCAGCGTTGAGCATGAACATTATACTGGATCTCGTTTGATGCAAGATGGTTATTCATTTATATCAGAGAGTAATGGTTGTTCTATTTATATGAGTAATATATTTTATGGTCATGCACCCTTGATGAGTAGTCTATTTTTGTTGAATCTCGATTGTAGTGATACACATATTCATAATATTGAAGCCAAAAGATGCAAAGTTAATAATGATAGTGCAACTTATTTGTGGCACTGCCGTTTAGGTCATATTGGTGTGAAGCGCATGAAGAAACTCCATGCTGATGGGCTTTTGGAATCACTTGATTCTTGCAAACCATGCCTCATGGGAAAGATGACTAAGACTCCGTTCTCCGAAACAATGGAGCAAGCAACTGACTTATTGGAAATAATACATATTGATGTATGCGGTCCGATGAGTGTTGAGGCTCGTGGCGGATATCATTATTTTCTGACCTTCACAGATGATTTGAGCAGATATGGGTATATCTACTTGATGAAACATAAGTCTGAAACATTTGAAAATTAAGTTCAAAGAATTTCAGAGTGAAGTGGAAAATCATCGTAACAAGAAAATAAAGTTTCTACGATCTGATCGTGGAGGTGAATATTTGAGTTATGAGTTTGGTCTTCATTTGAAACAATGTGGAATAGTTTCGCAACTCACGCCACCTGGAACACCACAGCGTAATGGTGTGTCCTAACATCGTAACCGTACTTTATTAGATATGGTGCGATCTATTGTGTCTCTTGCCGATTTAACACTATAGTTTTGGGGTTATGCTTTAGAGATGGTTGCATTCACGTTAAATAGGGTTCCATCTAAATCTGTTGAGATGACACGATATGGACTATGGTTTGGCAAGAAACCTAAGCTGTCGTTTCTTAAAGTTTGGGGCTACTATGCTTATGTGAAAAAGCTTCAACCTGATAAGCTCGAACCCAAATCGGAGAAATGCGTCTTCATAGGATACCCAAAGAAAATTGTTGGTTACACCTGCTATCACTTATCCGAAGGCAAGATATTCGTTGCTAAGAATGGATCCTTTCTAGAGAAGGAGTTTCTCTCGAAAGAAGTGAGTGGGAGCAAAGTAGAACTTGATGAGGTAATTGTACCTTCTCCCGAATTGGAAAGTAGTTCATCACAGAAATCAGTTCCAGTACTGCCTACACCAATTAGTGAGGAAGTTAATATGATGATCATGAAACTTCAGATCAAGTTACTGCCGAGCCTTGTAGGTCAACCAGAGTACGTTCCACACCAAAGTGGTACGGTAATACTATTCTAGAAGTCATGTTACTAGACCATGACGAACCTACGAACTATGAGGAAGCGAGGATGAGCCCAGATTCCACAAAATGTCTTGAGGCCACGAAATCCGAGATGGGATCCATGTATGAGAAGAAAGTATGGACTTTGGTTGACTTGCCTGATGATCGGCAAGCAATAGAGAATATAAATGGATCTTCAAGAAGAAGATTGACGCTGGCAGTAATGTTACTGTCTACAAAGCTCGACTTTTTGCGAAAGTTTTTGACGAGTTGAAGGAGTTGACTATGATAAGACCTTCTCACCCGTAGTAATGCTTAAGTCTATCCGAATCATGTTAGCAATTGCCGCATTTTATGATTATGAAATTTGGAAAATGGATGTCAAAACTGCATTCCTTAATGGACTTCTTAAAGAAGAGTTGTATATGATGCAACCAGAAGGTTTTGTCGATCCTAAAGGTGCTAACAAAGTCTACAAGCTCCAGCGATCCATTTATGGACTGATGCAAGCCTCTCGGAGTTGGAATATATGGTTTGACAGTGTGATCAAAGCATATGGCTTTATACAGACTTTTGGAGAAGCCTCTATTTACAAGAAAGTGAGTGGGAGCTCTGTAGCATTTCTAATATTATATGTGGATAACATATTGCTGATTGGAAATGATACAGAATTTCTGGATATCATAAAAGGATACTTGAATAAGAATTTTTCAATGAAAGACCTCGGTGAAGCGGCTTATATATTGGGCATCAATATCTATAGAGATAGATCAAGACGCTTAATTGGACTTTCACAAAGCACATACCTTAATAAAGTTTGGAAGAAGTTCAAAATGGATCAGTCAAAGAAAGGGTTCTTGCCTGTGTTAACAGGTGTGAAGTTGAGTCAGACTCAATGCCCGACCACTGCAGAAGATAGAGAGAAAATGAAAGTCATTCCCTATGCCTCAGCATTAGGTTCTATCATGTTGATACGTCTCCAATGTATCTACTTTTCCAAACGCTTTTCCTCTTGTTTTGGACTCCAATTTGCATGATTTGAATGAACTAACCCCGGACTGACGATGTTTTCAGCAAAACTACCATGGTGTTGTTTTTGTGCAGAAATAAAAATTCTCGGAATGGAATGAAACTTTGCGAGGAATTTTTATGGAATAAAAGAGAATTTCTGGAGCCAAGACCTGCCAGAGAGGGGCACCTGGGTGGGCACAACCCACCAAGGCGCGCCCCCATCTCCTGGCGCGCCCAGGTGGGTTGTCTCCACCTGGTGGCCCCGTAGACCCTGATTTCGATGCTATAAAATCACATATTTCCAGAAAAAATTGGGTCGAAAGAATTATCGTGTTCCACAAGACGGAGTTGTCGTCACCTCCTGTTCTTCATCTGTAAGCCAGATCTGGAGTCCGTTTGGGGCTCCAGAGAGGGGTATCTTCGTTCTTCGTCATCACCAACCCATCTCCATCGCCAATTTCATGATGCTCCCCACCGGGAGTGAGTAATTCCTTCGTAGGCTCGCTGGTCGGTGAGGAGTTGGATGAGATTCATCATGTAACCGAGTTAGTTTTGTTAGGGCTTGATCCCTAGTATCCACTATGTTCTTAGGTTGATGTTGCTATGACTTTGCTATGCTTAATGCTTGTCACTTTGGGCCCGGGTGCCATGAACTCAGATCTGAACCGTTTATGAATTCATCATTATATCCAAGGTTGGAAAAAGCGGTAGGCGTAAGCGAGGCGGTTGGCCTTCGCCTAGTGCCTAAGCGTTGCTTAAGCGCCCTAGGCGCAGCCTAGGCGGTTATATATTTTTTACTATTAGGATGTATATGTGGCTATTATATGTGTATTTTATTAATTTAGGGCATATAAGTATGTTAACTACCTGCTACTATGATTGGAATATGGCCCTTTTGGCATATCAGTGCAATATGTCATGATTTCTCGCTTGGGTAGATAATTTCTTTTTTGCTCTACCTAGACTTCTGCCTATGCCCTAGGCGAGGCGTTTGGCCATTGCCTAGCGCCTAGGCGTGCCTAAGCGCCTCCTAGGCACTGCCTTTTCCAACAGAGATTATATCCATGTTTTAGATTCGATCTTGCAAGTTATAGTCACCTACTACGTGTTATGATTCGGCAACCCCGGAGTGACAATAGTCGAGACCACTCCCGGTGATGACCGTAGTTTGAGGAGTTCATGTGTTAATGCTTTGTTCTGGTTCTCTATTAAAAGGAGGCCTTAATATCCCTTAGTTTCCAATATGGACCTCGCTGCCACGGGGGGG